>NW_024525823.1:5380382-5723402 GCF_017590135.1 Pyrgilauda ruficollis | reverse complement strand
GGCCGGCCGCGCCCCCGGGAGCCGCCCGACGGCCCCGCCGGAGCCGACACTCGCCGAAGGTCGCCGCATCCAGCCAACAACCTCCTCCCCCCGGCGCCTCCTTGGCTGCGCATCATGGAGGCCATTCGGCACCGGTGGCTGCGTCCGGCTCCGAGGACTGGACTCTCCAGCTGCGGTGTCCTCTTGCGCTGCTGCTCGCCCCCAAATCCGCCGCTGGCAGGTGGGGAGACATCACTCCTGTGTGGACGATCTTGCGCGTTTTAGCAGCACTTTAACCAGCTGCGGCCACGACCTGCAGGTGGGTGGTCTGCTGGTGTGCAGTCCACATCCACAAAGCAGGCAGGATTCCCGCTGTACAACTGGGTTGTCCAGAATTTGTCTGTTCCCGGTAGTCTTGCAGCATGGTTGGTTTCCTTTACTGGCATATGAGACTTTAAAAATGCCAAAGTTTTATTTTTCTAGCTTGATGTGACTTAACTAGAATACCCCAGTCATAGTTTACATACTGTCATAAGCCAGCATCAACTTCACCCAAAGGTTTATCGTTCGTTGCTCTAAAAATAGAAGGGTTAACAAAGTTTGGCTACCCATGGACCCGTGTTCCACATCCTTTTCCTACCAATCCACTCTACACAGGTTCCAGTAGTCACCGCTTTCCACATGCACTAGCAAAATGGAGATGGTTCTCGGCAGTGTGGTTCCTCACGTGAGCTGAGGATTAGCCAACTGGTCAAACAGTAGGCAACTAGTGAAGTCACACCATCTTCCATCTGGAGAGGACATTGATTAGCAGCCTCATTTTCCTGACTGCTGGTTTTCGCCATGACACGTAGTATTTCTGGATCCTTTATGTTGAATTGGGCTGAAACTGTGAAAAGGGTTCAAAATTAGCCTGAGAGCAAAGAGGTGGATAGCAAACACAATTCCATTTCCTTAAGAGAACAAGATAAAAATGCAGTCTGTAGTGATCCCAGCTCACATGTATTTTCTATCATTAGGCATTAGTATGCTTGCCTTGAACTTCCCACTCTTGGGCTTTCCTTTGTAGATTTAATTTTTGAGGGTACAGTAAGGCTTTCAAGAATTCATTAGCATTTTTTGGTGTAAGTAAGCGCAAAGTCAGCGCTAAAATTCTTATCATACATAGCTTTATAACTTCCTTTCAACAGAAAAAGCTTTACACAGAATTTTGCTATGTGATCTTAGCCTACCAAGATTAAAGCAGCTGCGGAATATCTCTAGCCTTCAAATACTGTGCCTTACTTAGCTCAGAAAGGTTTTGTATGGAACAGAAATGTTTCCAAGGCTCAGGAGGGAGTCTTCAAGAGACCAAATGACCAAACTGTTTCACTTTAACTTATCTAGGCATAGCCATAGAAAGCTGCTTCATGTGTCACAGAGGAGATTTTAAGTACCCACATTTATCTAGGATCCTAATATTTGACTCTGTTACCTAGAATTTGGTTCATACTCTGTATGTATATATATAAATCTAGCCTAGCATAGAGCTATATTACCTTAACACAACTTTAGGTGTATTTGGCTAATAGTTTGAGACTACACAATCTTTTCTGAAAAAACAAACAAGCAAAACCAAATCATGGTCAGAAGTTGATTTTTCACCTAATTTTTATTTATTTCTTATAGAAGGGGAAGAGTTCCTTCCTGGTACTGGCTATTTTTGCTGAGGTATTTATTTTTTTGCAGAAAAAGAAACATGCTTTGTTTTGCTGTGCCCTCAGAATACAATGTAACCTAATTTTATAGCAAGTTTGTGTAAAACAAATTATATATGGAACATAAGCGGAATTGAACTCCTTCAATAAATCACAGCAAACATGCTGTGAAAACACTGCACTTTTTTTTTCCTATTACTTTCTCTTTTTTCAGCTTTTTCCACTGACCTTGTTCATAGGGTTTCCCCCTGAGAACTTGCTGAAAATTTTGTTTCTTCCTATGCAGATTAAACAATAGCAGGCATTTTCATGAGCCATGGCATTTCTTTCTAGTGTGACCTGTTGAAGTGGCCTTCCATCCCAATCCACATTTTGCAGATGCGCTTCTAAATATTATTTTTCCTCCTCCACTGCATTCCCAGACCCTTTTCCTCTTCCTTCTTTTAGCCTATCCTATTTGCCCACTAACTTCCCATACTTTCCTCATGGTTTTCTAATCAGCCTCCCCTGTCCTTGCCCTTCACAATTAATAGGAGATATGCTGCTGCTTCCTGAAGATACGCTGTTGGCTGAAGACAGCTCTTCCAGCCAACAGTAATGCTAATCTTCATAAACTCATTTTCACATATTGTGGACTAAGCTGTGCTGGCCAATGGATACACTGATATGACTGAGATGCTCTTGGCAGCGAGTCTTTGCCTCTGCTCCCCAGTTTCCAGGCTTAGCTTTTTGCCCCTTGGACCAGCTCTGATCTCAGGAGACTATGCCTCATAATCTATGGGTTTTTTTCTCATTCTGATCTTGCATTTGCCTTTTTTCCCTTTGACTAACATATTTTTTTCTTTTAAAACCACATCAAGTCTACTATAAAACTCAATCAAAAGAAATTACTGCAGTTTTAAAGCTGTTTAAGTGTTCCTTGCATGCTGGGAGCAAAAGTGATGTGAAATGTGCTATAGAAGGATGCTGATAAGGATCTTGTTTTCTTTCCCCCAGAAATGCTCATGATCCAAACTGTTTCTTAGCTGTCAATGGCTGTGTGCAGTTACATAACTATCTCTGTCCTCTTTTTAGCCATTAGTCTCCTTTGCCTTTGGGTTTCTTTTATTTTTTTAATGATCCCATGAAAATGTTAGTAACAGAGGAGTTTCCTATTTTCTATGTGTCTTCCTCCTATTTTATTTGCATTTGCCAGTGGGGCCAAAGAAATGAAGTGATTTCTTTAGAAGTTTGTTTGAAAAAGCAGTGCCAAAATATGCTGTTCTGCTTTATTTTGTGGCCTTATGAAAATTATGCAGCATTTTATGAAGATTTAAATTTTAATGTGAGATTCTCAAGAATGTTCCGTTTGCAAACCTAGGCAGATATCTAAGCACATGAACATTCAATATGGTAATCAGAGAAAATTATTTTATCAAAAATGACTATTTAGGCATTTATTTAGTTGCTGCAAAGTCAGTTTATTACGCAGGCACACTCAGAGTGCTCTGCCAAGCCAAGCCTTAACTGTTAGTTCTCCATAACTTTTCTAAGCCATTATTTACCAGCCTTTACAGCCTTTACACTTAATTCCAAGCCAGTAAATATCTGGCCTTCTTCAAATGCTCAGTCATTTCTGTTCTTGTTCAGGGGCTCAGATACACTAATTTGAAAGCTGACATTATGCTTCTTGATTAAAGTGGTGCAGAAATTGAGCTGTGTCCCTCCAGAATCTTGCCATGAGATCAGCTGGAGACAGATTCATCAGAAAGATCAAACCACAATGGAAGATGTGAACCCCCACAGTGAAAACAGATTCTGCTTTCTGCTTTTTAGGCCAAGGCCACACATGTAGCTCCAAAAACGTGTTGGCTTGAGCTTTCCTATTAATGGGAACAAGCATGTCATGTATGTGTCACATAGGTATTGGTTTTACATCAAGGAAGAAGACAAGTATTTTGCCCCTGCAAAACCAAGTATAAGGGACTACTGTTCTCAGTTTATCTGTTCCCCCTATCATGTTTTGTTTCATGGATGGAAAATCCTGTGCTCAGGTCCTCACTTCTGGCTTGCTTGCTCAGGGGTATGGAAAATCTCTGGCCACATCTGAATTAGCAAAATGAACAGGACTAAAATGAAATGCCAGAGCACTGGTTGTGCATAGTCCATGAAGTAGTTTAATGCCAACCAGGCTTCACCGAAACAATAGGTGCCAGACTGTGGCTGAGGAGCTAGCATAGGAGAAACTCAAGCCCTAATGGGCAGATTCCTATTGGTCTGGTTTTAGGAACAATTGGCTAAAACTCTTGCATGGTTGCGAGATGTGCTGGGCTAGTTAGCCACAGCGTAGCAGAAAATGAACCCTGGACTTTTTTGTTCACTGGTAGAGACGTGGCCTTGACCCCACAATGAGTTCGGTGAGAGGAGGGGAAGCGGAGAAGGAGGGGAGCAGGGGAGTGTCCACTATGAGGGCTCCCTTTTTAAGAGCCAGCTTTAAAAATGAGACTCCTAACTGAGTGGTTTCTGCTCTGGATTTCTTCTGTATTTTAAATCATTAAAGAATAAGTTAGTAGGGGGAAAATAAAGACTCAGGTCTCCTTGTGTCTAGCTGATTACCCAAAGTGGTAGTTTTGACCAAGTTTTTAAATGTTTGTTCTATTTCTGATTTCAGGATTCAGGATCACTTCAAACAGAAAGGTTTCAGAATGCTTCTCTTCAGAATAATTAGAGAGTGGAGGTCATGGCACTTTTTAAAAAGGGGAAGTAATATTGAGCTTTTCATATAATGCTCATCAACAGCAACAGCAAACAGTCTGAGGCAGGATAAGGGATTTATGGTGAAGCTGAATTAGTGCACAAGATCTTCACACATAAACAATTACTTCAAAAATGACAACAGTCATGTTCAAATACTGTTTTAGGAATTCAGGGACGTGGACTTGGTTAACCATTACAATTTAATGCTTTTTAAATCAATATGTGTAGCCTTTAAGAGTAATGACCATAAGAAAATGTTAACATTAGGAATAAATTTTACATTATGGCTGAGACTGATCTGTGGGCTTTATTGCATTACACTGGATGTGGTTTTCATCAGCTGAAACTATCTGACTCCTTAGAGCAGCTTGATTTAAGGAGTTTGAACTGGTTTCCTTTGGGAACTGTAGGCTCAAAAAATTGAATTGTTAGCTGGTAGAAAAAAATTACAGAACATTTTTGAAAGTGTACAGTGGTGAAGAAAGGAAATGATTGCTTGGAGTTGGGGGCGTAGAGTGAGAAAGTGCCTGCCTCATGCATCTCTGGGTGGAAAGGCACAGTTGGCTTATACATTTACTTTGTTTCTTCATCTACCATTGCTCCAATCACAAGAACTAATTACAGTCAGTTAGGTCAGCATTTCCCTATTCTATTGAATATTGAAAAACCAAGCAGAGAAGTTAACATGATTTAGAAAGAGCTTCTCTGCATTTCCACTGGACTAGAATAATATGCAACTAGAATAATAATGTCCAAGCCTTCATTTGCAGCATCACTCTTATTGTTACTCATGAATTTTAAGAATGAAAAATTAATTGATAAGCAAGGCTTAAACTACTTAAAAATATTGTCTCAAAAGATTTTGTTTTACTCCTGGCTTACCTCTGCCACTTCAGTTTCAGTCAATCAGAATTCACCCATAGGTTAATTGCAGAAATAAACCACATTGCTAAAGAGTGAACTGATTGAAAGTGACACTGATTCAAATGGACACTGCTTTGATACAGGAGATTCTTTCTTCATATTTCCCATACCCTTTTAAATAAATAAATAAAAAAGACAATGGAAATAAAAGCATGGCTTTTTAATAAATTTTGAAGTTTTTTTCTGACTAAAAGTCAGTATAGTTTAAGTCCCATTGTACTTGCTATCAGAAGAAATTTGGAAAATTAAGCAGAGTCCAAGTTAAAATGTGAGGTGGGAAGTAAGCATTGAAGGGAGATCCTCATAAATCCTACTTTTTTATTCTTGTAAAAAACAAGAAATGCAAAAAAAAAAAAAAAAAAAAAAAAAAAAGATTTTTTTTTTTAAAAAAAAAAAAAAAAAAAAAAAAAAAAAAAAAAAAAAAAAAAAAAAAGCATGACAGATAACAGAGAGAAATAAAAATTTCAAAGAAAAAGAAGGGCTCTTTGGCCAAAGTAAAAGCTGAGCTAGGAAGTGGAGAATCAGCTTTCTGTGGAAACAGAAAGATCTCACAACTTTTTCCAACAGATTCTGCAGTATAAATAACAAAGGCATGTCTGAGGCTCAAAATCAAGGGAACAAATTGGTTAGCTACAGAATGGTGGCAGAGGCAAAGATTCTTCAAGCAATCAAGGAAGAAATACTGATGATGAAAAGGAGGGCAGAGAAACTGGAGCGTCAAAAATTTGACAGTCACTGAAGGACCAGCTATGTGAGTAGCAGTAATATTTGGCTGGTTAATGAAGCCACTGAAGAGAAGACTCCATGCCAGAGCTAGGTGGACATGGAGGAAGAAGGAAGGCAGGACTGACACTCAGCAGCTGAAAAGTTCAGTGATGAACTGTGAATATATTAAAGACATCTAGGTGTCTGACATTTTTCTCTGTCAGGAACAGAACACCGGCATGAACTGACTGAGACTCTGAAGTTATTAGGCTTAGTGATTTTGGCTAAATTAGTTGGTAGAAAAACTCCACTGCAGGCACTGGAGGTATCAAAGAAATTATTCTGGACCTCCAGTGCTACAATTTATATAGACCAACATGTAATTAAGTAGCCAAGCATGTACCTTCTAGATTTAAATACTGTCCTTTTCCCAAGCAGTTTATTTGTACTTCAGCAACATATCCTTAATGTAGGGAGCTGAAAGTTGCCATTTTTGTGTGTTTCTTTAAGTACCATGCTTCAGTTTTCGTGTGATAAAGTATCCCTTTCCTAATCCTAGCTCATTATTTTTTCAAAACACATGGACCCAAGTATGCCATTCCTCTCTTATTACCAAGAGATGAAAATGGAAGTGACACCAATCAATGGGGAGAATTTTCCACCCTTATATATGAGACTAATTTTTCATACTGGGCAATTTTACCCAATGAGTAAATGTGGAAGAATCAAAATGTGAGTAATTTTGATGAAAGCACACTTATATATAATTTTCAGGTTATTTGTTAGCAGTGTCTTCTTGTGACCCAAATTAAAGTAAGAGTTGCAGGTGACCCAACAGAAACAGAAGAATGATCATTTCATGTGGCCCAGTTTAATGAATGCATTACCTTTAAACCTAGATTTCTGCATTGGGAACAATAACATACCAATGCTGTCCAATGAAATCAGCCTCAATTGTCATGACCTTTCGTTTACTTAACCTTTTGCTTCCATCGTTAATTATATGTGTTTTATAGTTAGTGTAGAGGGCATGATCATTAGCAAAACCTATCAAGCTTGCTTTCTTCAGAAGAAAGAGGAAAAGCTAACAAACAAGCCTGGAAAGAAGTAAAGGGATAAAGCATTCATGAGAGAGGTGAAAACTGGACTGATAAACTCTCCAGTGGCAACACACAAAGCAAGTAGTGGATAAGACATTCTTGAAAAAAGCAGAGATATTTGCTGCCATTAGCATGGTTTGTATTTGTTTTGGTTTTTCCTTGCATAGTCACGGGTTACACTAATAAAAGATTATAAACTGACAATCCTCTGAAATTAAGTGACAGTCATCTGGACTAACTGCATATTTAAAATATATGACCTGGTTTAGAGCTTGCAGTACCCTTCTTACCCTTTCAAACATACTGATATTCTTCATTGTTTCAGAACCTGCCATATATAGAAATCAAGGATTTTGCCTTTCCCAGCTTCTCTTCAAATATTGTTTCTAGAAAAAACTAAAAACACTGCAAATAACTCTTCCAAAATCTTGGTCTCTACCAAGTTTCTTTGAACCTACAGGACTCTATATAAAGATTCAGTTTCACTTTTGAAAGGCGATTTGCTAAGACAAAGATTTTATTTCCTTGCATTACTTAGCTTTCCTGGGCAATGGAAGACCCTTGAAGGCATTTGATGCTTGCAACAATCTTGTTTGAAGAACAGTCCATTTTAGGAGCATACCCCAGGATTGACAGGAGTTGTAAATTTGAAATGAATTCTACAAAAAGGGACAGACATGAAGAAAATACCCCAAAAAATACCCCTTTTCTCTTTAAAAGTCATAGTAGCTTTGATGTGGATTTTTGCAGAGAGAAAGTTGAGTTGCTTTACACTTTCTATGAGACAAAACCCAGAAAGAACCTGCACAAAGACTAACAACTGTCTTAGAGAAATGAGAAGCTTTTTAAAGATGAATTTCATAAATGAGTTATAAAGGCATTTTCCCTGCTCAAGTGCAAAACTGCAAGGAGTGATTGATGGATCAGATAGTCACAGTGCCATTCAGTGGGACCTGGATGGGCTGGAGCAATGGGTTGAGAGGCATCCCCTAAGTTCAAGCAGGAGAAGACATAAGTTTTGCATTTAGGAAAGAACAATTCCATGCACCAGCAAATGTTGGAGGCCGCCTAGCTGGAAAGCATTATGGCAGTAAATGAGATGGGGGTTCTGGCTGACGTCAAACTGAACAGGAAAGCAGGAAAGATAAGCTGGAGTGAGTCCTGCAATGGGCCATATAGGTGATTCAGAGATTAGAAGGGAGAGGTCGTGAGAAGAGGCTGAGAGAGCTGGAATTGTTTAGCCTGAAGAACAGAAGGCTCAGGGGGAACCTGATCAATGAATATAACAAATACCTATTGGGAGAAGGAGAGAATACAGAGCCAAGTTCTTCTCGGTGATGCTCAGTGAAAACAAAAGAGGCAATGGACACAAGCAGAAATATTGGAAATTCCATTTAAACACACTTTGAAGATGATCAAATGCTGACATAGGTTGTCCAGAGAGGTTGTGTAATCTCCATTCTTAAAGATAATTAAATTTTGACTGGACCCAGCCCTGAACACCCTGCTGTAGGCAACATTACTTTGAGCAGAGGAGGATTGGATGATCTCCAGAGGTTCCTTCCTCAATGACTCTTTGATTCGGTGACCTGTGAAATAAGGCAAGCCATGTACAAGATATCATATTAGTTATGGTAAAAAATGCTAACTTAGGTGAAACTTATATCTGCAATTCAGCTGGAGCTGTACAGAGCTGCATGGGCTCACTTGGGTGGAACAGCTTGCAAGATCAGTGCTCATGTAAAGCCATGTCAAAATGAAGAACATTGAAAAAACTGTAGCTCTTAACTTAGGACATGAACTCAGCTGGTCAAATACTTGGGTAATTCCAAGTAGAATTTGTTACAGTTGAATATGATATGATAAGTGCATTGTGTAAATTGGAGGTGGTCAACTAAGAAATAAATTGCCTGCTGAATCCAGACAATGGCTTTAGACAGGTCTCTAAATGTATTTTTGGGGGCAGAGGTAAAAAGTGTGGCATCTTGTTCTCTGTCTCTCAGTTAAAAAATAAAGGAAAATTGGAAAATCCTTTGTTTTCTGAGCATCTGCAATGTGCAAACCAGAGAGTTTTCCAAAAAGTGATTGTTGTGGAATGGGAAATCTTTCCTTCCTCAAATCTGCTCACATAAAATAGTAATGCACTGTATATTGTGGCATGAAGATCTGATTTTATCACCAGGAAATGCACTCATCAGCTATGGGCACAGAGAAAGTGAGTTGAAGGACTAATTGGCTCCATGTCTTTCTCTGCCTCTTGGCCAGTTGACTTGGGGTAGCCAAGGTCTGTATTATTAAACTCTCTAAATTTCAAATAGTGGCTAAGTACGACCCTATAATTGGAAATGGTGCCTCCTCTTTATAACTTGAGAGTTATGCCCCACATTCCTGAGGAAAAAAACCTAATTGGTTCAGTGTTTATGCAGATGAGTAAGTTCCTGTGTTCAGACTCATCTTCTGTCACTGTTTAGTTTACTACTGTATGTGCATCTGTATATTTTTCATCCCAGTACCTGAAAGCCTCATAGCCATTAATGAATTTTATTTCTTTTGACAACCATGAAAGAAATGGAAGTGTTCTCCTAATTTTACAGACAGGAAACATAAACTAAAATATTTTATTTTCTTGTTATTGCTAATGGCTATATGATTGAGTTGAAAAGCGAGCTGCTACAACTTCAATTTCAGCTTAGTAGCCTATTCATTAGACTATTTTTTTTATAAAATAAAACCTTAAAAATTTAAGCAAATTGAATTTGATTATACAAACATAGAGGTTAATTAGGCCATTATCAAAGCTGAAACAACTGAACTTTTAAAGATTTACTATAGATCACAGAGATCTGAGTAAATAAAACATCAGCTTTGAAGGCTTCTCTGAGAAAACATCTGAGAATGTCATGTGTAGAATGTTATACTTAAGGAAGTGTTCAGCTTTGCATTAAGTCAAAGGGAATCACAGATCTGATAAAAGAAAGCACAAGTTTCCACAGCTTTCATCACCTTTCAGTTAAAAAAATGTGTGTATGTATGTTTACATTTTTTGTTGTAACTTCTACACCACTGATTTACTAAGTCAACATACAGTAGCTATTTGAGATATTCTTGGATTATGATCTGATTTGAGGTAAATCCCCCTAACCATACAATATGAATTTAAAAGAATTGTAAAATTTACAGTGCACTAAACACAAACATAGCAAACACAAGATGTCTTACTAGAACAGGAATGAACACCACTGTAATTACATGAAATAAATATCCCACATCAAGGAAATTGGGGCAAATATTTAACCAGTTTTGAAGTAAAATGTAATTTTGAAAAAAGGAAAGTATTCCAAAGTTATAGATGAGGTGTAATATAATAGATACATATATATTTACTCACTAAAAATAAGTAAATTAATTACCCAAAGTTCACCTCAAATAATTGTTCATTTGGAGTTTTTCATGACAGCAATTCAAGAGTCTTTGAATGACTGAAGATTTTTTTATGGCTTAAGAAATTGTTTTCTATTTATTGGTTACTGGTTGAATATTATAATGAGGCAAGGTCAGCACTCTCCTGATTGTACATGTTATGCAGTGTATGAGTGCTACTTGTTACTTAGCATACTTCCAGTGAGTTATTTTTGGTACTTACAAAAATATTAACCTCACTCTAAGGATATAGAAATTAAGGCTAATTTGTACAATGAAGTTTGGGAAATCTAATCTGCCTGCTAAAAATTCTTTCTCTGATGGGAATAAGATTCCCTCATTTTCCATTTTTACAGCACAAGAATGAAAACATCTCTTAATAAAAGACTTTAGAGAAAAGAATTTTCCACAAAATTTGTTAACCACAATTCTCATTGCCTTTCTAAAAAAATAACTACCAATCTGAGGAAGAGACAGAAAGCCTGGACAACTGTCTGCCTCAGCATGCCCTTTCCTTAATATAGGTGACAAATGGGATTCATGCACTTCAGCTTGCTGACATGCTACATATGTTACTTAAACGTTAGTAGTTGAACACTTAGAGGAAAATTAAATGGAAACCAAACCACAAGGAATTTTCTGTAACTCCTTATTATAGATATATATAGATATAGTTACAGAACACTTTCTTATAGCATTCATAGCCTTTTCTGGGTTTGGATAACTAATTCTCCTTAAAAATCCCTGTGCCATTCAACTATAAACTGACACTTAATAAGGGGAGACAAGCCTCATTCAGCTCTGTAGAACCATCCTATTGTGCTTAGCCAGACCTGCGAACATGTAAATAAACAGATACGCTAACACAGCTGGAAGTCTGAAGTAAAAAAGGATTACTTTTTTTCTTTCTTTTTTTTTTTTTTTTTTTTTTTGTTTTTATGTTTGAATAATCAGTCAGCAACTTTGAGGGGGTAAATAGCAAGAATGAAGAAAGGAGGAGATAAGGCATCTGCCCCTTCATTATCTCTATGGTCAGAAAAAAAAAGAGACTGCTAAAAACAGAAGAGAATTTCAACTGAACCTGCATCATCCTGCTCTGAATCACCCTCCAGGCTCTGTCTGTGAAAGCTGAACTGTAGCCATGCAAGTATAAACTTTTGTTTACTGAAAGGCACCTAGAGTTTAAAAAGTGAGTGAAACAAGCAGAGAATAGGTGAATTAGGTTATGTGGAGTGAATTCTTTTTCTTGCTTGCTTTTTTCCTACCTGACATGTCTTTTTTAAGGATTCATGCAAATAGAGGAAAAAAATCTTCAGTAAAGAGCTTGCAATTCAAAATAAGAATGAAGATTGATAAGAAGGTATCAGAAGTCAATGAGTTAACAGTAGTTACAGCATACCAGTAATCCAACTGTTGTCATATTTTCTGCAGGCGTTACGGAAGAAATATAAAGAACCTACTTGAAAAGGGATAATGGAATAGCTGGGCAGTTGAGAGCTTTTGATAAGTGCAAGGAACAGTACAGGAAGGATCACAAAGTTGTGGTTTTGTTAGGTTTTAATGATTTTAACAAATAGACTGATTGGAGACAGGAACTGACATCTTGCTAACAAATGACTTCATCACCACAAATTGAGTTCAGTGGGAAGCGGTATGTGGAATGTTGGTTGGAGATGTGGCAGCACTGCCCCCTCCCAGAGCTGGCTGTCCTGTCACCTGCACTCTCCTGCATGAATGCTCCTGCTGAATCCCTATTGACACAGACGAAAGTAGACTGGGAGCAAATAAAAATCTTATAAACGAAGCTGCTCTTTCATTTGTCTTTGCTCCCCTATTTCAAGGCACTCCTGACATTGTCCATATTTTGTATAAATATATACAAAAGATATAAATCTCACTGTCCCTTCTCTTGAGAGACTCCATTGAACAATGCTGCTGTTCTGTCCACCTTCCAAAATGTCTACCCCAGATTCAGCAAGTGAAGAGCCATCCTTCAATATACTCGAAGAAATTAAATAATCTTTTATCCCTTTCCTACTTATATTTTATTTTAAATGAACTTGGACACTCCTTCTACCAGCTTGCACTGGTACTGAGGAAATAAGTCTGTTCTTTGAAAAACCAGCAGGACACTATGTAAGTGATATGCAAACAACATAGAGGCTGCTAGTAAATTAATTTTGTCCAAAGAATTTTATCTAATCAGGAGAGATCTATCAGCAGACCAATTCTCCCATCCTTTTGGAGTCTCAAACAAAATCATAATAGAGCATGAAGTAAATGAAACTTGGGACATACACATTTACTATGTGTATGAAAGACAACGAAGTAGTTAGAGGCAAACTTTCATGGAGCAAAGTACCATTGTTCTGCTGACTTCATGTGGCAAATGTGACCTACATTGCAGATTATGTCCTGACCTTTAGAGTACCACCACATCTGAACCCTTGGACAATTCAGTGCTCAGCTGAAGTAACTAAGGAAGGGCTGGGGGCTCTACTTTCTCTGTAAAAGAAAGACAGATATAGAGCAAGCTTCCAGAGAGGAGGATGATCTGGAGTAAAAAATGCCATCAGCCCTTCTCCCTAAAGACAACATTCCATTTATTACACTGATCAAAGTGAACTTAAATTATTTTTTCTTCAAAGAATTTTTTGTCCTGCTGTTCCCTAATAACTGTTTTACCTTTCCATAAAATACTACAGGAATTAGGCTTTCCAACTGCCAAATTGTCATTGTCAACAGGAAAGGAATTGATTGTGATTGTGACCAACAATCTATGTCATAACTGTGAAATTGCTTTCTTGTCCTTTTTACAACATTACATTTTTGCATACTCTGGAACTGGTCATCTGCTCCCCTTCATAAAAAAACAAAAAAAACCAAACAACCAAACAAAAGCGCTCCTCAACAATTTTTTGAACTTCAAAAGAGAAGGTTGGAGATTTGGTGAAATTTACTGATTTTTTTTTTTCATTTGGTGTGGAATGTCACTTTCAAATTCACACCATCAAAACTCTCAAGCTTGTATCTTTCCCTGCATTACACTAGAAACAAGGCTTGTGCAGTTGGTCAGTTAAACTTTTGTTAATAGAACTGGATGAAAAGCAAGTTAAAAAAGATCAGACAGAAAAGGAAAAAAAAAATCAACCCGTGTTATTATCTCTGAACTTAAACCTATAAATTAGCTGGACTTATGTGGGAAAGTGTTGAAAAACGTGTCTTATATACCAAGAATAGGATAAGTTTTCTTCCTCAGCTGAATTGTGTCTCACCTCAATCCCCTTCCAAGAAACTCATATATCTACAAGGCACCTTGGAAGGCTTCTTACCTTGGTCTTTGAGGTACAAAAAGGACATGAAAAACTATCCACAGACAGCTCTTTCCTGTCTGTGTGTTTGGGAGGATTCAGCTGTGCTATTGAGTTCATCACAAGCCTGTAGTGATGGCTACTGATTTATGCATCATGGACCATGAATGGAGGAGGAAACAGTGTGTGCTCAAGGGAGATGCAAAGGAATTGGAAATTCAAGGTCTTTCGGATGTCAAGACAATATGCTCAGAAGTCTGCACATTTGCAAGACAGTGCTTGTCTTGCTGCCTTTTTGTATCTCTGTTAGTTTTCCTCTCATGAAATTATGCCAGTTGCACTGTTTTCCACTGATCTCTGAATCAGCCAGCATTTCCACCTCACTGATGGTAAATTGCATTGTCCTCAGCACCAGTGGGCACATAATTTGGCATACACATACATTTCTAATATGATTATATAAGGTATTAATATATAAATGAGCTCAAGGATGGAATAAACTGCAGAAGTAGCTTCCAGCATTCTACGGACAGGTTTAATGCAATATTTGGAAATCAAGATTTCATAGGAATATATTTAAGATGATCTTTTTCCCTTTAACAAGATTACTTTTTCCATCAAGGTATCTTCTACTAACATATATCATACTGCAGTATTCCAGGATGCTTCATTGTGGGCTGAGGCATCAGAAATTTGATGTATTTTTTCAAAAGAAAGTTGAGGCCATAAATCCTAGCTGACCAAGAGCTGGTCTAGACCTTTAACATGGTTGTACTGGCAGCAATATTCATTTAAACTTATATCCTACAGAGACAAAAATGTGTAAAAAAACCAGATCTGCACAAGCTCATTTGGCAAATTCTTAGGCAGTTAGGAAGCTAAAATTCATGTCTTTCTCCTGTATGGCTTTTCATAGTGTAGTGTTTTTTGTCAGGCTCAAAAACATATCTACTTTGCCAGAGTTTGAAGGAAAGAAGGAATAATATGAAGGAAAAAGATGATGAACACATTGAGAAAAACAGGGGATTTTTTTTTTTTTTTTTCTCACAGCCCAGATTAAAGATCTGTCAGGATATTAAGTAAAATTTGTGTGGCTTTGTGTACCAGAACTTGCTATATTGATGCTCATTTTCCCATAATTCACTTATTAAGGGTCTCATTTAGCAGAAATTTGGTCAAGAACTACATAATGTCAACCTTTTTCAGTGTTGCTACTGAAGAGAATCATGAGCTTAGTCAGCCTGACTTCATTAATTTCTGAGACATAGTTGTGAGCAGAGAATTTGTTAGAGTATCTTTACTTCCTGTGAGACACTAATCTCCACAGGCAAAACTCACCTGGCACAGCTGCTGAAGCTATTTTTGTATATCCAAAGTTAATCCAGCTCTGAGCTAGAGTGATGATAATATATCCGTTTAACAACAGGCATGGAAACATTGTTCTTTTAAAACTATCCCTAGCATGTGTTCAACTGCACATCTTGGATATCTGGCAGACCAGTATCTGAGGAGTTGCTGCTATCATTCTTCCTCAAAGTTATTTCACTTCAAATAGGCCAAAGATCCAAAGCAAAAAGTTTTTCATATAGGACCAATTTGGGTTTTCATTAATGCTTAAACTCAAGTTAATGGACATTAATTAATCCGGATGATTATATTATAGACTGGACAAAAAAGAATAAATATTTTAGTAATTTGAATGCAAAGCCCAGCATCCCAGTCTCAAGCAATAATCAATGTGTTTTGCTAAAGTGAATGTAAAACATATAGTGATGCTTGGTATATTCTCCTGGTCTACTGGCATTTTAGAGACAAAGTTATATCCAGGACTTGATGTTTAATAGCCTTTAGTGATTTTTTTTTCCTAGGAACTTGTTTAGCTGCTCTTCTAACTGATTTATACTTTGGGTTACCACCGTGTCCTGTGTCAATGAGTTCTGGTTTCCTTTGTGCTATCTGCAGTAATCCTTCCTTTTGTTTATATTTAAAATGCTGCCTGGAAATTTCACTCATGCTCATAATCACTCGCTATGCACCTTTTCTGTGCTATTCCTGACTTTACAGAGATCTGTTATACATTCTTCCTCAGCCCCAACTCTGTCTTTGGGTGTTTAGAAACTCCTCAGATAAGAGCAGTTTCATAACTTTGACTGTCCCTGACATACTTTTTCACTCTTCTGAGCTGGATGAGGAAGCAGAACTGCCTACAGTGTTCAGTGGTGCAATGGCATTTTCTACTTGTTCATTGTTCTCCACTGATTTACCAAAGAAGGTGGATCATGCTTCTATGTGAATACCATGAAAGAGATGATGCCTGTGTGGAGGTAATGGGAGGGAGGCTTGACGTTCCTTCTACCATACTTAGCGTGGAACATCTGCTCTTCAAAATAAAATGAACTCACATTTAATCTATGAAGGAATTGGCTTATGAGTCAATTAATTAACAAACTAATTAACTGATACAGCAGCCAGTAATGGCCCTTGTTTCTAAATGAGGGTGGCCATAAGCATGCCCTATTGGAAATGGTTCCTGGCCTTGGACAGCTCCTTAGCTATGACTGGGAATTGCTTGGGAGAGGTGCGCCTGGGTGAGACTTTTCCAGGGGCTCCTTTAACAATTGAGCAGTACAGACACTTCAGTTCCAATGACCAGCAACAGTCCTAAGTACAGATTTACTTGGTGAGAGAGAAGCATGGGGTGGATAAAATCGGCACTGTGGTGTACGTGTTGAGTGGGTGCGAGTCCTCTCAAATCTCTGACGTTGCTTCTCCATGCATTTGCGCTGTATTTGGAGCAGAAGAAAAGTGTTCAAAAATTAGATGAGTCCAGCTCTTTTCTTCTACAGTATACCTAGAATACCTAGGAGATATAATAGCATAAGAGAGTGATGCTTAGGAGTGAGTAGTGCTGAGGTCCTATTTATGTAGAATATATATTTTTAAAAGGAGATGATTCATGTTAATAAGCCATTAAGTATTTATAAGGTAATCCAGGCATCAAGATCAGGTGTTGCAGAGGGGAGCAGAGGATTTCCTCTGATTTAAGATTAGGAATAATCAGGATTAGATACGGACATTAAACCTTTGGAGCACACAAGTTCTGCAGAGTTAGCGTATACAGAAATCACATTTGCTTAATAGCAGGTTAAATAATTTTTAACATAGATACCCATATATAAATCAGATCTTGCATGGGGATAGATACCTCCCCAAAAATTTTATTTAAATATTACATGAGGTATAATTTGTATGTAAGTAGATCAATATTAATTCCTTTATAGTTAGATTTTCATTCTCTTATTCACAAGGAAACTGATGTTCTGGCTATATATAGAAAACTGACCAAAAATATTATTCAACCCCTGTTCCAGTCTTATTGATGGTATTTTTTTGAAAGACAAAGACAAAAATACAGTATTTCTCTTGTATATATATAGCTGAGTGTAATTTGTAGTTTAATATGTTTAGATAATAATTTTTGTTTCTTGATTAATTATTCAGGTACAGTACAAAAATCAAAGTTTCAGGTTAAAATAGCTATTGTCTGCTCGTAGACAAAAAACTAGGTCATTGCAAGAACTCAAAACATCCCAGTGGTCTGTCAGATTCTATATTTTTATGTGTAGGTAATACAGTATACCATTAATGTGAGATCTGGCATGTCTTATTCTGGAACACCCTAATTTAAGTTTTGTCAGCTGTGAAACTTGCCAAGGGAGTAGAAGCCAAGCACAGTCTGTGGGTGCTAGGCTGTCTTAGCAACTTTTATGTGACAGCTCAGAAGTCTCTTGACCTCATGAACTAAATATCCTTGCATATGAACATGAAAGTTTTAAAACTCTAGTTTTCTGCTTTGTACATCTGGATGAGCTCCTCAGTGCACTATCCTGGTGCTCCATGCAGTCCTACAATTAATCCAGGATGGGTGGCATGAACAAGGGCTCTGCTAGTAGAACCTTGTTCGTGGGAAACTCGTTCCAGCCCCTGGAAGACAGTGGCAATAAATTAAACTCCTCTGTAGTACTTGTCTCCCTGCAGCCTTCTGCTGCTGCTGTTTCCTGTGCATTCCTGTCAGCTTGTCCCACCTTCCTGCCAACACCATGAGTACTGTGTCTTTGCTCCGTGCTGCCCGGTGCCCTCTCTGGCACCCCATGCATGTTGCAGGCAGCAGAATGCTGGAGGGTGTCACTTTCCCTCGCTTCTGTAACTCAAGTTACAAAGAAACAATGTACCAGTAAACTTCACCCAATAGTCAGTGGCTGTGTGCCACTTTTTGGCTATGGCTGTGTTTTCTAGCACTTTGTAATAGCCGTTTTTATCATGGCTTCATTTTCCATAAGTTAATCTTTTTATACATACATTGCCTTCAGAAAAGCTGAGCTATAAGTATGGAGGGTTTGTCCAAAGCATACGAAATAGACAATTCATCTCACTGATTTCTCTGAGGTGGCCCCAAGGAGCACAGGGAGGGAAGTGAGTAACAGCCAAAGATAATAGCTCAGAGTGATGTAAACCATTCTACTTCTTGTCCTGCATATCCCTTCCTTTCTTCCCAGGCTTCACATCCCCTTCTTGCTCCAAGGAAGTTATGCAGATGATGATATAAGCAAGTGTGACAAGACTGGCTATTCCATGCAGTTATTTTTCCCAACTGTATATATGCTTTAGATGATTAACTCTTCACTTACAAAGTTGCTCTCAATTATAGAGCTGAATTCTTTGGCAACAGGCACAACCCAATGACACACTTTTCTGAAAAATAATAGGTATTATAAGAAAGAAAAAATACTATAATAAGAAAAAGTAATGGTGTTGATATTTAGTATCATTGTATACTTGTGTTCTGGTGTGCTTAAAATTTGTCAGGTGTTTTGAAAGCAACAGAGCAGAAATGATCTTCCCTCTCAAATGTGGATATGTCAAATCATCCTTTAAAACTGACATTTCTTTAACTATCTCCTGGCCCATGTCCCCTAGCCGTGGTACCAAACAAAGAGCTACCTACAAGATACATCCCCAAACTAAACTGCATCTGTTGTCTGGATCCAGAATCCCACAGGCCAGGTGCAGCTGCAAACCCAAGTGATCAGTTCCATGTGGCAAGGAGGACAAGGGAGGCCATAAGGTTCAGGAGCACCCAGAGGTATGTGCTGTAAAACAGATTCCCCAGCTACAGTTTTGCACCTCAGCAGGTCTCTTGTTGCACAGAAGCCTTGCCTTATGTCCAAATTCAGGGAGAAAAAAGGTGAATGACAAAGATGCTGAGAGGTCTGAAAATTTCAAAATCTAAGTATGGGTTTCATGCAGTACAGGAAAACATACACACACACACACACACACACACACACACACACAAAAAAAAGAAATCTGGAGAATCATCTTTTTAGTAATTTTTTGGAAGCTAACCCAGGAAAACACCCCCAATCCTATCCTTCCATAGCCTTGCCACAAGCTTTTAAAAAGACACCTTATCTTATGGTACACAACATTCCCATTTGCTTGGCTGGCTCTTCAGGCACAGTTCTTAGCCCCATCCTGCCCTCTGGAAAATGCTCTAGTGCAAAGAGAAAAATGAGACAGAAGACTGGTAACACTCACCAGGTCTGGGTTGGTTTGTTTTCTGGCTGTGTGTTTTTGGGAGGTTCCAAGAGATAGTGGAAGCTGATGCAGAGTAGGTGGATGACTGTAGTGGTTATGGGTGGGCAAGTTTTTAAAATAAAAGTGGCAGAATAGAAGATAAGGAATGCAATGGGCAATCTTAGGAGTGCAGGGCAGGAAATGCATTCTGAATTAGTGTCTTGCCATGGGGGAAGGTATACATCCATCATCACCATCACTGTCAATGGTTAAAACTGACATTGAAAGAAGCATCCATCTATGACTGTCGAGGTTTAACACCGGCCAGCAATCAAACCCTATGCAGCTGCTTGCTCACTCCTCCACCAGCAAGACTGGGGAGAAAATTGGAAGGGAGAAAGCCAGAGATCTTGGGGGTTGAGATGAAGACAGTTGAATAGAGAAAGAAAAAGCCAAGCACACAAGCTACTCATGGGCAGGCATATGTTCAGCCATTTCCAGAAGAGCAGGGTCCCATCATGTGTAACAGTGACTTAGGAAGATAAAAATGCCACCACTCCAAACGTCCTCCCCCACTTTCCCTTTCTTCCTTCCACTTTATATACTGAGCATGATATCATAGGGTCTGGAATATCCCTTTGGTCACTTTGGGTCACCTGTCCTGGCTGTGTCTCCTCCCAGCCTTCAATGTATCCCTTTCCAGTATGGCAGCATGAAAAGCAGAAAAGGCCTTGGTACTGTTCAAACCCTGCTCAGCAATAACATCTCTATATTATCAATCCTGTGTTCAGCATAAATCCCAAACACAGCCCCATACCAGTTACTATGAAGAAAATTAACTCTACCTGTACTGAAACCAGCATGTTCCATACAATTCACGTCATGCTTGGATCCCACACTATTCAATACAACCACATTAACCACCACCCCCCTTCCAATTCTTTGCTGTAACACACAGATATTGTTCCCTTAGCCTATGGACCACCCCTGCAAAATGTCCACACAATGTCCATAAAATGTCTGTTGAATTTATGCAGCCCATGACTTTGGGGTATCTGTTATGGTCACTCAGGACAGGAGAGATGGTGTATGCGGGGAGTTACTGTGCACCAAAGCCAGCTCAGGTCAGGTCACTGCTCCACTGCAACTGCCTCTTGTAAGGTTTCTCCTCCATTAGATTGGGTGGTTCCTGTTCCAGTAATTCCTGAAACATACAACTCAAATTATAGCTTAGAACAGTTTAAAGGCACACCCATTACAATCTCCACCCCTGGTCCCCTGTGGGACCACAAGTCCTACCAGGAAACTTGCTCCAGCATGGGCTTCTCACAGGGTCATGTCACATTCTCCTTCAGGCATCCACCTGCTCCAGCATGGGGTCTTCCATGGACTACATGTGTATCTCTGCTCTCTTGTGGACTGACTCAACCATCACAGTCCCTTCAACTCAAGTTCACAGTGGAGTTCCAGCCTGTCCAGCAGAGCAGCACAGAACACAGCAGCAATGCCTGGCCACCTGCCAGCCCAGGCGCATCGCCATGGCTCTTATCAAAATGTTCCCAGGCACAACAGAGTGAGGTGATAAGCAGTGCAGCAGCAGCGAAAGTGAAAAGCAGCCAATAACCAGCACAATACAGTCAAGCAGGCAAGCCCCATAGAAGCAAAGGAGCCTGCTCATTACTAGCTAAACAGCACTATCAGATGTAAATTCAGTCTGCCACATCCCAATCCAATCTACTATTATCTCAAAGTCTTTGAACCTCACATTGGGTGCCAAAATAGAACAGACATGGTTTAATGCCACCCAGCAATCCAGCCCCATGCAGCCACTCACTCATTCCCTCACCAGAGACATCAGGCAGGGAATCTGAAGGGTAAAAGCCAGAGAACTCGTGGGTTGACATAAAGACAATTTAATAGGGAAAGCAAAAGCCAAGCACACAAGCAAAGAAAAACAAGGAACTGATTCACGGCTTCCCATCAGCAGGTATGTTCAGCCATTTCCAGAAGAGCAGGACCCCATCTTACCTAACAGTGACTTGGGAAGACAAATGCCATCTCTTCAAATTTCCCCTTCCTCCTTCTTCCTTCCACTTTATATACTAAGCATAATGTCAATATGGTCTGGAAAATCCCTTTGGTCACTTTGGTTCATCTGTCCTGGCTGTCCACCCAGTCTCCCATGCACCCCAGCTTCCTTTCCAGAGTGGTAGCATGGAAAGCAGAAAATGTCTTGGCTCTGTGCAAGCCCAGCTCAGCAATAACAGGAACATTTCTGTATTATCAACCCTGTGTTCAGCACATATCCAAAACACAGCCCCATAAGAGTTGCAGTGAAGAAATTAACTCTGCCCCAGCTGGAACCAGCACAATAACTTTGTTTTAAAATGGTAAAACTACAAGAGAACATACTGAGAATAGTGAGCAAGAGAACAACATTTAAGAAACCAATTAAGCATCAGGCAAGGAAAGAAAACTCTCTTTTAATGGAATACAGTAACTCTATTAGCTGTCTTCAATGAAACTTGAGCTTGGGTTTTACTGACTAATGTAAAGATACCCATGAAACCAAGTGCTTCATGGGCTTCTAGTGTAAGAGCTGGGGTGCTACACTACTTAGTCTTTTGACAGGAACAAGCTCTTTAAATGATGAATTCTAATAGAGTGTGTTTATAGGTATTGAAAAATATAAATATTGTTGTCTGACTAATCTGAAAATCGATTTTTTTTCTGTTAGAAGCATTGGTCTTTCTGCAGAAATTATTTATGTTAGATATATTTTTAGATAAGTTCTGAAATTTCATTGTCTTGCTGACATTTTGCATCGCTCCAGTGGTCCTCATTATAAAATAATTGATGAGCACTAAATCAATGTAAGTTAACTTCTGAGTCTATGATTCTGCATCCCTCGTGACTGTATTAGTGGGCAATATGTCTAGTTGCTTTCCAGAACCAAAAGTGCACAGAAATGAACTGATTATGTACCAAAAACCAGACAAGATTCCAGGCAAATTACAAAACAGAAGTTGAGAGAAACAAGAAAAAAACAGGTTTAACTGGTTTTCATCCTTTACCTTTTTACTTTTAATATTTGCAAAGGATTATTGTAAGTAAAGGATACTGTTATTATAAATTATGTATAAGGAAAAAGCTTTAACATCCCAAAACCTTTTCCCTCCTAAATTTTGAAACATCCTACTATAGCCCATTCATTTTACAAAGCACAGAACAGATCTCAGCAAAACATGAATCATCTTTCAACCAGGCACACAAATAACCTACATTTGCAGCCATGCTTGTCCCAGATCGCAGGAGACTTTCAGCCACGGGATGCAGTTTCAGACTACTGGAGGCTCCACATGAGTGCATCATTTCTCTTCTTGCCCTGTATGAGTGCCTTTGGTATGTCCCTGTTTTGGGATTACTATTAGGCAGTTGCAGAGTGGTGTCTCTGCTCTCTGTCATCTTCTCACCACCGAGAAAACCAGAGCCAAACACCACAGCACCTTTAATCTGCATATTAGGATGCCTGCTCTCATCAGAAAGCAGAAGAAAATGCCTCAAGGGAGACTTGCAACCATCAAACAGTGCATTATGAAACTTGAAGATACAGAAGGTGAATTAAATTTTAATAAAGTAACTTTAGTAAAATTGCTTTCCGTTAATAGCTGAATGCCAAGAGTCGGTGAACTTCAGTTAAGTGGTTTGTAAGGCTGGAGGTGTGAGGTGCAGGGCCGGCTGACAGCCTTTATGAGGATCCCATAAGATGGCCAGTCTGCAGTGAGCCAGTGAAGGAACCAAAGATTCCAAGTTTAATTTCCCGGTAAGTGTTGTGGTGACTTGGGATATTTCAGCTACAAGATGATTTGTAAGGGGTTTAATTGTGTTATGGGCAACCTGTCTGTGATTGGTGAGGAAGCAAATGCTGCAGCTTGTCATTGGATCTCACAGTAAAGGAAGCAAAAGCAAATTTGGGTCAAAGCATATTTTGGTGTTTTGTCTGTATTTCTCAGAATCTGGGAAAGATCCTACTGGAAAGTTGCCTTTTTTTTCACAAGGTCTTTTTACAGATCCTGGATATCACTTCAACTTTTTTAGCACAACTGGAAGATTGTATGGACTGCAGAAATAAAGGGTTGAGCAGAGGCACAGAAGCAGACAGCAGTTTTGCTGCAGATCAGAGCACAGCAAAGCAGCACAGTGTGAACAACCAGCAGAAACAACAACAGGAGATTGTGATTGCAGGCAGAGCTAATGGTAAACCTGGTAAGCAAACAGGTAGCAAATGCGAGAACAATGCTGATGTGAGTAGCAGGAGATAAATATAGTCCCACAAAAAAACCCCAATGTAGAGCACAGCAGTTTTGTCAGGGCTCAAATAGTGAACTATGAGGGAATGGATTGTAAAGTATCCCAGGAACAATGATCAATACTTGTCACTTGGATGTCTCCAAACAAGGACTGGAAATGGAAATTGGACTTTCTTATTATATTACAAATATTCAGAACTGTAGGATTAGAAAAACAAAAATTATTTGGAAATTAGGAAAACAAAAATAGCTTTACCAAAAAAAAAAAGGCTCAGAGTATATGTAGTCTGATGGAAGATGCTTAGAGAAAATGTGTGGAAAAGGGCAAATGGGGAGGAACAAATCCCTGCTATGTCCTTCCTGTGAGTCCCCAGCAAAAGGGTTAAATCTTCTAGAAGAAACACATATGCACAGGGGCTATATTTGGATCTGATCGTTCATCTTCATGAATATGTTTAGGACTAGCAATATTATTCCTATATCACTGCCTCCACAAACATTTCAACACGATCAATAGTTTTCCCCTGCCTCATTATTATCAGAAAGGAGCCAATCAGAATAATCTACTGTAACTCATTAAGACTGACATCTTGTGGCTGCTTTTAGAATGACGCCTTCTGCCCGAATTTAGGAAAGATGGAATTTATCCCTTGGCTTAAACAGCTACTGTACATCCTCTTGATGTTACTGAGGATGTATTAGCCACACGATCCTGAAAATTATTCGGGAACACCACCAGGGAGCTGAGAAAAGAATTAATGCTGTATCAAAATTTAATTATCTTTTTTATTTCCCCCGCAGAGCTTTATGGTGTTGAATTGTTAATGCACAAAAGGATTCTTACCACTGCAATCACAGTCTCTTTAATCTTGTCTCTGTTTTCATGATAATATTTATCATATCGAATATTTTAAAAATTGTTAGTAATCCTATCCCAGAACACTGCAAACTTCAAGGTGTTGGCTGGAGTAACAATGGAGTCTCCTTCGGTTTGAAAGTCTCTTTAATGATGTTCTGTCTTTTGTGAGTTAAAAGTTACCCTGTCCAGCAGAGTGTGTACATTGAGACCTGCCTTTTGCACATATTGAACCAAGACAGTTTCTGGGACTCAGGTGTGCTCCCCAAGGTTTCACCATGTATTTTAGTGTGGTACAAGGGTAAAAGATACACCTCCCATCTCTGCAAAATAGGATCCATTTCAGAGAATACTATTTTTGCCAGTCCAAAGATTATAGAAATTGCCACATTATTTTTTTAATCTCAGGGATTGTGTTAACAGGCTCAATATTCACATTATTCTAAATTTTAAAATAGAAGTTTCTTTCTTAAACAGATGTTTGCAACGGGCAATGTGTTGATACCGAGTTAGAACATAAATGGGACATTTATCTGAAGCTCTGCAATCTTTTATTGGCACTTGATTAGCTTGTTCATAGGCATCATCAATGTCTGCAGGAATGCTTTACATGACGTCAGGGATATCAAGGGGAGTCCACCTGTGTAGCATCAGCAGCAAGTAACAGAGAAACAGCAGTACAAATATCTTCAGTTACTTTATCAAATGAGGATAGATCAACCCTGTGTATGTAACTAATACATTTGTTTATTCGCTTGAGAAAATAATAATTGCCTTCCTTTGAACTTTTCTGACTGACAGAATGCTTGTCTCCCAACAACTAAAAATAATCCAGTTTTAATACACTCCCAAGATGAAAATGAGTTGATTAGGACCAAATTAATAGATTTTGCTTGTCCTTCAAAACAGGGCCAGTTCTAGAATGACAGCAAATAGTGTCAGCCTTAATTCAATTTTTACAGAGTTAACAAGGACCTGAAACAGGGAGAGATAATAAAAACCTCAATACAGCATAAACTCAAAATTTGCAGCAAATGGAGCCAAATAATGGTTCCACTGTTCATTCAACATTTTAACATTGTTGTTCAGGATGTAACATAGTATTTCAGCATGTTTCACCTTGCAGGTTTCCTTCTGATCTGTGCTTGAGTGTAGTGGTGATGAGTTACAGGACATTAAATTGTGTTTATTCTTGATAAATTGTAAACATGCATGTTCTAGAAACATGAGAGAATATAAAGAAATGGCCATCATTATCTGGAGAAAAAACTTTCCTAACGTCTGTAGGGAGCTTCTGCTGCACAGAATAAACAAACACAACTAACCAGAGAAGTGGTAGGAAAAACATGACAGCCAGAAATAATCTTGCAAGAACAACATCACCAATGTTAGAGAGACAAGGACAGAATGGTTATTGATTTCTTCTTGGCCAAGCAGGTGTTTAAATACTTGGCTCTTCCCCGATTCCACATAGACTAATACTGAGAGAAGCATAATGATAAGCAGGAAGAAAAAAAGCCTTATGTTTTTATCTTACTTGCTCTTTGGTATTTTTTTTTCTTAAAAATGTTTTGTGCAGAAGATGGGTTTTTCTAAAAGAAGAGTGATGACATTTTTTATATGTGAGATGTAGCTGTAAGCTTTTCAAGCTCCAGTAAAGACAATGTAAACTTCAGGGCTATGACATTATGAAAGTAGTTCAAAGTATTTTCACTCTAATCCTTGAGCACTCTGGATTTGTTTTGAGGCACATTAAAGCTTCCTTTTGAAAAATTAATGCAAGGGAGATGTAGCACAAATATAGCAGAAACAGAACTGGTAGGAGCTGCTTCAGAACAGGAGCCTGGGTGAATTAGACAAAGTTTAAAAACATATCTTTAAGCCTGGACATATTATTTTTGAGAAATTTAAGCAACCCAGTTTTAAGGAAATGTAGGTAGGTGTCAAGCAGCATTAACAGCTCCACAGAGAATAGAAATGGATGCTGCACAAGCTGTAATTGATGGTCCTTTAGTTTAGAAATTTTGAAGTCTGTGTAAATCATGTGGGTCATAAAAATAGACAGTAACATTTTAAACCTTATTTAAAAAAAAAAAAAATTATACCTCTTTTGCAGCAATGCCATAATCTCAGAAATAGAAACCAGGACTTAGCATAGCTCATGCAGCAAAGAAGCAAAAAAATAAAAGGCAATATAGCTCAACAAGGCAGATAAAATAAAATGAGAAAAAGTGATGGGGAATTTTTGTGATGTCCTGAGCCACAATTGCTGACCTGTCAGTTGGCAGAATCAAAGCAGCTGTGGTGCTTTCAGGGCCCTCTCTGAGCAATTTTCCCTCCTTGATGAAATTTCTTCATCTTAAAATGAAAAAAAAAACCCAGTGAAAGTATATAGTTTCCTAGAACATGGTTTACAATGTTATCTAGGGCACTAAGTTTGTCCATTAAAATAATATATTAAAATGACAAAGAAATCCTATAAAGTGATTATAAAGCATCTTTTTACATAGGTTCATATTACTCAAAAAAAAGACAAGGCATAGAAATAATGGATCTTATTTTGTGAGATTTTAATAATTATTGTAATAATTCATGATTGTTAGGATAATAATCAATATAAAACATTATTTTTTTATTAATAATTTATGCAGCCTCTATTAGTATTGCTTTGGCATCTATAGGATAGGAAATGAGGATCAGAAATCAAATCTCAAATCAGCCAAGTTCACATTTCTTTTGACAGTAGAAATAAATGTAGAGATAATCCATATTATTGTTATTGACTTTTAGCCCTATTGACAAAAGTTGGAGTTGCATTGATTGTTTTTCAGATAGATATGGAAATTAAAAATTGATTTCCAGTACAAATAACACATAAAAGTGAAACAGTTTAAAAGTACATTTTCTTACCCTCAACACTAATGATAACAAGGTGAAATGTAGATTTTGGAATCCAAAAAGCCTCTGGAAAAACAAGGACTCATGTATACATGTATAAAGCTTATCTATCCAGTGACGAAAAATGTTGATTGAAGTTTCACTATGGTAGCATTTTACATGGCCAGATACAGTAAAACACAGCTGCATGAATTCGTGTATAGGACAGACATGCAGCTATGGTAGCACTGGAATTCTCGGAGTTATGTATAGATCCTCTGTTACTGTTTTCATTGGGATTATGTACAGTTCTCTGACTGCAGTGCCCTTGATATAAACAAAGAATATACATTCAGCAATAAGAGTGGATCACTGACTGGATCACAGGGCTGGAACTCCTCTCCTATGAAAACAGAGAGATAGTTGGGGCTGTTTGTCCTGGAGAAGGCTCAAGGGAGACCTTCTGTGGCCTTGCAGCACATAAAGGGGGCTTGCAAGGAGGCTGGAGAGAGACTTATCACAAGGGCATGTAGTGATAGGACAAGAAGGAATGGCTTTAAGTTGAAAGAGGAACGGTTTAGAATAGATATGGGAAAAATTCTCTACTGTGAGGGTGGTGAGGCACTGGAACAAGCTGCCTAGAGAAGCTGTGGATGTCCTATCCTTGGAGGTGTTCCAGAGCAGGCTGGATGGGGGCTCTAAGAACCTTGGTCTAGTGGAAGGTGTCCTTGCCCATGGAAGGGTGCTGGAACTAGATGACCTTTATGGTCCCATCTAATCCAAATTACACTTTGATTCTGTCAAGACAAGCCCCCTCAAGAGCAGAGGGAAAGCACCCTGCACATGTTGCCTGTGAATATCTTATGTTCTTTGATGGTAACATGGGGAAGTGAAAGGTAGTTGAAGACCTCTGTGAATTAAGTTGATCTCTACTACAATTCTGCAAAGGTCCTCAGTTATATAGCTCCATCTTCATTGCAGGCAAGTCCCAGCACTGTATATGGGGGTAGTTTTCAGCCTCAGTCTGCTGGCATGTCCAGAAGAAGCTGACTCAGCCCACAAGGAGCACATGGCTGTTGGGAAAAATGGCTCCGAGCCACACTCCAAAGATGCGCTGACTCCTAACCCTGCAATGCAGTGTAGAAGAAAATCTCTGCTGGCAGAGCTGCTTCCAGGAAGAGCTCAGATTGCACTTTTAGTTCACTGACAGGGAATAGAATCAAGGCAAATGGAATTGCAGCAGGAAGAACATTGGCTCATGCCTGTCTATCTTGGGTATTCCATAAAAATATTATACTCTTTTCAGATTTTTAATTCATTCCTTGATGAAATATGAACTACCATGCTATCTTGGTTTGTATCAGAAACAGTGTGGCCAGCAGGACCAGGGTAATGATCATATCCTTGTACTCAAAAATGGTGAGGCTGCATCTTGAATCCTGTGTTCAGTTTCAGGCCCCTCACTACAAGAAGGACATCAAGGTAATGGAATAATTCCAGAGAGTGGCAACAAAGCAGGTTAAGGGTCGGGATACAGTCTTATAAGGAATGGCTTAGGGACCTGGGTTGTTTAGCCTGGGGAAAAGGAGGCTTGGGGGACCTAATTGCTCTCTGCAATTACCTGAAAGGAGTAGGTCAGGCTGGTCTTATCTCCTAAGTAACAAGAGACAGGATAAGACCAAACAGATTCAAGCTGAATCAGAGGAGGTTTAGATGGGATACTAGGAGAAATTTCTTCATCAAAAGGGTTGTCAATCACCGGAACAGGCTGCCCAGGGAAGTGGTTGAGTCACCATCCCTGGAGGTATTTAAAAGTTGTGCAGTACTGGTACTTAGGGACATGGTTTAGTGCTGGACATAGCAATGCTGGGTTAATGGTTGGACTCAATGATCCTAGAGTTCTTTGCAGGCAAAACAAAAAATTATGCTCTTTTATCTATTTCTAAGTATTTACTAATATTTTTCCTTTCTGCAGAGATTCGGTATTTTTTCAAAGCAGTCCTGTTTCATAGTTTTCTCGTAAATTAATAGGGCCTGTTGAACTGAATCCAAGTAAAAACCCTTTTATTTATTTTTTTTTTAAAGGAGACAACAATCTATAGATGAAATGTACCTTCCCACATATTGAATTTGTTCTTGTAGTTTGGTGTACTGTGATGACAAAAGGTACAGTTTAGGACTGGATGCTTGAGCTCAGCACTGTCCAGAGAAGACTCTTTGTGAATAACTAGCAATCTGAAGATAGAAAAAACCTGAGATCCAAAGTTTACTAAGCCTTTATGCCACAAATTTCTCTTGGCATTTAAACACGGAAAAATCTATATCAATTCCTCACTTCCATGCTGTAGGCTAACTAGCATAAAGTTCTTCTAATTTTGAATATCTTTGTGAAGAATGTACAGAGGAAAAAAACAGAGTGAAAGAGCTGAATGTTTTTAGTTTTGCATAGTACTGCATTCCATTTCTGACAACAATCTGTATTCCTCCCAATCCTGAAAAAAATAAATTCTTATCTCTGAAGAAAAGTTTTTTTGTAGAAAAAAAAATGCCACGAGCACCAGAGTTTTAACTGTAAAGGATGGTATTATCTTTTTTGAAAAGAAACAGTCTACCTCTCATCCTCCCTGAGACTGCTCACAGAATGAAATTACTCTGTATAGCAAGGACAGTGTTTCTTCCACAGTGCTGATAATTGGTTTGATTTCATTCACTGTGAAAGACAAGTTTGACCAATTGTTTGTAGGCAGTTGAACATGACATCTTCAGATATGTAAGTGCAAGGGACAGATATATAGAGGTCCCCTTATCTCCCCTTATCTCAGTATTGAAGGGGACTCTGCTGACTGCATTCAATGAGCAAATGACTTAAACCTTAGGTAGTATCTTGGGAACCTTAATCTTTCCTTGAGATGTAAATTTTTCCTTGACATCAAGAAAACTAATAAAATTTATAAGTATTGCTATACCTGTCATAGTATAAACAAATTAAGCTAATTTTACTCTTTTCAGCTAATTTTACTCACTTAAAAGTTCTCCATTTATGACTTAGTCTTACTACAGGTGTCTTACAAACACCTCCAAAAGTGTCCACTTTTAGTGCAATACCCATTTCTAAACTAGACAGAATTAATTACCATGCAGAGGTGCCTAGTTCTCCACAGCAGTCAATATAGGCATGGACAGCTGCAATACCACTGGAAAAGCAAACTGTTCAAGTAGAAATTTCCTGGAACGTACTAAAAGCTCATAGAGTCAAGCTGAGACTTTTTTAGAATGATGAAGTCTACTACAAAGTAGTCTACAAAAAAGAGAAACCTTAGCCATATGTGCAGCCCTCAAACCAACTAGGTGGATCTGGAATTAGATCATCCTCTGAAAAGGATATTGAACGTTGTGACCATTGACACTGACCACTGACATCATGTCACCCCTACCTGGATTGCTTTTTTTCTGGCCTCCGCTGGATTTTCCTTCCTTGAAGTTTTACACAGTCATCAATTAAAGCAGTTATTGCACATTGTAGACTTCTTCAGGCTGTAGTGGAAAGAATAAGGCTACAAAGCTGCAAATGCCCATCCATATGTCCTAGCTGTTTGGGAATGTCTTGGCAAGCAGAATAAGTTTGTGCAAGAAAATCTGAATAGGGTCAAAAATGGAGGGACAGAAGGCAAGGATGTTTGGAGTGATGGCGTTTGTCTTCCCAAATCATCGCTACATGTGGTGGAGCCCAGTTTTCCTTGGCATGGCTGAACACCTGCCTGCCCATGGGAAGTGGAGAAAAAAATTCCTTGTTCTGATTTGATTGTATGTGCAGATTTTGTTTTACCTTTTAAATTGTCTTTGTCTCAACCCACAGGTTTCTCATTTTTACCCTTCCGATTCTCTTCCCCATCCCACCGGAGTGATTGGGAGGGGCTGAGCTGCTGGCTTTTGTTTCTCACAAAAAGGATGCCAGGTGGGGTTGATCTCTTCTCCCAGGCAACCAGGGACAGGACAAGAGGACATAGTATTAAGCTTCACCAGGGGAGATTTAGGCTGGACATTAGGAAGAAGTTTCTCACAAAAAGGATGATAAATTGTCTTTGTCTCAACCCACAGGTTTCTCATTTTTACCCTTCCGATGCTCTTCCCCGTCCCACCGGAGTGACTGGGAGGGGATGAGCTGCTGGCTGTGGCTAAACCACAAAGACCCCAGGAGACAGAGAGTAGAAGAACCTGTATTTAGGTCAAGGAAGACCTTGTGTTTAGAGTTGGGAGACTGTGCAGCTTATTGCTATGGAAAAGAGTCAGTTAGTATGTATGCCCATTCTCTTCTTTCCTGAAAGTTTGTGACAGTATGGAAGGTAATAACCACCAGGATTTTATCAACTCTCTGTCCCAACAAGAACTAAGAAGAATTTAAACCACAATGAGATCAAGCAAGGCTGGCTAAGTAAGAGTAAGAACTTGTATTATCTCTTCACTGTCCACTAATAGCATTTCCTCCCTGCTGATTGCAGATCACAGTAAAACACTCAATATTTAAAACAAAAATTTACTAAGGATTTTATACTGTTGTATCAATCCTTTAACTTTTGAGGATGTATCCTAAATATACTTTGTGTTTAGCACTGAATTAGAAGCTAAATACATACAAAATTATAACATATTGTGACTGATTGCATACTCCTAATGTTTTTGTTTCAGCCCATTATTTTGGTGCTTTTAAAAGATGCCACCAAATATGTTTTGTGGCAGTGTTGCACTGAAAGAATATTACTGTACTTAGAGAGGATTTCAAAAGATATTGAAAATTTGGAAAAAAGCACACATTCTCCAGTTTCCTCACTTTCCTCTTTGGTTTCAATGAGCAGTTGTTCATACATATTGTAGTTCTAATATTAGGTGTGTCTGGAATCATTCTCACAGAAAAGGAAATGGACTTCAAGCGGTCACTTAATTAATCCTCTACACAAGTGAGAACATTTAGAAATTTGAACTAACTCTAACCTCAGCCCCATGAAACTTGTAATAAAAGGAAATAGCTCTCCAAGGCCCTGTGCAGAGAGGAGCCTGTGCTGCAGCAGATTTGCTGGCAGGAGTTGTGACCCTGTGGAGACCTCCACTGGAGCAGCCTGTTCCTGGAGGCCTGCACTCCATGGAAGGGACTCATGCTGGAAGAGTTCATGAAGAACTGCAGCCTGTGGAAGGAATATATGTTGGAGAAGTTTGTGGAGGACTGACTTCTATGGGAACGACTCCACACTGGAGATGTCCTCCCTCTGGGGAAGAAGGAACAGCATAGAACCTGTGTGATGAGCTTACCACAGCCCTCATTTCCTGTCCCCCTATGCTGCTTGTGGGGAGAAGGTAGAGAATCTAGGCATGAAGTTGAGGAATAAGGGAGTTGTGTTGGGGGGGAAGGTGTTTTTTAAAATTTAGTTTTTGTTTCTCATTAACCTACACTGATTTGATTGGTAATAAAATAAATTAATTTTTTCCCCCAGGTCATATCTTCATGACATTCCTTATTTTTCCACTTCTAATTTGTCCTGTACAGTGTTTCTTTTCCAGATAGCAGAGTCCAAGTCAGTTCTCACTTACATGGAGTCCAATTCACAGGGCCTTTTGCAATAGAACAAGGGGTCATGGTTTTAAATTGAAGAAGGGTTGATTCAGATTAGAGATGAGAAAAATGATTTTTACAATGAGAATAGTGAAATGCTGGAACAGGTTGCCCAGAGAGGTGGATGCCACAGACCTGCAAGCATGTAAGTTCAGGTTGGACAGTACTTTGATCTAGTTGAAAATGTCCCTGTTCATTGCAGAGAGGTTGGAATGGGTGACCTTTAAAAGTCTATTCCAATTTAAACTATCCCATGATTCTTGATTGTCCTTGTTGTCCTTTCTGAACCTGTTTCAAATCTTAGATACATTTTCTTCATTTTTCCAAGTCAGAGTCATTGGAGCATTTTACAGAATGAAACAATGAAAGCATTACACAGAAGCAGATCACAACAGATCCCTGTGGAGACCCATGTACCTTCTTGCATTTGGAAGTTGACCATGAATAAAATCTTTTTGGGGTATGTTTTCTTTACATTCAATTTTTACATAACTTTTTCATTCTCACTTTACAGCATTGTTATGTAGCCCATACTCCCCTGGTTTGCCAAGATTGCATCAACACATGAAGCATCATTAAAGCCAAAATACACAACACTGAAATCTCCTTCACGCTTGACAACATGTATTATCGTCCTAGAGGAAGAAATGAATTGACAGGCTCACGCTTGTAGTTGTTTCCTTGCCCAGTTCAAGTGTGTATAGTTTTTGTGCTGTCACTAGAAGGGCAGTGAAGCTGGTGAAGGGTCTGGAGCACAAGTCCTGTGAGGAGCAGCTGAGGGAGCTGGGAGTGTTTGGCCTGGAGGAAAGGAGGCTCAGGGCTGACCTTATCACCTGAAAGGAAGGTGTAGCCAGGTGGGGTTGATCTCTTCTCCCAGGCAACCAGGGACAGGACAAGAGGACATAGTATTAAGCTTCACCAGGGGAGATTTAGGCTGGACATTAGGAAGAAGTTTCTCACAAAAAGGATGATGGGGCATTGGAATGGGCTGCCCGAGTAGGTGGTGGAATCACCATCCCTGGAGGTGTTTAAAAAAAGACTGGATGTGGCACTTGGTGCCACGGTCCAGTTGACACGGTGGTGCTCAGTCATAGGCTGGACTCGATGATTTCAGAGGTCTTTTCCAGCCTGATCGGTTCTGTGATTCTGTCCCGCTTAGGTGCGTTCGCAGCCCCATTCCCTTCCGTGCTTCCGGGGAAATGAGCCCGCACTGGCAGGATTACCTGGCAGGGGCGGCTTCAAAAGGCATTACATTTTTATTTTTATTTGTAACAAGCAGACGTTTTAAGATCCATTTTCTACGACATTTGAAAATTCACCGCCCACACCCCTTTCCTGCCTTGGCGAAAAAGCAAACTGAGGGAGCTCGCCACCGCCCCCAGCTCCGCCCCGCGCATGCGCGCAGCACCCCGGGGTGGCGGCGGCCTGGGCGGCCTCGGTGCCGCCGGCGCCGCGATGGGCTGAGTGGGGGCGGGCGGTGGCAGCGGGGGGTGTCCGCGGCTCCGGGCTGGGCGCTCCGAGGATGGAGAGAGCCATGGAGCAGCTCAACCGGCTGACCAGGTCCCTGCGCCGCGCCCGCACCGTGGAGCTGCCGGACGGTAGGAGCGGGGCCCTGACATAGCGGTGGGTCCAGGCGGCCTCCGCGCCCGGGCCGGCGGGGATGCGTTGAGGCGGCTGGGGAGGATGGGAACGGGCTTCCTCTCTCCGCCTCTGACAGGCTCTGTTTGTTTGTGGCGCTGACAGCAACAGCGGCGTCCCCTTCCTTCCCCCGCTGCCCCGCCGCCTCCGTGGCGGGCGCGGGGGATCCCTGCCGGCTGCTGCCGCCCGGAGCCCGGACGAGTGGGGCGCCGGGGTGCCGGACACCGGCTGTATTCCCTTGTGAATCCTTCGCCAGGTGCCTCGTCGATGACACAGTAGTGATGAAAAGTCTTTGTGTTTTTTTTCTTTTTTTTTTTTGTCTGTTTGTTTTTTAGTGGTGCTGAATTGAAAAGGTATTGTAAGTCACTGTCCCCCGTCACAGCTGATTTTCTTTTTGGCTCTAAATCACTTCGCATGGGTGCTGGTCCCCCATATCAGGATGGGTTTGAAGTCATGTGCTGTCACTGTGCTTTCTTCAGTGTTTACTTTTATGGATGATTCTTTGGCTGCCGGTCTGTCAGCTTTCATCTCCAGTGGTGGAGCAGAGGGAGTAATGTTGTTTTCTCTATGCATTCCCTGTTTGCACTTCCTGGTGTCCTCCTTAACTGCGCTACTACAGCCTTCACTTATTGTCACCTGTCACAGTTCCAGTGTCTTGCAGTGCAGTTGCTTGTAAATTTCACTTGACAGGCAAGTTTCAGGCAGATTTTGCTTCGGCTTGCAAGCCTTTGAATGGCAGCAGTGAAAATTGATGTAATACTATTACCTTAAGCTTAGACTTAGAGAAATAATGGAGTAGCACCAGTTTAACTAATTGAAGATGCTAATATGAATAACGCTTTGCACGACTTGTGTCAGTTGGAGCTGCTTTAAATTTACTTCAGTACTAACGTAGGCAAATTGATTCTGAATTTCATCTGTTTTCCTCACATCTTGGGCATTTTTATCTTCTACTTCATAGATAGTTGTGTCTATGGAATGGCAGTGCAAGTGCAAGCCAATGAGAATAGTGAAATGCTGGAACAGGTTGCCCAGAGAGGTGGATGCCACAGACCTGCAAGCATGTAAGTTCAGGTTGGACAGTACTTTGATCTAGTTGAAAATGTCCCTGTTCATTGCAGAGAGGTTGGAATGGGTGACCTTTAAAAGTCTATTCCAATTTAAACTATCCCATGATTCTTGATTGTCCTTGTTGTCCTTTCTGAACCTGTTTCAAATCTTAGATACATTTTCTTCATTTTTCCAAGTCAGAGTCATTGGAGCATTTTACAGAATGAAACAATGAAAGCATTACACAGAAGCAGATCACAACAGATCCCTGTGGAGACCCATGTACCTTCTTGCATTTGGAAGTTGACCATGAATAAAATCTTTTTGGGGTATGTTTTCTTTACATTCAATTTTTACATAACTTTTTCATTCTCACTTTACAGCATTGTTATGTAGCCCATACTCCCCTGGTTTGCCAAGATTGCATCAACACATGAAGCATCATTAAAGCCAAAATACACAACACTGAAATCTCCTTCACGCTTGACAACATGTATTATCGTCCTAGAGGAAGAAATGAATTGACAGGCTCACGCTTGTAGTTGTTTCCTTGCCCAGTTCAAGTGTGTATAGTTTTTGTGCTGTCACTCATTTTTATCTTATACTTCATAGATAGTTGTGTCTATGGAATGGCAGTGCAAGTGCAAGCCTTGAGACCTTTGGAACAAGTACTTCCATCATCCTGTAGTGCAGAAGGAGTGTGAGTTCTATGCATTCCTTAGGAATTGCATGAAACAAATCAGTGGGACTGATATAAGGAGATAAATAGGCTTAACACACTGAAGTCTCAAACTGCATTGCATGAAGGTCTCTGTTCAATGGCCATCCAACTTTGGGTCCGTCTTAGCTCTTTAGATATCTTCTTTCTTGACCTTGGTGTTCCTTAGGTTCATGCAGGTCTGCCCAAACTCTTCTTGAGAAGCAGGTTTGGCTTGTAGTATCTTGTTCCAAACATGTGCTGACAGGATCAGCTTGGAATATTCCACACTGGTCTGGGATAATATGTAGTTTGGTGGCTTGTTGTGTGCTGTGTCTGGTCTCTTGAATTATGACTCCCCCCTCTTTACCCCCACTGTATTTGAATAACTTTAATTTGACATTCAGTTTGAAAGATACGTAGTTTACCCCTCCATCCTTAAAGTGAGAATCATGGTTCTCTCACAGGAAGTGGAGATGTATGTTTGAATTTACTTATGCTGAAGAAGGCAATAAATCCCAATAAATGGAAGTATTAAACTTCCATTGCATGTGCCATAGCCACTAGGGTATTATGTGCACAGTGCTGACACTTCTTTAAGATGTGATCTCTGCCAACTTCACAACGGTATCTCTGAGGAAATAAAGTAGTATCTTGCCAGGGCAGGATTCTAGATAATGAATTTCAAGTGTTTTTTTCCTTAAAGCAAGTCTTAACACCTGAGTCCAGTGCCAGTGAATACCCTGAGCTTGCAAGCAGAACTTTTTGTTTTTTTATCACTCTCCCAAAGTATCCTTCAGCAGTTGTTTTCTGGACACTTGAGAGCTTGACACAAATTTCTGGATGCTACTCTTAAGGTTCAGTGCCTGAAAACTAGGTCTTGCAGCCCAAAGCTGTGACATTATGTTTGGTGTGCCTTTTTTTTGTCTTTATATAATCAAGATTTGGAAAGCAGGAAAATAAGTTTGGTGAGTCCATGAGGTGTATAATGCTTTTCTCTACCTGCTGTCATGTAGTTTGTGTCATTTGGAGTTCTTTTTTTATGACTAGAGAAAATAATCACCAAAAATAAGCATAAAAGCTCCTTGGTCCCACACCCTCTTAATTACTTCTTACAGAAGAACTCTGGGAAAATCTGCATGTGCTCCACAGCATAATTTTTGCTAATAGAATAGCAAAGGGCTTAGTTTTGTAACTGTGCCATAAATGCCTGTTATGGCCCAGCTACTCTTGTATTTAACTATTGACTTTTTCTAGATCACTGCACTTGCAATATAGTTAAATATAGTTAGAATCAATATTAAGCATTTCAGTTAAGTGTGCTGATACATTTAAAAGTTTTTTTTTCCACCTTTTTTTTGGTGTCTTGTATAGGGCCTGATTGTGGAAATATATAAGGATGTAATATTTAAATTTAGTTGATGTTCTTAAGTTTGGCTTTTTTATTTTATTTGGAAAGCTTTATCTTCCTGCCCAGAGCTTTTTGAAACAGAGCTTTTTATTTATACTGGGAGCTAATCATGGATAGATTTTGAAAAAGTGCTCAAATATTTTTCAAATAGTTGATATTTATTTAGCATGTATTTAATTTTGTTTCAGGATTCTTTCTCTCTGTCCCCTCCCTCCCAGCTTTTTCTTCCCCCAACAGTCAAATTCTAGGGGTGTGTGTTGGAGATGGAGTATCTGATGCTCACAGAACTCTGCCATAAGGAGCAATTTGTAGAGAGTTCAAACTTGAGAGCTTGGTGATGGCTGGTGACTCTCTGCAATGTTTAATCATAATTTGGTGTTTTGGGAGGCTTGTGTCTCCTGCACCATGTGTTTGCTATGAGCAATGTTATTTTTTAAATATTTGTTTTAAAATTTTTATAGCTGATGAAATGTGATTTGAATTTGATTTATTTCTGTCCAGTGTTCAAAGGCAATAATAGATTGTTAGAAAGAAGCATTGTTGCTTTCTTTTGTTAGCTAGGGACACACAACTTCAAATAGCTGATAGCAGCAGTAACCTTGGAGCACTGTAGAACAGTAATAACAACAAATAGCATAGCTACAGCATGATAACTTTTTGGATTCCACTTCATAATTCTGAAGAATCTTTATTTAGTATGAACTAAATGTCACCTTGCCTACCTAGTGGAAGTAGTGAATGTGTAGAGGCATGGTATAGAAAAGACACGAGATACTGTGCTTGTTTTAATTCTTCCTGTTCTGGTTGCTTTGTAATTTTGGATCAATGAAGGTGATGAGGAAAAACTTGAAAATAAAAATTTTTTGAGAACAGTCCTGTATTTCTGTATCCTGAAACCATATACCTGGGTTCTCAGAAAGCATAGCCCCTCCTGTCATAAGCTGGTATCTACATGAACATTCTGTGGAGATTGTACTCTCAAAAATGGGTAGCTTGTTGAAGGGAAAAATTATAATTAATTTTCCTTAATAAAAGAAAAAATTAATGCACATTAGTAATATTTATAATTGTTACATGTTAAACTATTTTAAGTTTTGTCAAATTAATCTTCTAAAAAGAGTATTTTACTTCAGGAAGTCTGTAAGTGACCAAACAGGCTCATTACACCCGTGCAGTGTGCTGGCGTTTGCAGCAGTAGTGGTGACAGAGTCTGTGTGGCTGAATGTGTGTTCCCACCACTGACATGAATCTTTGTGTTCTGGCCTTTTTTCATTGCCTTTGAGTGTGAAATACGAAACTGATTAGAGATTAAAAAGTAAAATGAAACTTACTGCACCCAGGTATTCAAGTATAGAGACAAAATTGAGTGGTTATGAAGTAATTTAAAAAAGTCACTACTACAAAATTATAGTCTCAGGACTATGGAAGTCACCTTGAAAGACAGAAAACTTCCTTCTTTTTAAAATTAAATAGTTAAATGTTTTTGTTTTGTTTGGGTTTTTTAATGCACATCTCTTAAAAAGTTGGATTTAATTAACAGATTTGTCAATTCAAAGAAATTGACTTTGTAAAAGAAAAACAGCCACCTTGAAATTTCATGTATTGCAATTCTGTGAATTCTTTCTAAGTGTGACGGCTTTTTCTTTTTAATGAAACTTCATGTGTGTAGAATCTGTGTAAAAAAAATTATCTATTTCAAGTGGACACTTGAAAATGCAAGTGTTGCTAGATATGTTTATTTTCCATAAAAGATACCTTTGTGGTAACAGAGTAATTAAATTTCTTCCCAGATAATGAAACTGCTGTCTATACACTGATGCCGATGGTTATGGCTGACCAGCACAGGTGAGAGCTTCTTTAAATTTACCTTTTTTTTTTTTTTAAGGTCTGAAATACCCAGCCTGTTTGCTGAGGTCATAGCTCCTAAAGCTCCTAAAGACTCTCAGAAGTCTAGCTGCTGAATTGCTGAGTTCTGTTCTTCTAATTTGAAGTTAGTTACTGACTGTGTGCATCCCAGCATACCTTTACCTGTTTTGATTTATGCCATAGACCAGAACTGGGATTTCTTCTGTTGAAGCACATAGGAAAATTTGTCCTAGGATAAGAACAAAAGTGTTGTTTTATAACTGTCTCTTAGTTCTGAGTATGTATTTATGGATGACGTGGAAGCTCTTAGTCTCATTAGACTTCTCAGAATGACGTGGAATAAGAGTTGGAAAATGAGATTGAAGCTTCTGGAATTCCTCAAATGTATTCCTTAGTTTCACTTACTGAGTTGTCCTCAGTGCTTGGAACCTAGAGGCTGTGTAATGCCAGCTAAGTGGTGCTTCCTTCACATGAATTTTTTAGGGAAGCAGGCAGTAACTCTTACTGAAAGAGAAAGCTGCTTTTCCAGCCAGGATAAACATTTGTTCTGCTATGTAGTATTTTGAGATCACATGCAAGAGTTTTAAATCATGTGATCAGCCCATTACTGGAAGTGGAAAGGTCCTATTTAAATTTTTTATCCTGATCTTGTATCCTTCTACTTCATCATCATGATTTCACATACCAGTCTTCCCTCTGAACTTTGCCTATGTTTGGAAAAACTGTTGGATATGTGGTTGGGGTGATTGTGATAAGGGAGAAAATGGGAATCTATATTTTGTTTAAACCAAAGCTGTTGAGATGCTTTTCTTTTGTATTTGTAAAGAAGTGATTTGGTTGTTTGGTCTAATTCCTACTAGTTTGCATTTGGAACAATTTCCCAGTGTCGCAGTTCATTTTTTATGTACAGTAAGAAATGGAAAGGTATTGTTAATTAGTAAAAAACCCTATGTGATCTCTTGGTAATTAATTGAAGGGAAAAGAAATAGTGATTAAGTAAGAAATAGAGTACTTGTGTACAACTTAGAGTATAAACTTTGCTTGGATACTGTGAGCTATTTTTAAAATTAAAAAATTATTTTTCTATTTGAAGGTCTGTCTCAGAGCTGCTGTCAAATTCAAAATTTGATGTGAATTATGCCTTTGGACGTGTGAAGAGAAGTTTGCTTCATATTGCAGCAAAGTAAGACTTACTTGAGTCCAGTCCAGAAGTTAACAATGAAAATATTGCCACAAATCTAAGGCACCAATGTAAGCTGGAAAACTCTGTAGTGTCAGTTAACATTTTGTTTTCACACTTTTTGTATCTTGTTTGTTGTTCCTAGTAATGTGCCTGCCTCATAAAGAGGACAGATTTTACACATGGTATAAAATGGCTTTCCAAATTCCAGTGAAGGAAGTCTGGCTAGATAATTTTTTACCTTTCTGTGAAATCTCAAGTCTTTTAAAAAAATGCAGCCATGATGTGCGTGCTGTGTAGCTGGTTTGCTCTTGCCTTTGTAGAGGTAGAGAACTCTGATTTGCAGGTGCTGATTGTTTTTGAGGTATTCTAAAACGCTGGGAAGCGTTTGGATATTTTTTGGGAAGCAGCTATTCCAAAGTCCTTCACCGTAACTGAAGGAAATATAACTCAGGAGCTCACTGCTAATAAGTTTTGTATCTTGGATAGAGGGCTTCAGTGCAAATTTTGATTTACATTATTTATTGTTGGTATAGCTCTTCAGTGGGGATGACTCTATTTTATATGTAACTCTACCAAGAGACAGATAGGTTACCATCATATAAATAGAAGTTAACCAGATAGTTTTTGACATGACCTTTCAGGAAACTAAACTTTAAACTGATGAATGACTACTCTGTATTTATCTGCCTTTTTAAATATCTTGAAAGTTCTTACATTTAAATGGTTAAAAAAAAATGCAAAAAAACCCCAAAAAGGAAATAGTAGTAGTATTGCATATATATAGCAGTATTTGGCCACAATAAAGGTGGAAATGCCAGCTTCTTAAACAGACTATTAGAAATAGCTGTTTCCCAACTATTTCATCTCAGAATTACATAGTACTTGTATAAAATTTACTTAAGGAAGTACTTACAAAAATGCGAGCAAATTTTTAGCATGCGCTTTAGGAGTATATTTGAAAATACACTGAACTTCCTGATTCTAAAGATACAAGAAGTTGTGATACACTTAGTTTCTGGATTGTCTTTCATCTTGACTTAGTTATTGGGTTGCAAAGGGGTTATCAAGCTGCTGTTTTTGCAACATATTGTTAATCTTCATTTTCTTTGGGTTGTTGTGTAGCAGTTCTGATGTTGGGAAGATTTGTAAAAATGGATTAGCTGGTCACAACAGATACAAAAGTACTCTGTTTATCTTTTCAATCAGCTCATCCTCATCAAGAGTTCAGGAGCAAGATAAATATGTAATGCAGAGTTTCTGTCCTCTTAGTGACACTGGTTATCATGAAGAGCTGCTATATTATGTAAAGTAAGAGTTCAGCTCTTTATTACAGGTTCAGAACTGATAGCAGAGAAATATTTGTACTAGCAAATAAATATTTGTACAAGTTTTAGAATTTTCCTGATATTCAAACTTCTAAACATAACTTCCAGACACAGAAGCTTAGCAAACCCCAAAGTCTTTCATGGACATTCAGTCCTGTTAATAGATTAGGGATGAGGGAGGTGAGAGGAAATTGAAAGCAAAACTTTTAGAACAGTTTATAGTTTAAAGAATTAACAGTCCTAAAGACTCAGTGTTGTGTTTTAAAGTCATTAAAATCACAGAGAAGGCTGGCATCTATTCATTGCTACCAGTTATATTTGGTCACTTCTTGCTGCATTAAGTGACTTTCCTTATCTTTGTGTAGCCTGAACTATGAGGGTGTAAAACAATTTTATGTAAAGGTGTTCTAGTGAGTGTGATCTGTACATGGTATTGCTTTTGTCTTTATGCCAATACCGATTCGTAAATATCATTGTTACAGTTTTCCCCTTTCTTATTTTCTTCTTAGCTGTGGATCAGTTGAATGTCTTGTTTTATTATTAAAAAAAGGAGCAAATCCAAACTATCAGGACATCTCAGGATGTACTCCTCTCCATTTAGCAGCAAGGAATGGGTAAGCTTTTAAAGTCCTTAAACTCTTGAAATTTTTTTACATAATGCACTTGAGCTGACATGTTCTGTAATATTTTTGCATAGTTAAAAAAACACCTTTGGTTTTCACTTTTGAAAATTGAGAACATGGAGGTTAAAATCCTTACTTTGAGTATTCACAGAGTAATATTTTATAAATAGTAAGTCGTGTCTGAAATACTAATTCCAGTAGCAGTCATTTTAGTGTTTTCTGGTAATTGGAGGCATACAATAGTAATTGAACGAGGGATACATTCACCTTCCAGTTAGCTGAGTAAGAAAAGGTTTTGGAGGGCCTGGAGGGGGGTCAGAGACTTCTGATTTTTCTGAGATAGTGTCTCTAAGAAAATTTTTCCTGCAAGAAAAGGAATACAAAGTTGGCCTGCACAATGTTAGGAGAGAGGCAGAGAAAGAACTCCAAACCAGTGAGCAAGTACCTTTTAAAGGTCTTACTTCTGGAATTGTAGTATGTGAAAAAGTGCAGCTGTGAAGGTAATGTTGTCTTTTTTCTTTATAGGACATGTGTGTGATACAATAAATGAATTGTATCACAGCTGGTACTCAGGTGAGGAGGTGGTAGTGTTTAGTGGCTTCTGGGTTTGTGTCAGGTCTATTTGTAGGAGAGGAAAGAAGCAGGCAAGTGGTGTATGATGAAATGCAGAAATAGACTCAAGAGACAGTTATGTGGGAATGAGGTATAAGAAAGGTGTGAAAAGTACCAAATAAAAAGGAAAATCAAAATAAATTTGTAAAGGTAAAGCACTTAGAGCATTAAAAGTGTTAAAAAACCAAACAAAACGTGAATTAGGAAAAAAATACCAAAACAAAGATTTGCATAGTTTTACAATGACTGTCTCATTAAGTAATGATTTAGTGGTGTACTGCAAACATGTCCACTGACATGTACAGGCGATGATGAACTTCATGGACTTCTATTAGATGAACTCTGGCTTTTGTTCTTGAGGGGGTGGTTCATGCAGAGCTGAAACTGATAGAGTAGTGGTTAAGTGTTTCTGCATTTTCCACAGAAACAGCTGTGATTTTAGCCCTATGTTGTTGTTTGCTACCCTTGCACTGTCTGTGAAGATCACTTCTCTCTTTCACATGCTCCGTACTGTACTCCTTATAAATTAGAACCACCTGTTATGCTTAGAACAATGATAAATTAGAGTTAGTGGAGCTCTAAGAAGATATTTAGTCTTTGTAAGTGATTTTTTCCGACTGAATTTTAATGTATTCTTTTGCTTACAGCCAGAAAAAATGTATGAGCAAGCTGCTGGAATACAGTGCAGATGTCAACATTTGTAATAATGAAGGCTTGACTGCAGTAAGTGCTATTAATTATCATGATGTTCATAAAATGAATGAAGAATTTGGAGATTCTTTGTTTTTAAGTTTTTGCTGTCTTGCATGTAAAACCAAACTGCTGTGTGTCCAGTGCCATCAAGAATCACAAGATGTGATCAAAATACTTAAGCATATGATTGTATTGTTCAAAGCTTCTCCTAATATTATGCAAAGCTTCTCTTTGTGAAAGTGTTGACAATAATACAGCCAGGTTTCAAATTTTTAATTTTAATTTTTTTTTAATTTTTATGGGATGTGTATATATATATATATATATATATAATTGCTAAAGGAGACAGATATATCATAATTTTATGCTTAGATTCATTGGTTGGCTGTCAATGGACGAACAGAATTGCTTCATGATCTTGTTCAGCACGTCAGTAATGTAGATGTTGAAGATGCCATGGGACAGACAGCCCTTCATGTAGCTTGTCAAAATGGACACAAGACAGTAAGTTTCTAAACTGTATGAACACAATTGATTTGTGAAGAACTTGGTAATGCCTCAAAGTTGTTGTGTTTCTTTTATAAACTTCAGAGTAGTAATGCACATGGTAATGGCTACAAGTGTGAAGAATGCTGTTGTGTGTCTCAGTATTGAGTGCATGCACTTCCATGGGAGCAACTTATTTATTCTTGCGGAGCTGATTGATCTCAGTGCCTTTGGGAGTTGAGATGACTTACTGTATACTGTTCAGCTCCTCTGTAGTGCTGTTATTGGCTTGTTAATATCAAGTTTTTATGTAATGTTAAATGTTTGAAAATGTTTTGCCTTATTTTTCAGAATATGTTTAATTCATAATTGTGCAAGCTATTATATGATTTTGAAATCTGAAATATTAATTTACTGTGAATGAAAAATGAAAACAGAGTTGAGTCAGTTACAATTTAACTCTAGAAATAAACAAGTTCAAATAAACTCTTCCATTATTGATCTGTGTGAATAATTTTTCTGCCTGGCCTTGTGTCAGGGCTGACTATTTATATTCAGAGTATAAGTCTGGATGCTTTACTTGAACTGCATTAGAGCCCTATAGAGTTACACAGATTGCCACCAGAACTATTTACTGCTAAAAAGAATAAACTCTAATTCTACCCAGATCCTTCCTGTTGTCCTTATCAGTGCTGGATTTTGGAAGGCCAAATTCTTAAAAGCTGTTACCTATAAATGTAGCAAATTTGTGACTGAAATGTAACAAAAGTTGTTTGAGAGTCTGCTCAGTGTTTTTGTATTTTACACATGCCCTAAATATTTCTAAGTCAATAGAGTTTTCCACTGCTCTGTTTCTAAGGATGGTGTTTTGTTCTCTTGTAGACGGTGCAGTGCTTGCTGGACAGCGGTGCAGACATAAACAGGCCGAACGTTTCTGGGGCAACTCCACTTTATTTTGCTTGCAGGTTATATACTTTTAACTTTGAATACCGGCCTAAAAGTGAAATGTTTTTTTCCCTTTTTGCAATAACTGGTTAGAAATTACAAAATACAGGAAATATAAAAGCTGACTGGTGTTTAATCGTGTCTCATTTCTGAGTGTAGTTTAGTGTCTTATCTAAATACTTAGGTTAGTACTGCAGGCTTATGTACCTCTTTCTAACAGACATGTTAAATACATACCTGTACATGTTCTAGCATGAGTCATAAATTGATGACTGGTGAACCCTTTTCTGAAAAAATGAATTCTGCCAGCTTAGATTATTTTGAGTATGCTAAAACCAGAGCCTTTTATAAGGTAAGTTTGGCTATTCCTTAATGTACAGTATGGTATTACAGTATACATGACATGTGCATATGTGTGTCAAAGTTACAATATTGAATTAAAATTACATTGTTGCTTTGATCAATTATGTTTTCTTCATAGTTATATTTCAAAATTAATCACATATGATAAATGATCTTTTGTTTTAATTAGAGCATTTTTTGCAATTTGTTAGAACATTTAAAATTTTTGCAATCCCTGTGCTTTGATTACAGGTTAAATAGCTCACATAAGATTGACTGTTTCTATAAGCAAAAGGAGAAATGGACTGGCCTGCTGGTCTGCTAAGAGTTACATTCTGGGAGCTGTGGTCTCTGGAGTGTAGGCTTGCGTATGTTGACTTGTGGCAGTTAAGAAGAAAGGAGGTGGAGAATAAATAGCTGCTAGCCTTAGTCCTTGATTTAGGGACTGACATTGGTACACACTTTAAAAGAAGTAAGCAGCTTGTCTTGGCTTGGAAGTTTTTCACAAGAAGGGAATGTGGCAAGTACAGGAGTCATATTCTTTGGAAATTATCAAGTGGGGAATCTGGCAGAGTAGAATGAAGAGGTTGTACTACAGCAAACCTGAAAAGAAGGGTTGTAAGTTCCTGATGACAGGGAGGGCAGGATGTGGTAGCAGTGGCAGGTGGTAGCTGCAGAAAGGGTATCAGTATTCAAAGTCTGAGTCTGAAGCACCTGTTTTGTCAATGTGTTGGGTTGTGCATTTAGTCTAGATAATTACAGTGAAGATGCTGCAAGTAGGCCATTAGTCTGATCTTCTTTCTGACCTTTAATGTTTGTTTGCATTGGGACAAATCTGGTACATTAGATTAATCTGTTGGCTTCCTGGGCTGGAAGGACAGGACTGAGGAGAAGTCATCTGTGAGTTATTGAGAGATCAGTGGAGCTACCTCTTGCCTCTCAGCTGTTAGTTGTCACTTTACCTGTGTCCTTTCTGAACTGACAACCTGCACCTATCAGGCTGAGGATGCAGGCAGCCTCTTGTATTCCAGGATGCCAAATACCATTTTACTGTACATCCATTGGTGTAAAGGGTGTACTGCAAACTAGCTTGAGGAATAAAACATCACTGAAAAAACTTGTATCTGTAACCTTAATTGCTATGTCTTTTTTATCAGTCTTTCATTTCACCCTTTAGATGCTTCTCTGTGTTTGGCAGTGTATGCACTTAATGCTGGTGAAGGCAATATTGAAGTAATTGTTCCATGTGGTTTTAATGAAGTAAACCTCTGATCACTGGTACTCAGTTTCTCATTTTTTTCAGGAGAAAGGATTTGGGAAAGTGTTAAGAGGTATAAACAGTTGGTTTTTCTATTTTCTAGGCAATGCTGGCATGTTGGGAAATTGTAACTTGGGGGGACCAAAAGGTCCTGTACAACCTATAAGCAGATTAGTGAATAGACTTTGAATGCAAAAGTAAAAGTCATCCCTTCTAGAGGATATGCAAGACATTTGTGTATAGAAATTAGAGCCCTTTGAGTGATGTAGTTGTCTCTTGTACAAAAAAAAGTTATTGATAAAAATATCTTGCTAATATTTTATTGATGGTTAAAGCACTATTAGATTGTTTTTTTTCCCAAACATGGTAGAAGTGAGCAAAGAACTTGGCAAAGATAGCTTCCTCTGTGAAGTAAATTAGGATGTAAATTGAGAAAGAGCTCTCTTTTTGCAGGAAATGCAGCTCATAAATATTTGAGGCGAGGCTAAGATGAATCATTTCTGAATGATGAGAGTGACTCTGACTTCATAAATAGCCTGAATTTTGCTCTGCTCTTTTGCAGTAACTATTTTCTTCTAGCCTATGTTTCATTTGTTAGATGCAATAAAGACAGATTTATGACTCAGGATCATAAATGCTGTATTAACTGTCATTCTTCTCTTTTAAATAGCCATGGTCAGAGAGACACTGCACAAATTCTTTTGATGAGAGGAGCCAAATATTTACCAGACAAGAACGGTGTTACTCCACTGGATCTCTGTGTACAGGTATTAAGTTAGCAACACTTTTCTGTGAATTTCTGTGACTTACTACAGTGTCACCTGATCATTATTACCTTTTTTTATTCTTAAAGCCGTTGAAAGATGGTAATCCTTTGGCGAAACAAGTGCAAAATGTAATTTTTTAATAATGAAATTGATTCTACAGGCAGGTTCATAATTTCTACCCTTTACATAAGCCAGATGCAAGACTTATGAGAAAGAAATCCATTTGACTAGAAAGTTTTGGAATCCTTGGTATAATGGTAGTACACAATTTAGGTGTTTACCTGTTAGCAATTAAGAAGTAAAGGCACGCAGAAAGTAGTGATTTTTTTTTAATCTCAAATAATAGATTTTCTTTTCTCTTGAGGAGATGTTGCTATTAAAAACAAACAAAACTTACATGATGATGGCTCTTACTTTTCAAAGATATAGAAATATCTGGATGAGGAACAAAATTCTTACGTATTTTTAACATGGCATTTTCAACTGCAAAACTGTCTGACTTGTTTGATACCAAGTACTGCTTGTACTGCTTGCTAAAGTGACTTTTTTTCATTTGTGAACACTTACACTTTTTTCTGTCAGATCAGTTGAAGGTCAGTGTGTAAATAACATGATTGAATAGAAGCCTTTGAGCCTTTGCTAGTAATCAGACTACAGAACTGAACTGAAAGCTGAAAGAACTAAATCACTGGAGTGAGTGAGCATCACACTATCTTTATGCATGTCATTAGTTTGTCAGGATAAAGTTGAAATTTTCTTTTTTTTTTTTTTTCTGTATTTTCTGATTATTTCAACCTCAAGTTATTTAATTTCTGAGGTGTCCCTCATGTGCCTAAGACCTGCACCAGAAATAGTTGTATGTATGTGCAAGAGTGCTGTCTTCAGTACCTCTGGGATATTTTTGGAATGTTTAACTCTGAAAGCTTTATTTTATAGACTATCTGTGGAAGACCTTGATCCAGTTAGGTTACTTCCAGTATTTTTTTTTGCATGTAAGAAACCAAGTAAGTCCTCAGCTCTGGTCACTGACAAGTGCCAGATCACTATACTGTCTCACTGCTGACTTGATTGTGAAACTCAGTTAGATTATTTTTCCCTTGCTACGGCAGAACGACGTATTGTTACATAAAGCCACACAGAGTCTGATCAGTTTCAAGGTATTCTGCAGCCACAGACCTGTAAGAGAGTATATGGCAGGAGAGATTTAGATTGGATATTAGGAATAATTTCTTCGTGGAAAGGGCTGTAAAGCATTGGAGAAGACTGCCCAGGGAAGTGTTGGAGTCTCCACCCCTAAGTGTTTAAAAAATGGTGGATATGGCACTTGAGGATGTGGTTTAGTAGCATACATAGGGGTGGTGCTAGGCTGATGTTTGGTCTTGATGGTCTTAAAAGTATTTTCCAACCTAACTGATTCTGTGATTCTATATCAGTGTGTGCTTAATGGTAGGGTTACTATTTTTTATGATTAATGTTTTGAGTTTCTGCTTCAGTCTCCAGTTTTGCAATTCCTAGGGCACCTTTTTACACATAAAACTTCTGTTAACTTTTTTTAAGTGTGAGTAGTGACACCTGGTGTTTGCTTTGTAGTGATGATCTTACTGTGTTCGAGATCACGCAGTATACAAGTTCATAATGCCAAGTAAGAATGGAGAAAACAAAATGTTTTATTTTTACATTGAGGGTTTTATTCTGTGCTTAAAGGTTTGTTTTTCAAAGTCGATACATGTTTTCAGAAGACTGAAATTATTGATTCGTACACTTCTTGCCAACACTTCCAAGATCATTACCTTGATCTTGAAGATGTGACTTTAATTAATTTTTACAGATTCTGGGTAGGTTTATTTTAATACTTAGTTTCTTGCTACCAGAAACTATTAATTAATCTTTTTAATGTATGGTTTTCACTGAGGTAATGTCAACTGTCATTCACAGAGGAGCCCCTGGAGTTGCAGTAGTTGATACATTATATGGTCATCTTCCCAGAGAAGTTCATGTATATTCAGGTGTTAGGTGTCTGCTTAAAAATGCACCTATGTTAAATAAGATTTGTTATAAATAAACCACAAAATCAAGTTCTGTTCTTTCCAGAAAACATTTTTTCTCAGAAGGGTGTGAAGTTAGTCTAAGGCATAAGTGGAATCGTACTTGTGTATCAATTTTAAAGTTAAATAACCCTTTCATGGGTTTATCCTATTTCTTCCTGTAACAAGTCAGATATGTGTCATATGAACCTTTAGAAAATGTTTGTTTTGGAGAATTACATGATGGATGTAATTAAGTAGATATCAGCAGGAGGAAGAGAAGTGAAATATTGCACTGTTGTTAATCTCTGGTGATTGTTGGCTGAAGTGCTGTTTAACAGTAGCTTTGGTTTGGTAAGTAGGAAAATGTTTCAAAAAACAGAAAAATGGGAGTGGATATATGTGAGCCAGTATCCTGTAAAAAATTGATTCTCTCTTCTCCCAAACATTTTGGGATACCTAACTTTGCTACATTTTTGAATTTCAAATTATTTTAGAGTAGGATTTCTCCAGCATTAAATAAAAAAATTGTTATCCTTAATAGATGTTATTGCCTGTAATAGTCTGACTCTCATTTCTAATGTTTCTTTTAATTAAAATGTTTTCTTAGGGTGGTTATGGAGAGACTTGTGAAGTCTTAATACAGTACCATCCTCGACTTTTCCAGACAATAATTCAAATGACACAGAATGAAGATCTGCGGGAAAACATGGTAATATGGGATTCTGTGTGTTATAGCCAGGGATCTCTCTGTGTGTGGTGGAGAGCTTAGTGCTTAATATGAGTGGCTGCCAGTACCACAGTAGTTGACCACTAGGTATCTTTCTTTCCTTATGGAAAATGGGCAGTCTTCACATAATTTTAAACACAAGAATTTGGAATTAAATGTAGGATCTGTTTTCATTTAGTGTTCTAAATTTGTACATTTGGCAAAGTGATCTAGACAGTTTAAAGAGCAGACATTGCCAGTTTCAATACAAAGGTACTGGTAGAGCATTACTAGAGCATCCTATGTATGCAGTTACTTTGTGTCACAGGGCCCATTTTCCTTCATTCAGTCATTGTCTGCAGACATCCATTCTAGGATGTGTCTTGAGGCTGAATCATCTGGAACTAACTTAAAAGTCTGTGGTATGGGCACTTATCTGTAGGAAGTTGCCTTGTACAATTAGAGTGTAAAAGATTGCAGCCACAATTTCATTTGAATATTACTTCTGTAGATGAAACTACTCAGTTTCTTTTTAAATGGTTCTCTTACACCTTGCTTCTTTGGTCATTGTGGGGTAGTACAATCTAAAGCAAAGAAAAATCAAGGAAAAAAGTTTTTTTCTTAATTGTGTAAGGGAAATGAAGCATGGGATGCCTTTTCCCCCTTGTAAATCTAGCTCTCTGTGGGCTTTTAATACATTAGTTGTTTTAAAATGACTGCAAACAACCTTACAGACTGTAAAAAAAAAGATTTAGTAAGGTGTTGTCTGCCAATTTACTTAATTTAGTTTGCTAGATTTTTGATGTTTTCATTTTCTCTGTAACTCCATTACTTCCACTATAACACTGAGGATTTTCAAGTCAACGTTTAAATTTCTGAGACAGGGTTGAGTTTTACAGAAAGAAATGATGCAGGTGAGAATTCTCAAAGTGCATGTTAGGTGCAAGGGAAGATGCTATAGGTGATTTAAGTTAAAAGAGAAAGAACTAAAACAATGTAACAAAAAGACCTTTTGTTTATTGTAGAAGTGAAGAAAAAAAGTGAGAAAAATGTTTAATCTGTCTGAGTGTCTTTGTGCAAAAACAAGATCTTAATGAGAGTGTATACAAAATATATATAAGCTAATACATGGTATAGTTCTGCTTCACTACTGGCATGTAATCAAATATTGAAAATTTTCTGTGGCCAAGTCTGAACTGTTCTGTTTAGTCTTGGGTAATGACCAGTGCATATTATCTGGAAGTGATGACATAAGGAAACTGGGTATGTGTTCCAAGTCAGGACTCGTATTTTAAATGCCATAACTTATGCTTATGAATTAATAATACAGGGTTAAGCATTCAGTGTTTGTAACATTCTGTAATGTTAAATACCCTGTAGTACTTGCATTAACACTAGAATGTGTACCTTTGCACATTTGTAATCTTAGTAAATGATAATGAAATGTTAATTGAGGCGAGATTAGAGGTTGTACAGTATAGATATACATTATTATAATGCTTGGGTGATAGTGTTCTACGTAATGGATAAATTATTGTTGATATGATGCTCCTTGACACAATGCAATTGCTTTTGTTTGAATCCTTCAGTTGCGGCAAGTTCTGGAACACTTGTCTCAGCAGAGTGAAAGCCAGTATCTTAAAATCTTGACAAGTCTTGCTGAAGTTGCTACAACAAATGGTCACAAATTGCTCAGGTAAGTGTGAGGTCACAGGTTGATAAACTACCCTGCAGTTAGTGCCACTTAATAGTTTTAAAGTCAAACTATCTGATGCTCAGCACATGCTGGAGTAGATGGATCTCAAATCTGATTTACATGATAATGTCTATTTAGAGCACTGTCTTCACAAAGACTTTAAGAAAAAAAGTTGGTGTCCATATATAGCTGCTGGTGTCTAGAAGCTCAGGTTGCAGAGAAGTGTATTTTTTGTTTGGTTAGTTTGGCTATGTCAGCCCTAGGAAGGGAAACTTTTCAGACAACTATCAAATCATTATCTTTTTTTGTCTTCACCCTTCTCACTTTTTCTTCCCTTCCAAAAAGTTTTACTTTTCTACGTGCTTCTTTGTATGCTTGAGGAGAGTTTTGTTACTTCAGACACCTCATGTTTGCTGGCTCTGGTTGCCTTATGTGGTTACTAATATATATGAGATTAAAAATTTCATCTACCAGTGTCCTGTCTCAGTGGCACAAGCAGGAGTAACTTGGGGAGATGCATGACATAGGCAAGCATATTTACCTCATATGCTTTCCTAGTTTTTGTGGCATCTGTTTGAGTTTGTGCAAAACACTTTCTCTGCAATTTGTTGGAACGTTTTAGTGTTTTCAACAGCTAACAGATTGTGGTGTAACCTTTATGCTTTACTAGAAAATCTTTACTGAAAGAATCAAGGGTCTGAAAGCGTGAGTGAAGTTCCTTATTAACACGTTTTAGATGGCATTTTGGCAAAGAGAGCTTTGAGAGTGTTTTGTAATCAGAGAAACCAGTCAGCATAGGTTGTAGAGGATTATGACTTGAGAAGCTTTTTTTTAACTTGGGCTGGGGTCCGAGGAGCCCATCAGTGAGAAGAAAAATAAATAGTACATTCTTACTCCTAGATACTTTATTTTTCTTCCCCTTTAGTCATGTTAAATTTAAATGGAGCTTGTAGATAGCAGGTCAGAACTCCTGGATGATGGTAGGAAATTCATTACACCATTAATAAATCTTGTACTCTCAGCTGTTCACTTTGATGAATTAATGTAAAGGTCTGAATCCCTTTAAACTTTGGGGTTTAAAGGGATTAAAGTGTGTAGACATTAATGAAATTTTGTTGCTGCAAAGATAACTTTCTGAAGAATTTCTGCTGTTGCAGCATGTATCAGCCTAACTTGTAACACATCCCTTTTTGTCTCCAGACTTCCTTAGAGCCAATAGATCTCCCACAAGTAAATTGTGGTAAGGTGTAAAACCATAGTGCAGGAAAGGGTTTCAAACTTGCTCTGTATAGGGATGTTATTGGAAGTTGTGGTAACTGGATTACATCATACGAGGTAGTATTTGCTTCTGTTTTAGTGTCTTCAGAGGTAAATTAAACTGATTGTTGTTTGGATTTGATTTGTTACTGTTACTGCTCTTCTGATTTGAGCAGTGCTCCCTCAGTGTGGCTGTAGAAACAGTAGCTCTGCGCCTGTACTGTCTCTGAGTTTGAGCCTCTGTGTGCTCCTGTATTGCTGTGTGTGGTTGGGCTGGTGGAGGCTGAAGACAAGATGGGAGGGTTGCATTGCATTGGATGAGGGCTCATTTCTAGACATGCCAGGACTTGGAGTGTCCTGTGGATTCTTACTGGCCAGCTTCTCTTTGGTACTTTGTGATGCAGAAATGTGATAGCAAAAGAAAACAATTCCAAGACAGTTTCACAGACGCAGTTTTGCAAAAACTGCATCTCTCTTGTCGCCAGCTTGGTTTCCTGGCAGAAGCAGTGAATTTCTACTTCAAGAAATATTTCTCAGGTGCTTTCTTATAAACACAATGAGGATTAAGGTAGTACTTGGTGAATACTCTGAGCTTGGGCTCTCTCCTTCTTCCAACAAAAGTGTGTAAAATGCACTTTGTACATGAAAACCTGCAATAATGATACTCTTGCCTGGCTGAACTAATGTAATCTCTACTAGTTTCCTGGGCACTAACCCACAACCTGTTGCTTTTGGGTTTGTTTAGTTCAAAAGTGTCTAAAATTGTTTCTTGTAATGCTTCTAGCAAGTATCCAGGAGTGCCACTAAGCTTCTGCCTGAAGACTTCTGCCTTGAGTACAAGCAAGGACACTGTTTCACTTCGCATTATCTTCACCAAGTATTCCCTTTTTCCAAGGAAATAATTGACGTGTGACGTGATTTGGTCTTGCTGGTGCAGGTTAGGCCTAGATGAATGTTTACAAACATGCCAGTAGAAGTTCCAGTAATCTATTAGAAGCTCTGTAAGGTTTTTCCTACATGTGTTGGTCCTTATCCTGAAGACCAGGAAATTTCACCAGGAAAACACCGCTGCTGAGACATGATAAACCTTAGTTGAAATGTTAGAAGTTTTTATTTTTTCTCTCTTTTCAATAGTTAACTTCTTGAGTTAGCTTCTTGTATTCATAGATTCTTTTGGTGTATAAGCAAAGATTTTACAAATGCTAGTTTTTAGCTGTGATGAGAGCTTCTGGTAACACAATTGTAGATGCCAGTCAGGGGATTTTCTTTACCTGGTTAAAAATTTAACATTCCTACTGTAGCACTGCTTGCTTAACTGGTTAAAGTATAAATTGTCACAAGAAAGTTGTACTTTGTATGGTAGTTTGGTAAAATTCTTAATACATTGCTTTTAAAAGTTAACTCACAGTCATTTAAATGTAGCGCTGAAAACAGGTATTTGCTGATAACATTGGGTGAATGAGATCGTAATAAAGCTAAGCTAGCTGTTACAACTAACTGAGTTTCAGGTTTGTGTGTTAACAGATTATTAATTGCAAGAGATAGTTACAGCACCCTATAAGATGTCAGTTTTCTGGTGTTTACTGATCTGGCTGGGAAGCATGTTTTTAAGTTGCAAATACTTTAAGGATAGAATTGAGTATGTGCTCACTTCTATAATATTTATAAGTTAGTAGGTTTTGATGAAAAAGAATTAATTTCTTGCAGTTTGTTATGTATTCTAGACAGAAGAATTCTTGGAGTTTAAGAAAGAAAACCTAGTTGAGTTTGGTGGAGAATGTTCTGATTGTGCATGAAGTCATGAATATCTCATATTTTGCACTGTTTTGGTACAGAGTTCAGTGTTTGCCAGTTCAATTAAGGAAACATAAACCTTCTAGTATATTTGTTGGATAAATAAATAACATAGTGGTGGTTTTGTTTAGTATCTTTTAGATTACATTTTTCTTTAGTAGAAAAGTGGCATCCATACCATCCTGATCCCTTGTCTGGTTGAGATAGTTAATGGGCTTCTAGAATAATAGCTGGTGAGGATGGGCTGTGGCAGCAGCCACTGATCAGTCAGTAAGATTTTAATGTTGGATGCTCTCTTTTCTGGGTTGAGAAACATTTTCATCTGGATATCCCAATTTGCTTCATGTACTGAGATCCTTAGGAAGTTAGATTTCCTCCCAGGGGTTCATAAGAAGTGTATATATAAAAAAAAGGAAGTATTTGCTGTTTTTACTTCTAGTTAAAGTTACCTGTACATATTAGCAAAACCATAATGCTTATATTTTACTTCTGGGGCTGGTGCAGGAAAAGAAAGTTAAAATTTTCTAGGGTTTGAAGCTTAGGGGTTTTTTTCAGCATACGTATCAGACCCTACCATTACATTGCTTGCTCCTTATTATACTAAATTGTTTAATCTAGGAAAGAAACTTAAACATGCCATTTTTTTCCCCCAGCTTGTCAAGTAATTATGAAGCTCAGATGAAGAGTCTCTTAAGGATCGTGAGGATATTTTGCCATGTCTTTCGCATTGGCCCATCCTCTCCCAGTAATGGAAATGACATGGGCTACAATGGAAATAAAACTCCAAGAAGTCAGGTGTTCAAGGTCAGAAAAGTATATGATGTTGTTAGGAAGATAGACGTTAAAGAGATGAATTTCACAAAGCATGCATTCATTAATCAGACATCTCATGAACAGGAAGTAAGTTTGGTTGATGTTCCCTTTTTAAGTTAAACCTACCTCTCTCCTTCTCCTGTATTTTTTTCCCACTGAATTAATTAATTTAGCCACTGATGCACATCTCATGTTATGATTTCTGTTTATTTCTTATTTAATAGGTTGTTTGCTAGGTATTGAAGGTGTAGCTACCCAGGTGACTGTGGTAAATTTTGTTTTTATTTCTGTTAAGAATATAGTAATATCAAAATATAGTGATATTAATATAACAGGTTATATTAATGTAATTTCAAAATGGTGATTGGAGATACACAGAAGGACTGCTGATCAGTAAGCTTTATCCAGCTTCACAAGACAAGTGGAAACAATTGAATTCTTGATCTGTTTGTTGTCCTCACTGTGATCGTGAAATCTTTTCCCAAGTTGTTCTTGAATTTTATTATTACATGCTTTGAAACATAACAGCTCACTACCACCCTTGCAAGGTTACTGATTTATAGCTGCTTTCAAACACATGGTTTAGGAGGTTGCCATTTAGAGATTTAGTTCCTGAAGGTGTTTGGTGTTTTTATGTTTTTTATTTTTTGTTTGTTAAGGAATCCCTCTGTAGAAAGTCACAGATTGCCTTTTTGTAAAGATGCTCCAGTTTCCTGTGTGCCACTCAGTCTTCATTGGATATACAGCTGTCATATTTTTCAGAGCACCTAATAAAAAAGAACTGCAGGGTCATCATTCTTCTCCCATCTTACTCCATACTCGTACCCAGCACAGCTAATACCAAGAAATTTAGATGCCAGTAATTCAGGATTTTTCTTTCTTTTACGTTTCTTCCACTGTGTTGTGAAAACAGTATTTTGAAATTACTGCAATTATTTAATGATATATGTTCATTAGGTTACTTCTAAGGGGTTTTAAGACAGAGCTATATTGATAAGATCGTGGAAGATGATACTCTTAATTTCCGTTTATTTAGTGAAGTGTCTGAGTTTTTGTTTAAATTCCTTCTCTTGGAAAGAAGAAAAGCATTAGACTGTTAAAAAAAAGCAAACATGCAAGCACAGATGTTTGTTCTTCTTGCAGCACAATAGTTTTAAGAACAAATTGATTTATATAATGAATATAAAACTAGTGCTTGAGTCTGAACAAAATGTAATGGGTCTGTACATTTTGAGTCTCTACAAAATGTAATGCATTGTACAGTGTGCAGTGTAATAATTGTCCTTTGGAATTGTTCATCAAAATAGGGCAATAATGTGGGTTTAACCAGAATTCTGTTTTTAAAAAACAAAGCTGTACCCAAATCACAAGAATTATTTTATTAAATTAACTTTCCAACTGTTTTAATGATAATTGCTCCAAGCATACCAGATTAAATAACAAGCAGATGTTAAACACACTTCATGCACTGAAGTGTCTCCAGTGAGATATTCTGCTACCAAGCCCAAAAAGGAAAAAAGGAAAGTTTCCTACTTTTCAACTCTACGTAATTTCAGATGTCAGTATGAAATAAACAAAAACATTTAACTGCAATTTGCACAGGAAGTGGTATATCAGTAAAATCACTCATCTGCATGCCCAAATGACTTTGTATGAATAAAGAATTTTCTTAAATTACTGTGCATTTAAGTCTTGTGCAGTGGACTTATATTAAACAACTGCCACAGTTGTCCCAGAAAATATCAGCAATTCTTTCACACTTGTGTGAAAATAACATGTATGTTTTTAATAAATAAGCAAAATGTTTACTGCTGTTGCATTACCTAACAAAACAGAAATATCCGGTTGTTTTAAAAATTATTATTGCAATTATTGTAATTTATTTAGAAGTTTTATGGGTGAGACAACCCTGAAATAGGGCCACTGTTGTGTCCATGATATTTTAAAGATTGATTTAAATTTCAAACTTGGAAATATAAAAGTGCTGATGAGAACTTATTGTTGTTTGGGAATGGGCACACAGGTCTGGCAATGCTAAGTTTATCTACAGTTGTGGTTGGTTTAGTCTGTTCTTCCGTGAATTTACAGTAGACTGGATAGTGGGAGATTAGATATAGTGCTGAGTTAATTGGATGACTTCCAGTTTTCTCTTAGTCCTACCTTTCCTTCTGCTTTTTTGGCCTTTCTTTGCAAATGTACTTTTGATGGTCTTTTCCACCTTTTGGGAGGAGATAAAAAAGACCTGACTTTTTGTAATGTTTCATTAAATTCTTCTGTATCAGTGTACTTATTGAACATATTTTGAAGAGTTGTCACTGTAATGTAGCTGGGAAGGGATTAAAAATGTGAGTATTCTTGATCTGGGCCTACAGAGGAATGTTATTACTTGATGAGGTCAAGAAAATCGCAGGGCTGTCTGTGCTTTTGTGGAATTCTCTGTATGTGATTCAGCCTATCCAGATGTTTTAAAGTAGAAGCACTAGCTAATGACAACACATTCTTATACTGATGCTGAAAGATACAAAATAATCACTGAATTTTGTCTCCCAGGCTTGAAACAAGCTGCTAACTCAAATGAGATCTTACCAGTGAGAAACTGAGTAGTAATTTTTAGTAGGTTTACACTTATTACTTTTCCATGTATTGCTCTTCCAATTGCTGTTCAAAGTGATCGCATATTAGGGAAACTTGCTGCAAAATTTCTCTGTAATTGAAAAAAGTTGGGAAGTGCTTAATGTTTTTCCCTTATTTCAGATACTGTTCTTTTCTAGAACTGAGGTAACTTCTCTGCTGTGACAAAGTCACTTCATGGATTAGTGATCTCCTGCACCCTGTGTCTTAAAAAGCTATCTGACATCAGCCAAAAGATTTTGCTTCAGTGTTGCAGTTTGAATATGGATTTGGTTACTGGTCTTGCTTTCTAGATGAGTAAAGAGGAAGGCATTGCATAGGTAAATTCTTGCATTTGGGAGGTAAGGTGTGCAGCTGTAAAAGCTTGGTACTCCATCAGACTCAGCTGTATAATTCTAGAGAAACTTTTCTGCACTGTGAAATATGACACCTGAAGTTTAAGTGGAGGTCTTTGTTTAATATGAGGTTCATGGTAAGAATTAACTGAAGAATGCTGACTAGTTGTTTGAAAAAAACATTGCTATTGGTTTCATTGAATCTGTCCATATGCCACTTGAAAAGGTCTGATCATGGATAACAACATAAAATGCTGACAGTCATGGATATAGAGGTGATGGGCAATATTTAGAAGTGTTTTATATCCTGAAGTTGGACTAGAAAGAAAGAAAATGAAATGTTAAATCTGCTGTGCGTGACTAGACTTTTAAATGAGTTTATGATCACAAGCTGTGAAGAACTAGCTTTGGAAAAACAAATTGTGGGGAAAAGTTCTGAAAGGTATGCTAAATCTGTTGGAAATAAAAGATAAAACACAAGATATTGGGGGAATATGGTGTCTAGCAAGGTAAACGTTGACAAGTTTGAGGGGAAAAAAATAGATTTTAGTATTCTAGTCAATATCTACCTAGTTTCTCCTGAGTTATAGGTTGAGAGTACATCTGCATTTTAATTCTTTTGTGTATTCAATTAATCTTAGTTTCAATTAGAAAGTTTCTTTACGTTACGTTTTGTGGTAAAAGTCTGGCAGATGGATTTGGGAGGAGGATAACTTGATCCTTTATGGCAGACATTTATGTAGAAAATGCTATCTCTGCTGGAGGCATTCAGATCACCATCTAGAGATCAGGCTGGCTTCCCCCCACACTTCTGTTGGGAAAAAATGGAAGCATAGTTGTAAATTTTTAAATTGTGAATTTCAACAGAATCTTTTAATACAGAGTTCTTACGAGAAGTAATTTATTGTGTATTGAGAATGTGTCAATTATGGGGTGCAACTGACAGTGCTCCAGATAGTGTACAGATGCTGTGAGCAGCTCTTTATTTTCAAAAGCAGCCTGAGAATATGAGAACATAACTCTCAGTGTTTGCTAAGTCTTTGAATGTTTCACGGACGAAAAATGTTGATGCAACTGTAACATATGGAAAAAGGATTCCATGTTGAAGTTCACTCCTACTTTTGGAATGCTATGAAGTACTTGAGTTGATTACCTCCCTGTAGGATTCATATCCCTATGCTCACTAGGCTGTGGCCTTGTGAAACACTGTTAAGGGATGACGCAGTTAACCCTTGTGGATTTTTTATGCTCATGAGAAGGCAACAGGTCTTATCCCTTTTTCTTCTCTGTAATAGGCCTGTAGCTCAGAGTAAACGTGTAATGAGGGAATGGTACTGGATTTAAATTCTATTGGGTTTTAGCAGGTGGTAGTAAAAAAAGCATGTTTTTGTTACAGTAAAATAAAATGTATAGCCTTATAATTTGATATGGGATTCTGCTGTTACTTGTTTCTATTTTGTAAAGGTAGATGTTAGTGACCCTTACTCTGAAACATCTGAGGTACTATCAAAATGAGCTGTATGAGCTCACATTGTGCATAAAGCACATTCTTACTAGACATGAACCTGAATCTCTGTGGTGTTGTCTGGGATTTCCTCCATCTTCTTGGTAGAGGAAGCTCCTTTGACCAGGTTCTTCCTAAAGAACTGGCACTCTCTTACTCTAGAAACTCAGCCTGTGTGTTCCTGTTTCCCTGCTTGGCTGCAGTGGTTAGGCAGCAGTGTGCTGTGTGAAGCCAGACTTTGTCACATAGCTCAGTTCTGTAGCTCTTCTGTAGTTCTTTGTAAATGAGTTTTTCTTTCTTCCATCTGCTGCTTGATTTTCCTTCTATATGAAATTTTCTCTTTGTGCTGTTTGGCTACAAGTGCAGAATTTTTTTATGAGTATTTGCCTCTTATCTCTAACATGACCTATAAAGTTGATCATTTAAAGCTTTAAAATGTGCATTATATTATTTTCCTTTAGAGGATTATCACATTATTAATATGATCTAATGTCAGCATGTTTCTTTTTGTCTGTTTTCTCATGTGTTTATTGCAGCCGCTGGAACTGCTCTGGCATTCTCTGGATGAATGGCTTGTTCTGATAGCCACAGAGCTGATGAAAAACAAAAGGGACTCTTCCAACATTACTTCTATTTTATTGAAGCAAAAAGGACCAGATCACCAAGATGCTACTTCTGCGCCTTCTTTTGCCACTGCAGGAACTGAGGGAAGAAAAGAGCTGTCCACTGATGCTGTTGAGTTAAAAACATATGATGTTGCTGGGAAGCAGGAAGCTTGTGCTGATTGTCAGGATGTTATCTCCATGACAGCAAACAGGCTAAGTGCTGTCATTCAAGCCTTCTATATGTGCTGCTCCTGTCAGATGCCTCAGGGGTAAGGAGGCGATTCGTTTTTCTTACCCAAACTATTACCATTTTAAGATCAAAGATAATATCTTGGAGGAGTGTTGATACTTCTAATACACATTGTATTAGTGACAGTTAAGGGTATGCTGTTTAATGCTTTCACTAGTTCAGTGATTTGAATCCTTTTTATTTTTTTATTTTTTTGAATGGTTCTAAAGGCACCAAACAGCACTGCAAGTTTTCCATAGTGCTGCTGCCTATGAATGTAGCTGCACTGGGGCACATTTTGTATTGAATGTCTAATGGCTCTTTGTAATCATGTGGTATACATGTAGGTAGTAGGATTTTGATATTTTGATATTAGCTGTATTTGCTGTTGGTTCTTAATGTCAAATTAACCCTGAATTTAATGTGATTATCCAACAAGAAGAGCTATAAGCTCAGAGAAAAAAAAAAGTGAATTATCTTTGTGTATGAAAATAATGGCTGGGGCAAAACTTATTTGACTATATTATATACAACAAGGAGAGTTCAGTCTCAAAGTAATGCTCACTTGGAATCCTGTCCCATGTTGACAAACATGTAGTTTTGTGTGAAACGTGCAGTTCAGCTTAGGTAAGCCTGATATTGTTGAGGTCTGGTTTAAAAAGGAAACAAGTGTGACCACTTGTAACTGAGATCCTAGTCTGTCCAAGATTGTTATGGATTATATTTATGACTTTGGCCCTGATGACTAGAAGATTACGCAAGTATGATGGTATTACAAGCTCCCTGAGGAATCTAGAAGCAAGGGTCCAACTAACATGTCAGCTTTTGGTTGATTCCTAATCACCATAAGGGTTTTTCTTTCTCTGCCAAACTGAGTTGAATAAAAGCTTTCAAATTGGCCAGTAATATTTGTTTGGGGCATAGTTCTCTGTGGATATTCTGAAAGATGATTGTTTATTGACATTTTTGCCTTTTCTGTTAGAATTCTGAAATTTCTGTTTCTCGTTATGAGATCTTAATGCTGTTGAATATTTAGTTTCATGATGACTAGTTAAATAGCATCAGTTTCTATTTGTGTAGTATTTATTTTAAAAAAAAGCCCAACAATTGATGTAATTCCAATTAGTTTTGATTGCACTAACCAAAAACATCTTATGATTTTTGAACAGGATGACATCACCTCGTTTTATAGAATTTGTTTGTAAACATGATGATGTCCTTAAGTGTTTTGTTAACCGGTAAGTTTCAAGAAATATGGACCTTGTAATCCACCCCTCTGTTCCTCTCCGGCAATAATTAATTTTTTTCTTCTTGCTGAGTTGTATTTTTAGATTGTTGCTGTGATATATGAACAATATGCAATTTAATGGTCTTGCTGAACTCAATAGTGTAGATTAATGATTCAGAGCTCAGACTTAAATGAACTCTTCTGCATATTTAAGTGATCTATTTGTGAGATTTGAGAACGAAATCTATTTCACAGAGCAACAGAATAATTTGATGAATCGATTCTTTCCTTACATTTGTTCCAAATAAGGCCTTCCCTTTTAAGGTAGATGAAAACTTTCATTCTTCCTCAAATCTGTGATGACTTTAGAGTCTAAGCCATTTTTGTACAGTTGGCTGTTTCCAGAGTTTCTGTGGGACTGCCAGGTTTATAGCCTTCCTTCTGTGTGGGGAGCTGCTTCTAATCCTCCCATGTTTAACAGGTGAGGAAGTATAAGTTGTTTGGAAACAAGAGTTAGGAAGAAGTGACAAAATAGAAGAATCTCTTGAAACTTGTCGATATGATTAATTGCATTGTTTCTTTATGTAGACTTTTTGCATTGTGAAACATTATTATTAAATGTCTAACAGGCTTCTAACCTGTTTTTCTTTCAGAAATCCCAAAATAATTTTTGATCACTTTCATTTTCTTCTGGAGTGTCCTGAATTAATGTCCAGATTTATGCACATCATAAAAGCTCAGGTAAATGTCAGGAGGTGTTTAATTACAACTCCTGTGAATATACAAAGGGCATTTTTTTAAAAAATAATATTTAAAGAATTTTCGTTTGGGAAGGATGAAAGAACTAAACATGACCTCTAGTGTTTCTGAATCTGTAATGTGGAAAGATCATATTAAACAGACATGGCAGCCAGATTTCTGTATTCATAATTCTCTAAAATACATGGGTGAACCCATTTGAGATAGCCAATGTTGGATGTGTCTTACAAGTCCAACTTTCAGTTAAAGAGTGAAATTTCTCTTTGTAAATCTACTTGTGCACATCTAATTGATTGAACTTTACTTTCCCCTAAATGACTTATATTTTGAAACAAACCAGAGGATAAATACATCACTATTACTTGATTTGGTCATAGTTAGTGGTAGCTCCTTTAAATGAAACATCATGTTGTCTGTTCCAACAGCTTTATTTCCTAAGTTGTGAACCATACTGTGCTTTTATTTTTAAAGATAAATTGCTTTCATTAATCCAGTTTAATTTTTGGGACGTGGTGTAGGTGTATTGTTTATTCAATCTTTCATTGAAATCTGTGTTTTTGAAACTCACTACCTATGACTAGTGAGGAGACCCTGGGAACTGATACCTTGTCTGTTAGATCAACTCATGTATGTGCTGTGAATTGCAGGGGATGAGAAAGGCCATACTTGTGTCATATCTGTCTCAAAAAAGCTGCAAAATGTCAATATGAACACTGAGTCAAACAAGTTAGAACCTTCTCACCTAGGAATTGCTTTGTAAGGTTTCTGGTTCCTTAGGGCTGTTTTGTATTGCCAGTGAACCTTACTGCACATAGGGCTGGTTCATATCACTTGTTCTTCTGTGCTCAGCTGTGGTTGAGTATCAGTAGTTTTACAGAAGCCGGTGACTTATTTCTTACCTAAGTTCCTTCATGCTCTCCCCTAACTTGTAAGGAGTTTTGTGCTACTTTTCTCTTCTGTAGAAAACTTACATAGCTCTTTCTGGATAGCTGGTGGTCCAGTCTTTCTGCAAGCACTCAAGCACATGTCTAGTCCTTTCTTCTTCCCAAAATACTGTAGAGCATATTGGGGTAAATCTGCACATCTCAAAAATTGAGAATTATGCATAACCATTTGCGTATGAGAGAGGAATTATTATTCAGGGGAATGCATGTATATTCCCTGAATATACATGTATATAATATGGTTTGCACCTTGTTTTGTAGCCATTTAAAGATCGCTGTGAATGGTTCTATGAGCATCTACACGCCGGGCAGCCAGATTCAGACATGGTGCACAGGCCTGTCAATGAAAATGACATACTTTTGGTTCACAGAGGTATTGTATTCTAAATGGAATTAGTGTGTCTTGGAAAGATAATGAACGAAAATGAAAAAAATTAATTGGTATTTTGTATTTAGATTCTATTTTTAGGAGTAGCTGTGAAGTTGTGTCTAAAGCAAACTGTGCAAAATTAAAGCAGGGGATTGCTGTGAGATTTCATGGAGAAGAAGGCATGGTGGGTAAAAGTGCATGGTTTTCTTTTATGGCATTTTCATATAGAAATGCTAATTCTCATTCACAGGTGTGGTTTTGAGCTAAAGCCTACTTTAAAATTACTTTAAAAGAAATATGTGGTTACTCAGCATAACTATTGAGTGAAAGTTTTGTGTACTAATATGTTTTATTCTGTTGACATGCAGGGACAGGGTGTGGTGCGTGAATGGTTTGATATATTATCCAGTGAAATAGTCAACCCAGATTATGCCTTATTTACCCAGTCAGCTGATGGTATGTCTCTGCCCTTTATTTTTTCTTTTTTTTTTTTTTCTAAGTTTAGGGTGTCATTTTTTATAAAAGCATTTTTATAATCCAAAAAAATTTGACACAGATTATTTAATGAAAGCTAAAAGGAGAGGTTCAGGTCTGCCTGTTTAAAGTAGTATTCTCCAAGGAGGTAAGGACTGGACTGTCTCCTGCCTGCATCTGGCTGGAGACATTTGGGAGGAAGTAGATATATTCTCATTCTTTGAGCATGTTCACAAGTTGACAGAAGCAAAGCCCATTAGAGTGAGTAAAACATTTATATAGCAATATAGTAAGATGGAGGACCAAATTTAGCAGTTGGTAATTACCTTTTTGTTGATGATAATTATTTTAGAACAGTGCTTTGGAGAGTGGCTAAGCACTATCATTGTACTAAGATGTCGTTACATTCTAAGACATTTCTTTCTGGCATCTTTTTTGTATAAATGTAAAGCCCAAGAGACTTTCAAAACCCCAAGATAAAACTCTTGCAGTGTTTTCAGATGCTTAGTATATTTGATAAATAAAAGCATAATTAAAAAAAATGTAATGGAAGATGATAATATTTTTGTTTTGTAGGAACAACATTCCAGCCAAACAGCAACTCTTCTGTAAATCCAGATCATTTGAACTACTTCCGTTTTGCAGGCCAGATCCTGGGACTGGCTCTGAATCACAGGCAGCTGGTGAACATCTACTTCACAAGGTCCTTCTACAAACATATTCTTGGTATGGTTTGATCAAAATCCTGCTTATTAGTCATAACAGTTGTCTGAGTAGTAAACCTTTTCCTTTTTTACTTTTGTGTGTGTGTTAAAAGTGAAAAAGCCTTGGAAATTTATGTCTTGCTAGTCTTTTTTTGTACACCAGAGTTACAACAATTCTTTTCATCACAGTTGTGATTAATTTGAAATTAATTTGTTCTTCTGAATAGTGTCATTCTTGAGAAATGAAAATAATTGTTTCCTAGTAACTTAAGACGGACAAAGTTGAGAATGTTTGTGAACTCTGGCAAAAATCTATTAGGCATTCTTGAACGTGTCTGAAGTTCTTCACTTGTGCAATGGTTTTTAATAAGGTGAAGCTCTGCTGTTGGAAACCTCTCTGCCTGCCTACTCCAACAAATACTACTTATTTCCCAAAATAGGGTTTCAGAACTAATGCAGGTTCATCCTGTCTCCTTAATGAGAGAAGTTAATTCATATGCTTTTACTGTAGTATTCAAGAGGATTGGACAGACATTTTTATAGAAAAGTAACTTTTTTAGTAGAGGATAACCTCTGTTAGCTGGTGGTATCTGTGGTCTAGAGCTCTTGTCTGGTCTTCATTAAGAGCCTTTGTGCCTCTTGATTGCTGCACAACATCTGGTAGGTAAGGAAAGATCATTAACTTATGTGATGACTCAGCTAACACACAACTAATGTGCTTTATAAGGTATTAGATATGTAGTGTGCATGATTTTTTTTTGGTGTGTGTGCTGTGAAACCAGTGTTCCGTAGGTCTGCATGTTTATTAAGGCTGCACTCTATTCCAGATGTAGCACAGGGAGAAATACAGTCAGAAATTAGTAAGACCTCTTAGGTTTACTTTTCTCATACTTCTTATCTGTCAGCCTTCTGCTTGAACAGGGGAGGAGCAGATGGATTCTCTAGTGCTGTTTTCCAGTTACTTTGTATTTCTTTAGAGATATGGTTACTTTCCTGTTAACTTCTACCTTCAGCTTACAAAGACAGATAATATATTAATTCTTAACTGTTCTATCTACTCTTACATTCCGCTCTATAATAGAAAGTAGTCCTTGAAATGGCATAAAAAAAGGTGAAAATTAATTTCTGGGTCGGTGTATTTTGAACTGGAGGTCTTAAATCCTTGAATAATTAATAAACTTGTCTCAGAACTTACCTGTAGTATTTCTTTAAAGTTCTGTGTCGCACAGAACATACCTGCTTCTCACAATTATGCTAAGATAGATTTCCCTTCAAACTACAGGGGCCTTAAGGGTATATAAGAGAAAGATACATGGTATTTTGTGGGATTCACATTTTTCATTATAAATCTGATGGAATTTTTTTATAACTGCCTGCTTGAGTCTGTTCATTGGTGAAATATCTGTCAACCAAATGACTGAGCTTAGTGCTCTTTGGTCTCACAACATGCTGACTATGAGTGTACTCTCATCATAACACTTGTTGAGTTTCTTCTCTAAAGGAGTCTCTGATTCCTACTTTTTGGTCTTCTTTTCCCACATTTTGCGTATGTCCCTCAGAGACCTCATTATTTCCATGTTTCGTGTGTCAAATGCACATATGCTTGCTAGTTAGCAAAAGTGAAAGTCCTCTGGAAACTACTACACAACTGTTAGTTTTTTTATTTTGAGAGAGGCGGCAATGGTATTTAATTAGTAAGTTATCCCTCTCTTAAACTGGAGTGTTGCTTGATTTTATTTGAAAAACAATGCCTTACAGCTGTGTACACACCATTGCAGAGGTTGTCTGCCATTCCAGGCTGAAATACTGTAACATTTTTTATACTTTGATGTTTTGCAGTGGCTGCTAACCTTTGAATTTTGTGTTTCTCTGGGGTACTGCATCCACAATCCATAGTGTGCTAAGGTTTCTACTAATGAGCACCCTTATGACACTGCATGGTGCATGGAAGATGGTGAAGCAAGGATAGTGCTTCCCAATAACTTGCTTTTCCCTAAACCTACTGCTACCCTAACCCCCTGCCTATCTTCCCAGATATTGCATGTATCTTGGTAGTGTTGAAGTATCTATCATGCCAGAGTTAAAATAATCAAGGTCTGCTTTCTTGTGAAGAGGGTAGCTCCCTTGCATAAACTAGGGTCACCTTGTTCTGGGCCCATTTGCTCAAATGTGCTTGAGTGCCATGCCTGTAAAGGGATTTTTAAATAGACACTTTCTGTACCTGGATAAAAGTCAGACTTCTAGCTGTTCTCCTATTAATGCTTCTAAATGACTTGCAAGTTCAGTTTGAAATATAAAAGTCGTATAATAATAATTTTAAACTGCATAATAGATCTCATTTCAAATATGATTAAAAAGAAGAACACTGAAGAGTAATAGAGTTTTCTGGGTACAGGAAGGTTGTCTCCCCCCTGACACCCAAGTAGTGCTCTGAGGGAGAAGATACTGTTATAGAGAAATAAGGTATTTGCATTGCTAAAATTTAGGTAGAAAACTTTAAGACTTTGTAGGAGACATTTAAAGTTTTGTGTTCAGAATGAGTAGATGCTTTTACTGAAATCCATTAGTGAACTAAAATGGTGCAAATTGGTTTTTCCTGAGTGGTATGTCATTTGCTTCACTAGGAAGAAAAATGTATGGAGGAAACTTGATTCTGTAGTATTTTAAAAATAGTGTGCACAGTTCTGCTGTAGTTGGCAACAGTTTTCCTCTTTTCCTATTAGTGCATTATTCTGGTTTCTCTCTAGAGGGCAATCTTCTACCATGTATTAAGTTAGAATCCTTTTTGCTTTTTCCTATTTATTTGATCAGTTTTGTCTCTTTGTTTTTTTTTTTTCCTAGGCATACCTGTAAATTATCAGGATGTAGCATCTATTGATCCAGAGTATGCAAAGAACTTGCAGTGGATTTTAGATAATGATATCAGTGATCTTGGTTTAGAGCTGACATTCTCTGTTGAGACTGATGTGTTTGGAGCAATGGAAGAAGTGCCATTGAAGCCAGGGGGTGCAAGTATACTTGTTACACAGGAAAACAAGGTGAGTATACAGGTTTATTCAGAAGATGGTAGTATAGTACAAGCCATTGGACTGTCTTTCTGAATAACTGGAAGGATGAATGGTATACTTGTTTTGGAGAAAATACAAAAAAGATTGCAGTTTCCAGCACTCTTTCCTCTTTTTCTAAGTTATCATGTTACAGAAATAGTACTAAAAATCTTTAAAAGAGTTCAGATTAGAGGTTCTTCATTCTGACAGAACTGTGGAACGAAAATAAGATCAATTTAAATGAAGGATTTATTTTAAAAGTTACAAATATTCCTAAAGTTAAGTCTTGGGTATATGTACCAAGGGAGTAGAACAGCAGCAATTGCTAAACATAAAATTATAGGTAATGTTGCAAAGTGTGCTGCCTGCTAGGCCAGTCTATAGCACCGGATTGCTCTAATTAACATGCAGATAATGGACAGAGTAAAAATCTGCAGGAAGATTTTTCAGCCATTTGCAAGTCACTTGATGTGTATGGAAATAACCTACTTTTTAAATTAATAGTAGCAGGTTGAGAAGCCCCCGATTCCTCTGCAGCATTAATTCAAAAAAGGAAATATGGGAAAAACTCAGTCAGATTTTGACAATTGTTTAGAAATTATGATAAACACAAGTCTAATTGAATCCTGGAGTTACTGACTAAACAGTTCTGAGTAACAGCAGGGATGTCACGGGTAGACCTGCAGTTTTTTGTAACATTGACTCTTGCTCCTGATGTCTGCTTTGTGTTCTGATTTTTATTTGTGTTGGGCTGGCCGAGCCTGTTCTCTGTGCTCAATAAGCATTTGGCTTCAGGAGTGGTACAGCAGCTGCTGCAGTGGGGAGCAGCCACTTGGTGTCAGCCTTTGTTGCAAGGACATTGCAGTTTGCATTGGAGCAATTGGCACTGGATTCTTGTAGCCTTAATCCTCATTTTCATTAAGGCACAGTGTCATTCCAATAGCAAAAATACTTATTATTAGTCTGGTTCTGCACTGATTCCTGCAATACAGTCATTTGTGAAAGAATACAGGTGGTAAAAGAACTCTAATTGTGAAGGTAGTGGATGCTTAATATCTGTTGGAGAAAGCAAGACGTTGATTCTTGTGTCTGGTCAGTCTTAGCTTCTCAGTACACAGAAAAGATGTATTTAGCATAAACTGTAGTTTCATAGCAACTATTGAAAACCCATTTTCAGGTAGCATAAAATTAGAAGTTTGCCCACATGAGGGTACTACCCATTAGCAGCCTTATTTACTTTCTTAATTTTAGAGCTGGGGCACAGTCTAAAAAGAGTGATGGAAAATATGTGGAGGAGATACTTCCATTCTATCTCATCAAGCCTTCGTCAGCATGGCAGGAGGGGACTAGAGTTGGTGTAGCTTTATTTTCAAAGGTGGTAAGAAGGAGGTGACTCTGGTGGTAGCTTTGAAACTATTAATATCATTGCATTTTTTGCATTTGAACGTGTAAAATGTAAAGTCAAAAAGCATCTGTGAGATGGCACTGTTTTGTTCATTGACAAAGTTGTTAAAAATTGGAGATATGTATTTTAGTTGTTTTCGTGTTTTTTTTTTCCAGTTAATTTCATGTAACATAGTTTTGCAGTATGTTTTGGCTTAGCTGTTCTATCAGTTTGAATAGGAATGTGTCTACTTTATAAACAAAAATCTTTTTCTCCTGCAAGCAATATCTTGGTTTTTTTCTACCTTTACCCAAGGAATAATAGATCACTGTTTAAAACTCATTGTATTTATTATACATCTAGGAGAAGAAAATTCAACTTCTAAAATAATCTGCCGTGCAGATTACCTGTTAAAATTAAATTATGAATGGATCTTTATCCCTTAAAAAAACCTAAACAACAAATGCATACACCAAAAAGTATCCTGTGCCAAAACCAGAATAAAACACACCCTTGCCCCTCCCTGCACAGACACCACCCAGCAGTCCCTTTCTCTCGTTGAAAACTGAAACAGAGTAAATGCACTACTAGTAAGAGCTATTTGTAAAGTGTTATTTTCTTTGAATGGAGTAATTTTCTGTTTTTATATCAACTGTGTAATAGATGAATGGTTGTGGGACAATTAGATGATGCAAATACTCATGTCTTGCAATTGCTGTGTCCATGTAGTCCAGCTGAAATACAGTTATAGCTTGGTTCAAATGCCTTTTGTCATGGTAATGGAGAGACTTCAAAGGAAAAGTCAGCCTTTGTCCTGAATTTATCTTTGCTCTTTGCTGTGTATCGTTTTGCAGCTTTCTACTTTTTAGGAAAAAAATAAAAGTAGGTGCAGTCAAAGTTTGACTTTATGTTATATTAAAGAATGGTGCAGATTTCCACAATGCTGTGGCTTTCTCGGTCCTCCCAGAACCTGTCTGTGAGCTGGCCATTCTGTTTGGCAGTAAAATAGTAGGTATTTTTTTTTAGGCAGCTTTAAAATGGAGCTGCTTTCTGAATCTGAAAATCATCATAATCATTGATCCTTGTCTCACAGTATATGGGATTGTGAAATCGAGGAAGCATGATCTCTGCTTTATTTACCTCAAAGTAAATACAGAACAACCCCTCACCCAAACTAGACTTTGGCATTATATTTGTGATGCCCATCTAATGTGTGTTCAATCAAATCTCCCTTCCTTAAAGAAGCCTGGATCATAACTTCATGTACTATGTAGGAATGTATATGTAGATCTGAAATGATGTAGGTATTTCTGTTTTGTAATGTGCCCCTAAGGCTTCAGAGGGGAAAAAAATGTAAATGAAGTGCACAGAAAGCAAAACAAATTGACCAGGTTGTTTACTGACATGTATTATGTAAATTCTGTGCTACAGGTCTTTCATCATGTGCCAGTGCTGATAGCCAGGATGGCTTGGCTGTTCCAGGCTATTTTAAACATTTCTTGTTACACCTAAACTACAGCAACTGCTTTCTCTCATAATTGAAGTGCTCAATGTAGTATGTTTTTCATGCATAAAATAAATATTTTCTTTAATGGATTTTTCAAAATAAGGTTGTGAATTTTTCTTTCTGCAGTCCTGTTTTTCTGGGTAGCCTAATTTACATAAGAACAGTTTAAGAGGTATAAAACAAGTATTTCTGATCATTGAAAGCAACCAGTATTAACGTTGTTTTAAATCCTGGTATTGCAAAAATTTCTGATTTCTTCTGTATTCACAGACTTTTGTCTAGTGCAGTTAATCTCCTTTGGCTGCTCCTCAGTCCTCAGAGAAGGGAGCTGTCTTCAGTCCACTGATAGTAGAAGCAGCCTGGGGAGATTACTAGACTGAAACTAGATTTTTGGGACCACTACTGCAGTTGAAGATATTATTAGGTCATGTTCTTCTTCTTCAGAGCACTTCACAAATTAATTGTTCTCTCAATCTAATAAAATGGTGATAATGCATTTAAAAGTATCTTTCAACTGCAAACAACCCCTCTGTACATCTGTGAATGTAAGGAGCTGTGTTTAAAAAGTATCCTTCTGTTTTGAAATGTTGCATAGTTTATTCTCTTTCTCTGGAAGGGAGGAAAGAAAAAAATGCTTGGTTGCTTTTGTGCAGGTTCAGAACATGAAAGTTTAGGTTGAAATATTTTAAAATTAAAAATCAAAGTAGTATTTTTGTAAGATTGTTCTCTTGAAGGAAGCTGATAGTTGAGATGGTTTAATTGGGAGATACATTTCATGATTTTCTTATTAAAAGTCATGATTATGAAGTCAAAACATTTCTTTAAACAGAGTACCTAAATACTCTAGGAATAAATTTTGTTTGCAAGTAGAAAACTATTTTCTTGAGTAAAGAAACTTTATTAAACTTGTGTGATTTGGTCAGGGTAGATGAGACATTTTATAGAATGTTACACATGTTTATAGAATTTTAATGTAGGCACTTTTCCCTTCTAAAAGGCACTTGTCTCCTTCTAAAAGCCTTCTTCCATTAATGCCTCCTAGGCTTTTGTGTTCTTAACAAAAGCAAAGTTCTGGTGGATTCCTTTTCTGGCTGGCATCTTTCAAAGGGAAAGGAGCCCCCAGATCTCTAAAGCACATTATAGTCTATTCCCTGGCGATGATGGAAGTTATTTTCTGGTGTTTTTCTTTTTCAAAAACTAAGGAGATTTTTCAAGACTTTCTTAAAAAAATTGCAGTTCTTATTAAGACTAATAAACTCTGCAGGCTTTATTGTGTATTATTTTAGGCTTCCAGAGATGGGGAGGGGGTGGAGGGAAAGCAAGGAAGCTTTGTCTCACAAATATTCCTTCAGAAGTTAGCCCTTTTTCCTGAGTAATGTCAGTTTGCTTAAATAGAGTATTTTTGCTTACAGACATTGGTGTGTTTATGGCCTTAATTGAGCTTAATAGCAGTGATATTAGATGTGGGCATGACAAATTAAGTTTTGTTTACTTCCTTTATCCTAGTCTGAGTCCCTGTTTTTTGACTGGTTTATGTAACAATTCAAACACTTCTGTTTTGGAATTGTCTTAGGAAGGAAGGCGGAAGAGCAGAAGGGGTTTATTTTGGGTGGCTTCCATGTGAAAAATGCAAAGGGACTCTTACTGCCTTACAATGGAAGAGATTTGTAATGCATTGAGGACTGTAATTGTTTGTGTGAGTTTGTTTGAGCACTGTGTGATTTTGCTGGAGTCTATCTTAATATTGTTTTCTGTGTTGCAGGCTGAGTATGTCCAGCTTGTGACAGAGCTCAGAATGACAAGAGCCATTCAGCCTCAGATAAATGCCTTTTTACAAGGCTTCCATATGTTCATTCCACCATCTTTGATCCAACTTTTTGATGAATATGAACTGGTAAGCTGAAATGCCTACATATTTTTAAATGCTTTGTTCATCATGTTTCATCAGCACTGTAAATGATGTAGAAGTAAAGCTTAGTAACCACAAAATAAAGATTTTGTAGCTTTCACATTGGCTTTGCTTCCTGGGCATCTATCAGTGAGGATCTCATTATGTGTATTCCTGCTTTTTCTAATTATTCAGGATTGCCATCTTCCTAAAACTTCACACGGCAATAATAAATGCCTTAAATTATAATTTCAGTATGGAATCAGCATGTTGTGGCCTTTAAGTCTTTCCGTATTTTTCTTGAGGAAGACAGAAATCCTATAAGAGTAAGGTGATGCTATTGTCTTTACTTTTTCTGAGTCACAGAGTCAAATTCCAGTAAATTTTTGTTGGTGGCTTGATCTTCTGTAACGAACATGTCTCAGATTTTCTCTGAAGCCATGGCAAGACTCAGAGGTCTTTTATTTTAGGTTCTTTGGCAATAATTTTTCTCTCTTGCTAGTGCATACTTAAATTAAGCAGATCATGTGAAATTACCTGAATTCAAGAATATTCATGTATTAAAATTTAGTTGTGGATTCCATAAGGTTGCAATAAACTGAAAAAGCACTGTAAGCTTTCTGCTTCTTAAAACATTACTTCTTAAAATAGCATAAATTCTTGAAACAGGTGGTTAGTCAGGAGGACTAATCACAATCTGTGTGCTTTTCCTGAAGGAGCTTTTGTTGTCTGGTATGCCAGAAATTGATGTGAATGACTGGTTAAAAAACACAGAATACACCAGTGGCTATGAGAGAGGAGACCAAGTTATTCAGGTAAAATGATTTTTTTTTTTTAATAATGTAGACTATTTAACGAAAAAAATGTGGTTTTGTTGTTGTCATTATCTGTGTGTGTTTGTGGAAGCTTATTTTGGCTGAAATTTGTGGAGGGTTTTTTTTTAATACTGTATTTCTACATTAAGTGTATTCTACATTAAGACATTAAGTGACTTAATTATTTATTAATTTGCTACAAAAAAATTCCATAATTTAAGTAGCAAATATACATATATTCCATTTATTGTTTTGTCATTCTATTTTCAAGTACTACAAGTATTTAATGGCAAATGCAAACTTACTTTTTTTTTTTTTCATTTAGTGGTTCTGGGATGTGGTGGAAGAACTAACTCAGGAAGAGAGAGTGTTACTATTACAGTTTGTTACTGGCAGGTGAGAGACCCTTCTGTAAGAACAGATACATTGTCTAGATACTCTGAAATAAGACCAGAGACTTGAGAGGCCCTAAAAGATCGTCTAGAAACTGTTTTGCATAGTGGTTGTTCTATACATTGATGGAAGTAGACAAAGCGTGTGTTAATACTTTGCTGTCTCTGTTGCCTGCAAAATGAGTGATTACTTATTTATTATACTTGACTACTTTGCAAGAGGCCTTTGTTGATGTCCAGGTTGTTCTTGACAAGGCCGTAGTGAATTTAAATGAGCTTTATATTCTTTTTCCTGTTGCATGTTTATGTGACTCTTGGCTTTTTCAGCAATCAGCTGAGGCTGTAATATATAAGATAAGTAGGTTTCAGTTCAGTCAATATATAGAGAATATCCTTCTCCTCATGCTGAGTTGAATGTAACATTAGTGCAGTGTGTCAAGATAAGTAAAGATGTAGCCTTATGGAAGACTCTGCTTTATAAAGGTTTTCTGTCCTAAATTCTATTTGTTCTCTAGGGAAAGCCACTTATATTTTCCTTATTGTTTAGGTGCAGTGAGGGAACATTTTAGCAATAAATGCCACTGTAAGCTGGGTGCGTTGCTGACCTTGTGGGTACAGACATTTCACAAAGTGGATCCATAGACATGAATGTGACACCTGAGTAGTGCAATCCAGTCTTTTTCTGGTTGCAGGCAGAGATCACAACATCTTGGTTTGATGTTGCCTTAATATTCTAGATTTAGTAGAGTAGTTGACCTTTTGTGTATAAGCTTTGTGGTTAAGCAAGGATAAAATACAAATTAAGATCATCAAAACTATCTTTTATATTAAGGAATTTCACAGCCAGGGATGTATCATCAAATGGCCTGGTCTCCAAATTCTACTAGTTTCACTTGATTTATTATGAATTTCCTTGGTTTTAGGGATCATGGACAATTTAAGAAGCTAGTTGTACACACATTGATCTTTGTGTCCTCTGAAGAAATGATTCCTGAAGTTGTAACTGCGCTTGTGTGGCATGCCAGCTGCTGGCCTTTCATTTTTAGTGGACTGGTCCATTTCTAAATCTAGACAGCAAATAAGGATCTTTAAAATGTAAGGTCATGTTTTAAATGCTTCTTAAAGCATTCCAAATGATACTGAAGTGGCATTCAGTATTTTCATGGCATTTGGGATAATCTACTGGATTCTAAGAGGTGCTTTCTGTCAAGTAAATAGTTACATTGTCTGATTAATATGTGTGTCAACATCATTTGTTTTGCTCACAAATCACCTACTGTCTTGTTCTTACCCATTTTCTTGTTAGTAGGAAAGAAATTTTTGGTGTGGCTTTAAGAACTCTGGTCTAGAATTTAAAAACAATCTGTTTAGGCTTTTTTGTCTGTATCACCTAGGAAGAGCCCTTTGTTTTTTCTTCAGTGTTTGAAATGCACTAGATGTATTTTTCCATAAATATTTAACTTTTGAAAGTTACCTCTAATAGTGATATGCAGCTGGCATTTTTGCACATAAGTCCCCAGACAGTCCTACTTTCTTTTAAATGGAAGATTTAAATGCTGACTTTTCTGTGAGCCTAGTACAGTAGTCAGCTGATACCTTAAGCAAAATTCTACATTAAAAGTATACCAGATTTCAAACTATGATGTTTTTCTGGCCTTAGTGAAGAATTTGTTTCTGTGGGTACTGGTTGGCAGGCTACATTCAAAAGTCTTTTTTTTCCCCTCCATTTCCCTTTATTTTCTTCTGTACATTCACTTACTTGATTTTTTGTGCATGTGTGAAGTGGAACTGTTCTTTCTTTCCAGTCAAAGACTGAAATTAATTTAGTGAATTAAATAAAATAGTTAGATTTATGATTATGTCTTCAGTGTTTCTCTGACATCTCTAAATATTTCTTAAACTTTTCCTTTAGTCTTCTTCCCCCATTTTTACATCTCTCTCTCTTTTTCTCTTATGAAGTCTTGCTTTGGTAGTTTCAGTAGAGATAACATTGCATTTGTCAATAATACCAATTTTGAGACATCTTTTAATAGTAAAGTAGTTATCATGAGCAAAGTTTGAACATATTTGGAGGTCTTAGCATACTCAAGAAAAAGCCTAAATGTTTTTGTGGCTCATGTTGGGGATCTGAAAGTTCACTTATGATGCCATTTATTCTTTCTCAGCTAACAGCTGCTTGAGATATTGCCAATTCTACAAGCTTTTCTTATTTTTCCTCCTCTTGATCTGTTTGATATTTATAATAGTATTTGGCTAATTTATTGTTAATTTTCTGCTGGCAACTTCTGATGGGGTTTTTAGAGAACAGTTGGAAGGAAGTGTTGACAGCTTGATAGATTCTAAATGATAATTCTACTTTATTTGAATTCTACAGCTGCAAAGATTGTATAGAACTTCTTTGGGAACTGTAGTTTTTGTGGTGCAATAAGCAATATGCTTATGCTCTTTTTAGGAAAATTCAGCATAGTTGTTAAATATGAAAGATATATGTGTCTACTGTCATATAAGGATAAGAAAATGTAAGGAAATAAGCTTAAAATCTCTTCTACAGTGTTTTAATTCTGAGCAAATTAATGCAAAACTTGTCAGTGGAAAAATAGTTAGAAACATCATGATTCAGATGTAAACGCAGAAATTTCCAAAGCTATGAAGTTGTATTGTTGCTCTTGCACACAGCTATTGTGATATTTCTTGCATCTATTTAGAAGGTTTTCTTTACTATATTGGCAGTGTTGTGCTTGGAGAGAAAACTCATTCTTGGAGGCACAACTTTCTTTTAAATATTCAAAGCTTTGACCATGTTTATGATTTTGACCTGTTATATGGAAAGTATTATAATAAGTTACATTGGAAAACTTTTAGATAATAGTGGACTGAAAGAAATTTTCAGCAGTTAGTTCCCTGTTTTATTGCTGATTTGAATGTGGATGTTTATCAGAGAGGAGAAAAAAATGTCATTGCAGGGGAGGCAGGACTGTATTGGAATGTGAGCCAAAACCATGCTATAAGAGTACTGATGTACCATCTTTACTGCTGTTCTGAATTGTTGCTGTAAGCACAATTCCATTTGTATCAGAAATTATATGCTGCAAATAATCAGCACTTCTCTCCATAGGGGTTACTTTGTCTAGCAGTGTTTGAACTATATGCTCAACATTGCTGTTGTTATGCTGGGTAATACAGATTTATGTGTTGGATACTACAGCTAGTTCCAAAAGGTATGTTTAAAAGGTATTACTGTGAGTTGTGTCCCAGCTCCTTCACATTCAGCAGCAGCAACCATTATGCTTGTGCATTTTTGCCAGGTAGTTTTACTGTGAGTGGAAGCATTACTTCTGTTACACTTGCTTCTGACTTTTTTTTTTTTTTTTTTTTTTTTTTTTTTTTTTTTTTTTTTTTTTTTTTTTTTTAGTTTTTTTTTTGGCTGCAAGGGCTGTGCTAGCAAGATGTTGTCTTGTAGTGTATGTCAGCTTAAGTTGATATTATGAGAATATCTGAATGTCTGAATTTTATTCTGTTGGTTGGTTTCGAATGACAGAGAGGGAGTCTGAACAATAGGCTACTACTCATTTACACCTGGAGGAATCTTTGAATAATATGTTGGTAAAGGGAAAAAAAAAGAGTAATATGATTAAGTGAGATTGCATTCCTGAAGATGCTAGTGATTTTTTAGTGTGTTCTAGTTTTGCCGTAGTTTGTCACTGGGCTATCGTGTGACTGATGTAATGGTTTTATTAGTTACTTGAAATATTTGGTCTGAAGTTGTAAATGAACAGACATGTCAAGGACACTTTGGTCATTTGTTCCACAGATAGTAATCAGAGAATAAACTGTTTTGTGATGTAGCTTAAACTTTAAATATAAATAGACATGTTTGTCTGAACTGAGATAATGCCACAATATAAGAAGGATATAAATCTGTTAGAAGGCATCCAAAGAGGCCGTGAAGATGGTGAAGGGCCTTGAGGGGAAGCCGTATAAGGAGCGGCTGAGGACACTTGGTCTGTTCAGTCTGGAGAAGAGGAGACTGAGAGGGGACCTTGGAGACCTACAGCTTCCTCAGGAGGAGAAGTGGAGGAGCAGGCACTGATCTCTTTGGTGACCAGAGACAGGACCCAAGAGAATGATGTGAAGCTGTGTCAGGGAGATTTAGGTTGGATGTTAGGGAAAGTCTTTTCCCCAAGAAGGTGGTTGGGCACTGGGGCATCCTCACCTGTTTGGATAGCAGGATATGTTTTTCACTGAGGGTGGTTGGGTGCTGGAACAGCTCCCCAGGGAAGTGGTCACAGCATCAGCCTGACAGAGTTCAAGAAGGATTTGGACAGCAGTCTCAGGCACATAGTGTGGTCCCTGCAGAGTTAGGAGTCAGATTTCAATCCTTGTGGGTCCTTTCCAACTCAGAATATTCTGATTCTATGAACATTCTATGAACAAAATCTGGTTATAGAAATGAGTCCTTCTTGCAGGCAGCATGATCTTAAATGTCAGCCAAACAATATGCCTATTGTCAGTGGACTAATGTGATACTTGATCTTGTAATTAAAAGCTTTTAAACAATAAGAATTTTGATATCAGTAAGAAAAAGGGAACTTCAGTGAAAGTATTGGTAATGGTCAAATTATCCTAAGTAAGAGCTATTTTCAGTGTAAAGATTACATTTTCTTTGTCTTATAACATTATTGCACTGCTCTAATTTCTGTACATTGTCTCAGTTCCAGGGTGCCTCATGGTGGCTTTGCCCATATAATGGGTGGCAGTGGATTACAAAATTTTACTATTGCCGCTGTGCCATATACTGCAAATCTTTTACCGACATCAAGCACATGGTATGATAACTATTCTTATTAAAATATCTTAAAACCCAGGGCTTTTTCATGTCAGTCACAGTCAAAAGTACAGTTTTTTAGAATATTAAAAGGTCAAAAAAAAATTTAAACAGTTTCTGTGGTATTCAGTCTCCAACATGAAAGTGGTAGGTTTATCCCAAAAGATGTTACATTATGTTTGCTCATTGTTTGCAAGTCAAATTTGTCTAATTAAAGGTAGTGAAATTAATAAAGGGCTATTAAAGTTAAATTACTGTATTTTAACTTACTGAAGTGAAAAACAATTTAATTTCGTACAATTACTAAAATCTGCACAGGCTTGTTTTTTTTCTTCCATACATGCGATCTTTTCAGGGTTTTCAATCAGAAATCTTTACTGTTGAGTTTTTTTCTGAACTGTGGTGTCCTTTTTTTTTTTCTTTCCAGTATCAACATGCTCAAGTTACCTGAATATCCAAGTAAAGAAATCCTGAAAGACAGGCTTCTTGTGGCATTGCACTGTGGAAGCTATGGTTACACAATGGCATAATGAAGTCTAGAAAACCCATCTGACTGTTAATGTGCAATTTTGAGTGGCAGAAGTAATTTTGGAAACTGTCAATAGAAGGGCATCTTAGATGCTGCAGCCCATTGGCAGGACTGGGTTTCAGAACAGCACCGTCAGCTTTCCATCCATTATTGTGTTGTCAAGGTAGCTCTGATACCATCATAACAAACTTCTCAGTATGCTGTATTTTCATTTTTTTAAATTGCAGATCTGTGTGGAAATCAGTTTACATGCTTTTCATTATTACTTCAATCTGAGAAAGTTTGTCAGAATCTCTTTCCACAGTTTACATTTGATTTTCAACTATGTGGTTAAATGACTTTTGCATTGCAGTTTACTCTGCACTCAGATGGAATACTGCAAATGAAAAGAGTTGTACTTTATGCCTTGTTGCATGTGAAAGTGCCATTTATTTTTGCAGACCACTACAGAAAGTTCAATTGGAATATTGTACAGTAAGACAGAGCTGATGTATTTTCCATTTCTTTGCATAGTAACAGAAAGAAAATTTTATAACTTTTTAGTATTCTAATGTGTATAATATGTAAAGATTAGACTGTTATGACTGGGAAAAAAACAACAGATTGAGTTTATCTAGTTTATATTAGAATTTACACTATATTCTACTAAATATTTAAAGTATTTGTGACTTTATAGTCAACTTGCAGTTTAGAATTTGTAAATATTGTTTAATATCTATATCCATTGTTTGAATGCCTTTACTCTTTCCTTGATATAATTGTATGTTCAAAAGGTATTAATTAAATTTTAATATTTTAACCAGAATTGGAATGTGACAAATCTGTGTGTCTCTGTGGGCAGATTATTCTGTTTCTACCAGAATTTTATTAATCTTTCTATAATTTAAATTGTCATGGAACCAGTATTTGAGGAGTTGTTGTCAAAGTGTATGGATAGATATAAAAAAAATGCACAAGGAAGTAAATTGAGCTTATGAGGTTAACTGAAAAAACTATGATAGTTAGAATCTCATGTCAAAAATTTATATAGAATTATTTATTGCTGTTTTTTTCAGATTTTATGTATTTTAATCTAAAGCATACATAACCTCTCTGGGGGAGTGAGAGAGAAATCCATGGACCATCTTGCCATAGTAATTTTCCTCTGGACTAAGCTTTATACATGAACTTATTAGCTTAATTTCCTTTTTGGTTCCGTTTGTGCACATGTTGTGTAAATGTTGGTTTAAATTCTGAGACAGAGTCTGTGGCTGCAACATGAGGAGAATACCAGTTTTAGGTAGTGGAAAGAGCAGATATTTCCAGCAAGACAGTCCAGGGAAAGCTGCTTGGCTGTGGCTTTCAGGAAAGGGAATGAAATCTTGAAATCAGAAAACAAAGTCTTAACAAATGCTCTGGAAAGGAGATATGACCAAAAAAAGTGCAATTGAAAAAAAACCAGAAAATTTGGAAATGGAGTGATGGCAACCAAATGGACTGAGATGAAATGAGGGGGAGTGAAAAGGACCAAAACTTGCCAAAGTTACTCCAATTAAAATTCTGAAATGAGGGAAGAAAGGTAAACAAAGAGAGAGTAGAAGAAACTAAAGAAATGAAGTGTTAAGAAAAAAAAAAAGAAAAAAAAATCCAAAACCAAGTAAAACTTAAAAAAAAAAAAAAAAGAAAAAAAATCCAAAACCAAGTGAAGACAATAAAAGTGAATGGGATGACAAGAAGTGCAGGGAAATGGACCAAAACTTGCCCAATTAATCCTCATTGAAATCACAAGATTTCATTTCCTTTCCTGAAAGGAAATGGGGAGGTACTGATCTTCTCTGGCATGCTTGAGGAAGCTTAGGCTATTGGAATAGGTTAGGTGCTTGAGAATGTGTGGGGTTTTAACATTTAGTCCTAGTTGCTTTGGATCCTTCAGTTTAGCAAAAGTACTTGGCATTCTTGCACAGCTGGGCTGTGCTTGGTTCCCTGGTTCTATTGCTTATTTTATTATGTGCTTCTGCAAGGTACAATGATAGAGGACAGCGTTGTGAGCAGTACGAGGTATTTGTCAGGCATCGGGTATTTGTTTTCTTTATGTAAACTGGGATTTTTGTCTTTATCTAAGGTTTTACTGTAAATAATGCTGTTCATTAACTGCTATGCAATCTGTGGGGTTTTTTTCCCCTTTCACATGTTTTATTTACAGTAATATACAGCAGTACAAACATTGCATGCTCCTGTATTGTTCAAAATAAGTCATACTGCAAGGCTGAATGAAGACAAAAAAGAATTTTTTTTTCCACTTCTGTATTACACTATAGGTGACAACAAGCTGAGTTTGGTCTCAAACAGTTCACCTAATATTCTTGGCAGCTGGCTTTGAAATGTAAGGGAGAGCAGAATTTTAATGTTCTCAACAGTTTCCTATGGCACATCTCCCTGTTACAGCCTCACAGTGGTAAAGCAAATTATTCTTGTTGCCTCTGTGCCCCATGTTAGTCATGTCCCTTATGATGTATCTTGTAGGATTTCTTGAAATGTTTGCACTACTTACCCTCCCTAAGAGATTAGAATGAAATTCCTCTAAAATCCTCCTGTAATAAGAAAGCATGATGTAAATATGTAGATAATGGGAAGAGAGCTGTTGATGCTGGACTCTTGGTATAACATCAACCTGGTTATTGCTTGTTTTGAACAAGGTTTTTTCCTGCTGAAACTGAACAATACTGTTGACTGCAGCTGACCGTGTGAAGTTAGCCGGATTTAATTACTGCATTGAAAGACTGTTTTTTAGGACACCTGTGCCCTATTAGCAATAGGGTATGAAAAGGCTGTTGAGAAACTATAACTTAATATAGCTTATAGTTTAGAATGGTTAATTGCTTTGTATTTGTTCTCTCCCACTGTGCCAGAACAAGGCAGGGTAAGTATTTTATCTTGGAAAGAACAGAACAGATGTCTTGTCAGATCATAGATCATGAGTGCTCATTAGCTTTTATTATCTTTATGAAATGTTAGATAGCAAAGCCTAGTTTTTGATGCTTGAAAATGTATTGTGCATCTAATGTTGCAAAACCATTAAAACCATAAACTGTGAAATGCAGCTTAATGACTTCTACTGTATGTTCCATAGTCAAATAAGATGGAAAATGGAATGAGAGGAAGATGGTGGCTGGCCTGAATTTTCCAGATACTTGGAGACTTTAACATACACAGTAGGAAAAAATGTTGGGATCACCTGTGCTTTAGAAATTACAGGCAAGTCAGTAGTATATGCAGCTGTTATTACTGAGAATTTTTAGCATGTCTGTAGAAGAGCATTTGTCTAGTTAAGAAGTAAAATCAGCAAAATACTAAACTGATGCTAAGAACCAAAGCTTTAAATCAACTAGATTAAACCTCCTCATGGATTCTTGATTTGTAAAGATATGTAATTTTTAAGTCAGAACATCTGTTTTTATCCAGACTTACTATAGACAAGAGACAAGATAGACAAGAGACTGTGATACATGTTTTATAGACACACTTGTCAATTCAACAACATTTTACACTCTAAGGACATTTAACAGAGTTAATGTACTTCTGTGGGGCTAGCTGTTGTTTAGAGGCAGTAGGAATCATACCACATAAAGAAATCTAGTGTTAGGTTACTGACTTAGGTTAATTACTGGCTAGTTTCATTTGAAAATAGCTCTGTGCAGTTAGGTAGATTGAAACATTTCTCATTATGTGTGTAAAGCAGTATTTCTGGTTTCAGTTTTAAAAATCTGCATGTAATTCACACTAATACAATATATTAATAAAAATGGAATTAAGATAGACTGCACCTTTGGTTTGGGTTTATAATGGCATTATTGCATGTCTTTCCCATAAATGGTATATAATTTATTTGGAGAACATTGTTTTTAAAATGCTCAATATGTTTGAAATGCTACAAATTAGGCTCTGAACACCACTAAGAAGAGCTGCAGTGGTCCACTAAAATATTTCCTCTGAAATCAATGTCATTTGTACAGTAATCATTTGTGTGTTAAAAAGTTCTCATCAGAAACACTTTGGTCTCCTTATTATATTAACTATTTTATATTGATAGATTTTCTCTTATATCAGAGCCCTTCCTGATCTTTTTCTCTGAATGTAATATATAACCATTGGTAGGAATAGCAAATAACATCCCTAAATTTGTCAGGTTTTTCCCATGGGAAATTGTTTAAAAAAAATAAAATATGCTAATATGATTGGAAACTAATGCCAAAAGAGCAGAAGTTGATCAGGAGTACAAACACTATGAAGGGAAGTGTCCCTGAGCTCACTGTTTGCAGCTGCATATACTTGCTGCATTAAGTGTTTGTGACATTCTGTGCCAAGAGTTCAACTATTCAGTTTCATACAACGCCAAGTGATTCATTTGGATTATTAGGATACTCCTGGGATAGCTTCGCCATACTGATTGCCTCTGACATACCAGTTTGCTTAGATTAAAAAGCAATTGTTGCTGTCTAGTCAAATTTATAATCCCTGGTAAAAGGAAACTGAACCCAAGTGCTGTCCAGTATATAAAAACACCTTCAGTCTACAAATTACATGGATTGGAAAGAAAACTGAATAGTTGAAGAATAATGCTAGTTAACATGCCCAGGGCAAAGACTTCACAGGTATCTAATAGACAGCTTTTCTGTGCTGGTAAGTTTTTTCTGATGTATTTAGATCAACGTATAAGCACTGTTTTAGATTAATTCTTCTAATTGCTGTCTTTATTTCTACAAAGTGATGCAGCTATTGATTGGTATTTGCATGCCCATGGATGTTACGACAGCATGGCTTTTTAGTGTATGTCAGCTAAAAGATGGGATTTTACTATGGGGAATCTAAATTTTCTGTTAGATTAGGTCTGGAGAAGTGGCCTGGAGACAACTTACTGTGCTTTACCCCTGATCTGTGGGATGTATTAGGGATGCTCTTAGGTGTAGGACCATAAGCGAGAAAAAAGAGGAAATAAATGGTAGAGGTACACTTCTGAAAGTGAAGAGTATCTTCAGGAAAGAGGTGAGTCGTGTCCTGAGTATAAATGTGGAATAACAGGGGTGTTTTGGGAACAGATATGTCATTCAGCTGGCAGATAGAAAAAGTGCCTGGGCCTCGAAGAAATATGATCCTTTTTTCTTCCCTGCCTGGTCTAAAGGCTGCAGTCTGCTGTCATTGAGATTGGGAAGACTGGTTGGGCTCAGCCAGGAGGGTTGCTGGAGCATGGTGGATTTTCTTTATGTTTGATGCTAGCTCAGAATGAGCTTACTGCTGACATGTAATTTTGGTATATCCCCTCACCCCATGCCTTAAGGTAGATTTTTTGGCAGTGTTTGCTAAAACAAGTTAAGGTTCTATTGAAAGGGCACCACTTCAAATTGTATGTGAGAAGGGACTCCCTTCTGTGCATCTTCTCCCCATTAAGCACAGTGGCATGAATCACTGCTGAACTGTGTCTCCAGTTTAGGAAAATTCTAAATGTAAACACCATGGGCAGGGCACGCTAATAGTCATATCTGTGCTTTTGGTCTTTAGCACCTTGACATTATTTTGAAATGCACCTTATTTCTGTTGTGTGTTTGTTTTGGAAATAGTCTCAGTGTGTCTTTGTTTAGGTTGTCGTTCTTTGTAGAAGTGTTTTTATTTTAGCATATTTAGAATCTCCATCTGCACCATTGGCTGGATTCTGGCAATTTCAGAACTGTCTTAGACCAGGCACATATATTTTCAGTCTTTGCTATTCATTAGAGTTTGCGTATTGTGTGACAATCTCCTGTCTTCACTGGCAACGCTACCAGAGAAATGGACTGAAATAATAGAAATGTATGAGTGAACAACTGTGATAAACTTTAATGTAAAGCTATGCTTTCTATAAAGTGCATTAATACTTCGGTTTAAACTGTCTGAAAGTCCAGCAGTGTGTAATTACAGCTCATAGCAATGTGTGCACTTTGTGTGTGTGTGTGTGTGTAAATGCCTGAAGAAAGGTTTTTCTTACTGTCTTTTACAGAAAAAAAACCCAAAAAAAATCTTCGACCATGTCTTGCCCTGCTGGCCTGTAGGTTTTGTTTCTGCTTGTCTCTCTGTCTTGTTTCCACTACCAAGCTTTTCAGTTACTCAGTCTTGACTGGTTTGATGTGAGTTCACCGGGGGCTTTTGCTCTGTCATGTATCTTTGTAGTTAACAGACAGCAAAGTTCAATGGACGGGCAGATGACAGGGAGACTGCTGCGGCTCGTGTTTGGTGTCTGCATCTGGCACTGACCCCCTTAGTAACCTCGGTGAATCCCATCGTGTCTCTGCACGTAGGCTGTGCTATTGCAGTTAGACTGTAAACTTCTGAGGGACAGGGACAGCCTCTGTGTGTCTGTGTGATGCCATGCAGAGCAGATGACTTTGGCAGGGATATGTGGAAGTACCCAGACATAGTGTCTGTGGTTTTACCCAGGGTTTAGTTCTGTTCCTTAGGGACTGTCCTTGAGTGGGGGTCTCAGGATTGTACTTCTGTCTCACCCATCCTGCTGAGCCCTTCTGGCAGCTGGAGCAAACTGGAGCAGATGGCTGTCATAAATTTGTGCTTAGGAAACCTTGGTATCTTGGAAGTGCTGTTTAGTGCTCACCAATCACAAATTCTGAAAATAACAATAAAATTTTGAAAGTAACAGAAGGGCTCTGTATCAACCAAACTCTCACCAAGTCTTGCTTCTGCTTCAGTGTCTCATCCTCCCCTGTCACCATGACTGTATGCTTAGTAAAATGTGGAAAAATATGTTGATTCCTGTGGTCTGTCTGGAAAGCACTCATGTCTGGAAAGCAGTCATGTCTGATAACCCGTGAACTGCTGGGGATGCTCCATCCAAGTGTGACTCAGGTGCTTTACCTTGCCCTAGAAGCACCATCTTGTCAAGAGCCTTCGTAGCCTTGATGCTGGAGGCTTTTACACCCAGACACTGATGGTCTGAATGGAGAGGTGCTTCTGATAAGGTGGGAAATCCCCATGTTTTAATGCTGATTCCTTAACTTTCAGATAAATAAGTATCTAAGTGTTGCTTTCCTGTTTGTGACAAAGTTGAAAAGTTGCTTTTGAGCAGTAGGAGTTATCCTATGGCAAATCTTACTTTCTCCTTAAAGCAGAAGTGAATTTAATTTTCAGAAGCCTTGATGGTGAGTTCATGCTGCTCTTATTTGGATCTGTTTCTGTATCCTTTCAACATCACCTGGCAACTTCTGTCCCAAGATTAACCACCTAAATTTGAACCCATCCCGAAAGTCCATCTTGTGTCAATCCTACCTTTTTTCTATACATACAAGCTCTCACTAGTGCAATTTATGCTTAGAGTCTGCAGGTTTTTTCTATTATGTAGAGAATCTAAATCTAATCTGGACCTTCAATATGTATTTGCAATGAATATGATTTTTGGTTTAATAAAATAAAACCTACTGCATTTGTATCTTTTTAAGGTGAGCAGTTACATATGTGAAAAAACTTTAGTTCTGTGTTTGAAGAAGGTGGCACTTAAAGAAAAACCTCAGTAATTTGGGGAACAAGAGTGGGGAGTTCCATGATTTTTCTAGAAATGTGCTGGTCTCTTCATACAGGGATGCAACTTTAAAAAAAAATATTTTTCCTATGATTGTGGAATATTAGATCTTTCAGTTTCATGCAATTACCCTCCCCTTCAGACAAATCAAACTTCACAGTATCAGGAAGGCTTCTGAGCAGGCTGGAAGGCAGGATAGAAAGCTGTAAACCAGCAAAGAGTCTGCAGGGTCTGAAGGTCTCTAATTTTGAAGGTGACACATAGTTATGTGGTGATTTATGCCAAGCAACAACTCCTACCGTCCCTCAAAAAAGGCGTGCCAAGTATTTGAAATATTTCCATTGATTTTTCTGCCTTAGGACAGCTATTTACTCTGATCCTGGACCATAAAGCTGTGCTAGTTCAGTATGTCTGGACCTGCTTAAGTAAGGGAACTTAATTATTTTGACATTTTTATCTGATTTCAATCTTTGTAGGATACCAGGTCTTCCAGCTGCCAAAGGCCAAACTGAATGTGGGATATCCTGTTCATCAGACTCATGTAAATTGCTGGATAAGGGAAGGTCTTTATTCAGAAACCTTTGCTGAGATTCCAAAGGCTTTTAATTTTTGAGCACAAGCATAGTGTTTATCTATTACTTGTTTAAGAAAATGGTCTTTTGTTTGTAAATTGGTATAAGTTTCTGGAATGGGAGGATCATACAATGTGCCTCTAATGAATAGTATTTAATTCAGAGTTAATTAGTCCAATTCTTCTTTCCTCTAATGAATTTAGTGTTTGTATGTCAGCCTTTTTTTCATAGACAGCTGTCTATGGGAGGTGTGAATTTGACCTTTGAATAATATGCCTCAAAATTTCCTGCCATTTTTGATTTCTTTTTATTGCCAAACTGCTAAATTTACATTCTGAGCAGTGATTTATCTAAATCTTTACTGAATTCAGGTAATACAAATGAGGACACTTACCTTTAAGGAGCCTTTTACTCTCTTTATATTCTCTTTCTCCAAGTATAAGACCACCTTGAAATATGAAAGTTAACATCTGCCCTACACTGCATATTTTCATATGTAGTCTTGAGGAGTTCTGAATTTTGGAGGAGCATGTGTTTCTGCTTATGTTGTCCTAAGACCATACTTCCTCTTTATTGCTGGATTTCAGTTGTGGCAAGAAAAGACTCTGATCAGCAGTCTCCAGATAAAACATCAATGTCTTGAGAAGATATTTCTTCTGCTGCTTATCACAGGGTATCTAGGGCAAACTGGGGAAGTGTCCACGGAAATGTGGTATGCACAGGCTGCTGAATACATCATCTCTTTGTCTCAGAGCTGGGGCTGCAAACATCACTCAAATGTGTCAACAAAACAGCTTTACTTAAAAGAGGATAAAATTAATGTCTTGAGGGAGAAGCCTGATGGGCAAACAAAGGGACTATAAAAACTGTTGAGGCCCTTTTGGATGCATGGACATGAGCAGGCTCCTTTCATTTCTAATTGTTTGCAGAAACTGCAGGAGGGCTGCTGCAATGCTCACCTGAGGCTTGCTAGCTCTGGGATGTGCTCCACCTTTCTCTCCAGCCTTGGTGTCTGCAGCTGCCCTTCTCTTTCTGTTGCCTCTTCTTTTCTCTCTCCTTCCTCTTTCATCTTTCCCTGATTTTCTGTGAGGGAGGGAGAGTTATCCTTCCATTTATCGCAAAGAAAGCAGGTGAAAAAGAAGGAGTTCTGTGTTGTGATATATTTTACCTAACATTTTTTACTCTGGATCACCTCTTATTTAGTTCCTGGCACCAGAAGAACCATAAATCTGAGATGTGCTCCACCACAACTCCCTCAGCTGGGTCCTATTCTTGTTTTGTGTGTGGATGAGGCTGCTCTCCCTGCACATACACTAAGCACATGCCTGTGCCAGCCTTGAAAAACATTGACCATAAATTCCCCTTTAGCTTTCACAGCTACTTCCAGTTTCTATTAGCAGCTCTGATTATTAGGACAGATGCTTTAAATGTTGGCACATATTAGAAAACACAGTGAGGAAGATCTGAGATGGTGATGTTGGAGGAGACTCTGAGACCATTGTCATAGTAGTGAAAACAGGAAAGTTTAATACAAGTCAACTCTGAGCAGTTAATGAAGGTCAGCTAAAATTAACTTGAGGCAGCAGTCAAAATGCTTCTTTCTGCAATCTTGCTGTGCTCTTGGTGGTATTCAATGCTTACACCATGTGTTTCAGCTGAACTTAACACTATCCTTCCTTCCCCACAGCCTCTCCCAAAGAAATAGCTTTGTGGTAAGTGTTCTGACTTTCATTTTTGTGACAAAAATCTAATTCCTACAGAGAGAGAATAAATCTATAGGAAGCATGGGTTTTTTTTTTTTTTTTTTTTGGTTTGGTGTTGTGTTCATTTTTTTGATGTAAATTTCATCTAAGTGAAATTGAATGCATCTTGCCTCAAACCTGATAAGTCAAGGTGATTCCTTGTGCTACCTGGATTTCAGTTTGACTGCAAAGCTGATATGAATTGAGTGGTGATGCTCTGGCCCTGTGGCCTTGAACACTCTGCCTAATGCAAATCCTAATATGCTGATGTGTAAGAGTTCACTGTATTTACTGCTGTGTGACCATGCAGGCAGTACTTCTGATCTAAGCACTGATCTGCTTGTGTTGCTTGTGATCTGCAAGTGCTGCTTGTGGCACTTGGTGAGATGGTAACAGTCAGCAGTAGATAAGATTCAAATAAGCCAGTGGGACAGGTCTATCTAATCCATAAATGACCCTGGGGCTCTTCTTGGGAAGCAAAGGCCATAAAATTTATCGATGCTGCAGTTACATTCTGGTGTCTCCTACTACTACACATCCAGCAACTCTATTGCTGGCCATAAAATTAAGTTATTTTGTCACCTATGGTTGTGAATTTTAACTTAAGAATAGTAAATTTAATGCAGAGATATTTACTTACTGTAAATTTGTCTCTTGTGAAAAAATGGGCACTAACTTTGCAGACTTATGTAAAGGGTGCCTGTTTCTGTTAAAAATAATGGAAACTGCGGGTTAGGACATCTTGTAGAGTAAGTGTATATACTAAGAATCAATAAGTGTTTTATTAGTGTCTGGAGATTGTTTGACTATAAAGGATTTTTTTTTAAATCCAATTGCTGTAAAAAGATAACGTTAACCATCTGCTTCGCTTTCATTTAAAATTTTGTGTTTAATTTCTTCTTTGTAGGTAACCAATTTCTGTTATTTTGCTGTAATGTTTGAGCTTGGAAGAAAGTGGCTTTAAATTATGGCTTTTATTTATTCACATGTATTGTTGGCACCATAGGTTTTCAGTTCCTATTAGAAGTTTGAAAAATATTTCTTGCTACACTGAAAGAGAACAAAATTCAATTTAGAAGTATAATTTCCTACCACTAAGGCACTCCATAACCTGGGAGAGATTAATAGGGCCTTATGACAGAGACTTGATTTAAAGCAGGAGATTAACACTGCTTTATCAGCCCATACTGCAAGTGAATTAGCTCAAGAAATCTGTTTGATGTTGCTGAATTGTCTGTTAGAAAAAGGTCTCTGGATATTTATTAGATCACTGCTGAGTACTTGCTATAGGTTTGCCTATCTGGCAACACAGGAACAAACTTCACGCTAGCCATGCTTATTTTACAGTAGCATGTTTTATGTTATTCTTTGTTATCCCACAGGAAGCTGGAGTGCTTTGGAGGTTAGCTATTGGCTCAGGGGGATAATCTCTAATAAACTAAGTTAAAATTATCAAACAGAATTACAGTAATGTTCTGATTTCATTGATATTGAAGCCAAAAGAAAAGCTTAAGCTGTGTTTTAATTGGAAAGGTTCTTTCCCTACACTTGTTGTAAATAGTTTTTTTTTTTTTTTTTATCAGCAAAAGAAGCCTCATTTTCTGTCCTACATATAGAGGTGTTTATCTTTGGAGCACATGAAAGGTGTTCAGAAGTTGGGCCTGACAGGCTGGTAGATATACAGATGTACACATCTAGCAGAGGGAACAGGGAGCTAATGTGCCAGGGCTGCAGCTGATCGCTGCTCCAGGCTGGCATTCCAGCTCTGCTTCTGATATAAATTATATCAGCACCAAATAAGGGAAAAAAAAAAGTCTGTGGCACTCAATCCATTTCTGTCATTTGGCAGCTGTGCTCTATATCTGAGGATACAGGCACCAAATTAACTGGTAGTCCTTAAGATCCTCTATGCTTTATTTGGAGTAAAGGAGAAATCTTGTCAGGTGCATAAATAAATATAATGTATGTGCCTGTGTGTATGCACAAGATATGCACGTATGCACACAAATGCTGTTTCCTCCAATACCTTGCAGTTCTCTTGGATAAATGTCTGAAGCAGCTGTTCTTGTAAGTTCACCTAGTACAAAATGAGGTCCGAATGATTTTGTGTAACTTTTAGTTTTTTATTTATCCTAGACTTGTAGCATCTGGGGTTTTATTTCTAAAGTTCTTTCTTCTAATAGTTTTTTGCCATGCTGGCTATACAAATGAGTCTGCAGAATTGTCCTTCGAATATATAGATTGGATGATTGTCACAATGATATGATTTTAACACCAAGCTTGTGTTTGTTGTTCACAGTAAGGTAATATATATAGATACATTCTCAAATGCTGCACTGCAGAGGTAAATGCAAAGAGTAGCATTTTGTATGCACTAGGTATACAATGTCAAATTCTTAAAAATGCCTTTTCTGGGTATCTCAAATGTTTCTTTGGTACAGATGATAATTAACAAGGCTGGTAAGGTGTGTAAATTTTGCTGGTGTGAATATCTGCATTTCATAAAGCCAAAAGAGTGTACTTGGGGTGTGCAGACAGAAGTGTGGGTGGGACAGCAGAATTTATGTGCAAACAACTTGAAGCCTGTTTGTGAGACTTCTTAGGGAAGAGGGAAGGGGAAAGTCCTCTCTGCATCCAGGCAGGAGCAGTGGGCTTTGCCCCATGCCTTCAGCATGGGCCTGAAGTTCTGCTCATCACAGTGAAGTACCAATCCAATATCATAATCTGCAGTTTAGGGGGTGAGACAGCAGCTGGTTAAAAGGGCCTGACTCAGATTGCAATAGAAGAGAGCTAAAAAAGGTTAGAAAAGAATTGTGGAGTGTAAGCAAATTACCGGAGACATAAGACCTGAAATAACAGGTACCTGAGAAAATATTGTCGTTATTTGTTTTCACTTTAGGATTTCACTCCAAACTTTTTGTTTCACTTCAGCAAAAGCTTGAACTACCTTCATAAGCTTGGTTGAAGTAGGCCACAGTCTCTGAATACTGCAAGGAGCAGGTGACAGCTGTGCCCATCTTGATAAGATTTCCACATCTGTTTCTCTTGGTGAGCTCACACACAGTCACAGACCTCGCACACAGCCAGGTTTACCCCCGTGTAAAGGGCAAGGAGGCAATGCCCTATTACCGCGGGGAAGTTGCAGTCAGTGGAGGTGTTACCTTGTGAACTCCCGAGGTTTCCTCTGTGCTCAGTTTCGAGGGGCTTCCCTTCCCTTGTGTGCCATCAAGGAAGGCGGTCGCCATCTGGTCCAAAGTGTTTGTAAAGTTCATCGCTGCAATAAATGTCATTCCACAGGAATACAAACAGGCTGTTGCTCTACTGCATAATGGGAGTATTCACACTAATATGCCAAAAAGTTGGAATTTATTAATGCAAGTAAAATTAAACTGGGTGTTTTCCAGCAGAAATTGTCTTGGCAGAACACTGGCTGTGGTGCTGTTGGGGACATTTCTGACTTGCCATGGTGCCCACTGAGCCATTTTTTTGCTTGTAGGCAGAATCAAGAAACTGCCTGCTTTATACTAGTTTCAATCTGAACATAGAGGTCTATGCCTATTCCTGTGTTCTCTTCTGACTTCTTGTATTAGAAGCCACAAGATATGTGGGGTTTTTTTCAGGGGTTGACTATTTATGAACTATTAAAATACATTTTCCAGAAAGACTGTTGGCAAAGAGAGCTGAAGATCTGGAAATTCTGCCTTTTTCTTTACAAATGTATTTTAATGGTTAGCGGACACACCGTATTAAAATCTTACATGTAATACATGTAATACAACTTACATATAACTTAAATTTACTTGGCTTCAACTGATGTTGGAAACTTGACCATTCAATTAAATATTCGTTGTGTAAGGTGTGCTTTCCATGTCCATGGCACTTGGACACCATGGCCAAAATCTTTCTTGCTTCTAATTAATTCTTAAGATTTTTAAATAATTTGAACTCTGTGCTCAGTATTATGGAATACTCTTCAATATTGGGGAGGTGTATCAGTTTCCAATTGTACATCCCTTTCTACCTGTCCTATAACAGTTTCCTCAGACTTTATGTCACAATTTGCAGTTTATCTGGGTTTGGGTTTTCTGTTTTTTTGTTTTCAGACGATAGACATGGGAGTTACAGCTAGTGTCTGATTGAATTTATGCAATCCATATATAGGAAACTTTTAACTTACTATTCCAATTTTTAAATAGCCAAGAACTGTGATAGCATTGATATGAATATAGATAAACAGAAATTCCAATGAGAAGCATGAAAGGAGGAGAATCTATTTACTTATTTTCTCTAAAGCCAGACTCTAAATCAAGTGCTTGTGCAGGTGCATATACAGCATGGAAAAAAGATAGAAGGAATTTGGAGGCCACATGCAGCTCCAGACCAGTGTCACTGGAATAGCAGAAATGTGCTGAGGTAGTTTGCATGACTGGATCTAGTGAAGGGCTCTACATCCAGTGATAGGCTGGGAGAGTGATGCTTCACTGACAGGGAAGCTGAACTGAGGAACAATTGAAATCAGACTGTGGAATCACATAGGCTGCATCCAAGAGTGTCAAGCACTGGCTGATAAAATTGCAAAATCCCTCTCTCTAATCTTGGAAATGTGATGACCATCAGGACAGGACAAAGGCAAATGCCTTTTTAATGCCATTTTAATGAAAAGTAAGGAGGAGAATCTGGGGAACTTTTGACCTATCAGCCTAACCTCAGTTCTCAGAAAGGTATGGAGCTTGTCTTCCTGGAAGCCGTGTCCAAGCATGTGAAGGATGGGAAGGTGACTGGGAACAACCAGAGTGGATTTACCATGGGCAAATTGTGCCTGACCAGTCTGTCATATCCATGTAGTGGTAAGTAGATGAAGGGATTGTGATGGGGGATGTTTATGCTTTAATACCATTCTTTGAGGTGCAGAGGGAAAGAATGACAGAGACCAGAGGGTAGCTGGAACAAGGGAAATTCCAAGTAGATATTAGAAATTTTTTGTCCACCACAAGGGTGGCCAAACACTGTAAGAGCCTGGCCAGAGAGGTTTTGGTGTGTCTGTTCTTGTAGACATTCAGAGCTAGAACATGGCTATGAACAACCTGATCTAGTTGATCTACTTGGAAAAGGAGGTCAAACTACTTGATATTTTGAGATCCTTTCCATGCATACCTGGGATTTGAGAAAGAACATAAGTCTCTAGTTTGCCTATCTGATGGTAGCATCTCAAATGCAGATCTTCCACTTTCCAAGTGATAACTAGTGGAAATTATGACATTTTCTTCATGAGAAATGTTGGCAAAACCTAGCTTTATTTTCATACTAGCAAGTTCTGGAGAAGGTAGAAATGACAGTTCTTGGGAGTTACTTTTTCCTGTGCCCTGTTTAATCTAAAACCAGTTTACTCTTGAACAGATAAGATAAAACCAGTTAACAGCACTACATAATTTATTCTTTATGAATATATTTTTTGTACTGTAGTGGAAACAAATCTTTTTTGGGAGATTTTCTTTTACAGCACTTTGTTTCAGGCATATTTGACATTAGTCAGAAAAGCAATTTTCACCAGAGAAAACAAGAAACAAATAGGACTTGCCTTGTGATTAAAGAGTCTGTGATTTTGCTATTCATATTGTAAGCTGCATGAAAGCAGCTCTGATAGAACGAGAAAATCTTCAAGGTTAAGTGTCACAAGCAGGCATCATTTTGTTTAAGCCATTCTCTTTTCATTTGCCTTGGAGAATATGTTTTCAATGAGAGGCTGAAGTCTGCTGGTTCTTGCAGTCGTGCTGGCATGTTGCTGCATCATCTGGACAGAATGGATTCTGCCTTTCCCCTCAGCCATTTGAAAATATAGTCCAATGTGGTGACAGTCACCACCCTCTTCCCTTCATGTCCCTCCTACCCCAAAACAAGCTATTCCTCTGGCAAGAGAGGCCTCTTCCAGTGCAAAGGACTAAGAGAAGGTCTTTGAGCAGGAGTGAGGGGGTGACTGCATTGCTCACTCTCTCACGGTACTGAGCAGGCTCCTGCAGTGCCTCCCAGTCTGGCAGCAGGGAAAACCATCACATTGTTTCTTCTCCTGCTGGAATACACTTTGTTCCTTAAAGCCTAGAGAGATGTGACAAACTCTAAGTTGTTGCAATTTTGCTTGGGGAATATTTCGCAGATGATTCTAAGTGTATTTCTGCAGCCTGCCTTCCACTGTCCATCTGGGATTTGTAAGGGGCCTGCAACACCTCCAGAAATGAAGGGAAGACCACCTTCTCCTGACTTCCTGGGCAGCAGAATAGGTTTATGTGACTGGGGACCAGAGACACTGTCCCTGAACACCCAATCAGTTGTCAGAGACTTTATGCTGTTCACAGCCACAAACTTTAAAAGGTGGCAAAAAAAAAAAAAAAAAAAACCAAAAAAAAAAAACCAAAACCAAACCCCAAACAAACAAAAAAAAACAATAAAAAACTCACCAAAACTGGAAGAGCTTTAGAACTAGGTAAAGGTATCTCATCTTTTGAGATTTTAACTAAAACATTTGAGATAGGGATGAGATTTTTGTCACTCACCTTCACTTTTATTTAATGTGAAAACCTAATGGCAGGTGCAAGGGGCTGTTTGTGAGGTCCCCTGGAGCAGGGCCTGCCTACATGAAGCCCAGTGCTTGAGGAATTCAGAGGCTTCTGAAAAAGGATGCCTTAATATGGAGTCATTCACTCAAATGGGGATATTAAAAATTGGAAGTGAAGCTTTTAATTTTGGGGGCCAGTTAATTTCCTTAGGGGCCATGAAGATGATCTATACCTTCAGGCAAAAGTTCAGGGATCAAAAACGGCATCTTCCTATTGTAAAAAAGGGGCTGCTGCTCAGCACAAGAAGCAGGTTTATGTAAGTTGTATTTCAACTATTCTTTTTGTCATTTTGTTCTTAGGTCTCTGAGCTGTCTATAGGAGTAAAAAAGTTATTGCTAGAGAAATTGGAATCTGGTAGTTGATAAATAGTGCTACATCACTCTGCAAAGAACAGTTGATGAATGCTTCCATTGTATGTGAAATGTTTCTTTTTCCCCCCCTCTTTGATAGCAACATTTTAAACTACATTGTCCCACACAGGGGAATGCTAAGTAAATCAGAACTGACATATGATAAATGTAAAGCTGTGGTTGCAGCTCCAGAAATCGATGAATTGCATGTCTCACATGTGGAAGGGCAGTCATGCTGTTGCTGCTTCCAGAGTGATAAATGTATTTCAATCTATGAGCAGCAAAACATGAGTGTAACTTGCTAATGGAAGTGCTTGCCTCCAACAGGAAAGAAAAGTTTGTCAGAAACCATACTGCACTGCTGTGAAACCTCCTTCAAAGTATTTAGTTCTAAACTTTGCAAGGAATCCAAGAGAGAACTGTGTTGGTGTATAAGTCAATAACCCAGAGAATGTTTCTGTAAGAAATGTGGTTTAGCACCTGTGAGTATTGTTAATCCGTCTCAGGCACAGGAACACCAAACAAAATGTCACTTTGAGAGATACTGGAACAAGAAAGATAATAATGCTGTAGAGGAAGGCCATTATTTATGCCACTGTGAATGCGAAGATGGACCTCTGGGAATGACCCCCTACAACTCAGCAAGTCGGAAAGTATGTTTTGAAAACTGTTCTGTAGCAAGTGAGCAAAATAAATTCTAGAATAAAGAAGAAAATACAGGTTGAAATAGATTTCAGGGACTGAAAATGAAGGTGACATGCTCCAGTTCTTGCTGGGGACCCTGATTTTGACATGTGTCTAGTGGGCTGCTAATCATGAGTGATTTCTGATAAAGAGCATGGAGCAGGTTCCTGCCAAAGCTGCTTGATTTTCATTTAAATTCCATTTTGAATTCATATTTAATAAAGAATATTTTTTTTTCCCAGAGCAATTCAAGGAAATTCAGGCAGTGTCACAGTTCACTGAGCTTGTGCCAGGACACTGCAGTGCTTCTGTAACATTCAAAAAGATAATTTTTCATGTTATATGCTGTTAAACAAGCCAACCCTAGCTGTCAGGGCTGCCACAGCAAGACCTTATTGGAAGGCATTGTCAGAAGGCCAGCAGACCATTATTGGATGGGCATGCATGAGCTGATAAATTCCTTATGTAGTTCTGACATATGGAAGGTTTAATAATAGCAATGTCTTATAGCATATGGAAGTGCTCTAGGAAAAGTCTAGCCCTCCTGCCCTGTGAGAAGGAGCTTGGGAAGATTGTTTCAACAATTGCTTTTCTCACAAGTTAGGATAATGGACATGAGATATGTCCATTTTGAACAGAAGAAAGTCAGAGGTGTTTAATTTGGAAACGGAGCACTTCTGGCTTTTGCATTTTAACTGAAATGCCTTCCTATCCACAGAGCTTTTTCCTAGACCCTAGTTTTACACAGGGCAGATACACAGACAAATGCCTGCTTGGCATCACTTGTGCTCCTCTTTACATTTCTAGAATTTACTGCAAATTTAACATCATTTTGATAGACTGAAAAACAAATGTAAGGAAAAAACCCACCATGTAACTGAACAGAAAATGTGCAGTACATTTCCTGTTTTTTTTTCCTCTCTTCATTTTGGTTTAACACACTCCACCTTAATGCTTTGAATGGGAAATATTGTACTGCCCTTTGGCACTGAACTCCATCCCCTGCTGGTCTCAACAGGAGGCAATGCTGCCTTCATGCTGCTCATCAAGACATACTGTCCATGCAAATAAGACGCAGATGATGATTGCAAGTACTTGTACCACAGAAGTGCTTGGAGATCCAGATGGAGCAGGTGAGTGGAGATCTAAAGAAAGTGCTGCCCAACATTACTGATTGCTAATGGTGTAAAGTTAAGAGCATTATCTGTACAGCTCCAAATGTGTAGGAACTTTCAGGCAAGCATTAAACACAGGGCACCTAGCTGGCAGTAGATTTTTAAGCTTCTGGAATGGGAGACAGTACTGAATGCAAATGAACAAGCAAAGGCTCATCTGGTGACTTCATGGAATAGAAAAATTTGAAATGAAAGACACGTTTGTGATAAATAAGATTGAAATTCCTTGGGAGAGTGCATGTGTATTTAATAACTTAACATGAATGTATTTGTTTTTTTTCAGGATAAATGCTAAAAGCACTCATGAGATACTGAAGCAAGGAAATCTCTGGATTATGGTGCAAATAAATTCACAACCCTTAAAACTATTTTTAAAAATCCTGATCCAGAAGTAAACATCAAACTGTGGTGTCACTTAATAGTGGATGAGAGATTCCAAATAGATATTCTTATCAAGAAACGAACTATGAATATTTCCCCAGCTTCTAATAGATTGTTTCAAGAGGTGTTTTATTTAGATGTTGATGACTTTTATTGATGGGTTTTTAAAAACACCTTTTATAACACCACAGAACATTTCAGTATATAATATCCAGGCTTATTCACAATAAATCTCTTCTCTACACTCACCATTTTCCCAGATTCTTATATGTTTTTCTCTCAGTCTGACTTGTCTCTGGGGGTGACAGTGATACCCGCCCCCACTTTGCTGGCAGCCCAGTTTCTGCTTGTTTCGCCTCTCAGAGAGTTTCACAAAAGACTCAGGGTATGCCTGGTGCCTCTCTAACTGGTGTGGTTTCAAGGTAGTTATGCAGTCTTAAAAAACTGAACCACAGTCCAGGTGAGTTTTATGCTGATAGCAGTTAGAAACCAAATGCTTTGTTATGTTAGGCTTCATTCTCTTTTTTTAAGGAGCTGACCCCAAACGCTTATCAACTCAGTGAAAGTGATCAGTAACAGGTCCCCCAAACTAGGAGAACTTTAAACCTTTTTTCTCTGCAGTTTCTTTTCAGAATGAGTGAACAGTTGCTCATGCACTGTGCCAGGTGCATTTCCTTTCTTCCTCCCTCTCTCCCTCCCTAAGGCAAGTTGAGCTGAGCATACTGGATGAAGAAAGCACCTGGGTAGTTATTCCTCCTTTTTCTTCTGCTGGTAGTAGCCCCCTTGCTTGCAGTTATTCTTCCTCTAGCACAGCAGTAACTGGCTTCAAGACCCTAAACTGACTGCTTTTTTTTTAGTTTCTATCTCTTTACAGACATACTGTCAAGATTTTGAAAAATGCTGGTAGGCTATAAAGAGTTTAAAGCAAAATGTGGGAGAGCACTTCATGTGGCATGGCCTTCTGAACACCACTGGATATGCGGTTTGAAAACAGGTATTCAGGTGAAGTGTCCAGGTCTCTGTTTACCCCTCAATCATTTTTTATCTGTTCTGACTGGGGAAAATATTCGATAAATCTGAAAACTCAGTTTGCAGGATTTCAGAAGAAGAAAACTGAAAGTCTTGTTGAAAGATCCTGGGTCTAAGAGCCTCTTGCACTTTACCCAGTAAGATATTATTGATGAGACTTGTTTAAAATCTGCCTTCTTCCTCCCTGCAGCCCCCAGAACCTGTGGCATGGGGTTCAATGTTTTGCAAAGCAGGAGACCACTGAGAGTTTCTGGCAGAAAGAGCATGATTGTCCTGAGTGACTGAGGTGCAAGTAGTTCTGTTGTTTGTTTGATTGGGGGTTTTTTTTGGTCAAAATTCACTTGAGGGAGTTTTATTCTGAGGTTTTTTATTTTGTCAGAGAAGTGAAATGAAATCTTGCTGGAGTGTGGAAGTTGCAGTGCTCTAAATGTGCCAGGATAACAGCAGGGGCACAAGGATGTGTGAGTACCACTAGGAATGCGCTTGATAGTGGGACCCACAATTTTCATGCTGCTCATCAAGACATACTCATGTGGCCAGCCCTTGACTCCTGAGCCATGTGTAGCAAGATCCCATTGCTAGATGATGTTTGGCTGAATGTGGCTGGGGTGCCCTTGGATCTGGCTGGATGTTTTGCCCCATCCTGCCATGGAGCTCCGGGGTCTGAGAAGCTGTTATCCCATGCCCTTTCTTGTGACTTTGCCACTCCTCTCCCCTTGCCTTTCTGACATAAAAATTGTTTTTAATGGCTCTTGGTCACAGGGGTTTTGTACACAGGGTCAGTAAGACTAGTTGTCTAACTGGATAGGGAGAAAAAGAAATAATGTTCGTATATGAGACCATCGTGAAGCCGTTGGTGTCTACACCAAGGGTTATGCTGATAATTAATCAAAAGTCACATCTGTATCTGGCACAGTTCTATTTTTATTTAAGGGTCTGCCCTGGGACTGTAGAAGACCTCTGAGAAACTGTTGTAAGAGATGAAAGAGCTGAAAAATTCCCAAATGGCACCTAAATAATAGGCTGCAAGGGCAGAGAGGTGGGAATGGAGGCTCCTCTGTTCATGTTTGAGGCTAAATGTTCAACATATCAGCATATCAGCTTTGCAACAGCAGTGAAGTGATGGGCATCTGTTTCTCTGACCTCTTTCATGACAGCATTTTTCTTTCTGTATCTGAAATCATTCTTGGTTCACCTTCTGAGGACCTTTCTAGTTCAATCTACAAAGCCTTTTGCAACTCACTGTTCCTCAGTGAAAAGCCATTTGGAAGGCAATGAATCGTGAAGTGGTCTGATAAATAGTTGGCAGAAGAAAGGTGCTCCAGTTTTTGGGAGACTAGTTTGGGATTTGGATTTTCATGGTGGTTTTTCTTTTTTTCTTTTTTTTAATCCCCTCTACAGCAGACTTCCTAAAGAAGCTTGGGCATGTAGTTTAGCTTCACTTTGCAGCTCATGAAAGTGTTGTGGGAATGGCCTCTGAGGTGATTGGTCATCACAGCAGGATGGTATCAAAAGAAAGATTGGAGCCTTTTCTATTATTTTTTTTTCTTCTAACTTTTAGTTAAATACACTGCCAATTTCACTTTCTTTCATACCTCTAACTGAAATATATTAAAACAGGCTCGACTTTTATGGGACAAGTTCTCCTCTTTTACTCATGTTTTGACACCCAGAGGATGCAGCTGTAGATGGGATCTGGAAGAGTCCCTTGGATATCTTCCTTTCTGCTGCATTCATGTTAGCTTCACATGGCAAGGTTTCACCAAGGACATGATTGTGTGAACCTTTGCAGACTGATGGAACAGACCAATTATTACTATTTATTAATCTCCAATGTCTTCAAAGAGCATTTGAATCGATGGAAAATTATAATAAAGAAATGGTGCTTGACAACTGACTCTCCTCGCTGCTCTTGGTGGTGAATGGTACAATCAGATATCATTCATGGCAACTTGAAGAGGTCAGTTGTTGACAGAGCTTTTGCTGTACCACATGTAATTGCAGAACTGCTGTTTGTCTTCCTACTGTTTCAAAACTATCGTTTTCTGTGCCATTTCAATGTCACTTTTCTCATCCTGATTTCACATCATGATCCAGAAAGACATTTGCTATTAGCACAGGTAAGAGGATTTTTCATAGTACTTATCTGCTGAAAGTCACCCTGAGCAAACACACACCTGAAAGCAAACGTCTTCAGACAGCATTCAGCACAGGCAGCCAGGGTCCCATGGGGTGAAGAGCAGAATCTGCAGCAGATTCATGCAGCCCACAGTAGTTCACAAAATAAGGGCTCCCCTTCCCTCTCAGTTTCTGAAGGGGATCTCCCTGCTTCATTTACTTCCCAAGAAGCAAACACTTCTTCCAAGAGACACCTCTCAGCAAAACTGAGAGTTTCATAACATCATTTGACAAGCAGCCATTTGTTTAAGTCCTGAGGTCCCTCTGTCTTGGCCCGTTCTTGCTGGATTCAGGAAGACTCTGGCAGAGAGATGTCATCTCATTGCTGCTACTCTTTTTCCTCTTTTTCCTCTTTAGCTGAACTCTTTTTTTTTCTTTTTTCTGCACTCCTGAAACATAGTGAAACTTGAGGGCAGTTGGCCAAATTATCTAGAGGTGGGTAACCTGTTTGTACAAACTGTTTTGTGGTATCATGTAGTAGAGATGTGGAGGATCTGATAATGAAAATAAGAAGTTTGTGACATAAGAAATCAGCAGTGTAGGCTATGCATATCTTTCAGCTGAGCTCACAGAAGAGGTTGCTTCCCTTGTTAGTCAGGCTGTGGGGAATTGTGTGCAAGCTTTGGCTCTTGCTTCTTCAGGAACAAAGCATCTCTGGTGTTATGTGAGCTAATTCACATGGCTTGCCTTGGAACATGATGAAAGTGTTTGGACAGGTTTCTCCAGCTACAGACTGGTAGGGACAGTGTCCCAGGGAGAGAGAAAGGTGATCAGCAGATATGATGGTTCCCCTCTTTCTGGCACAGCTGAGGCTGAAAGAAGATAACTGCTTGAGGCTAATCAGTGTTAGCTTCAGTCTGTATTTTTTAACACAATGCTGCTGCTAGAGAACAGCTCAGGGCATGAAAAGCAGTAGAGCATTTCCACTGCCCCTCAGTGTGTGGGCGCACTGAGTCAGGAGTTATCCAGACCCTGTCTCAGCCTCACACTCACTTGTCTCTGGCCCTGACAGGCAGCTCTGCACTCGTGTCCTTGCCACATAGCAAAGCCAGAAGGTGACCCTTCAGGTCAGGGCAGACAACTTTAGAGCATCACTTGACAACCATGAGTCAAACTGAGACTGATCAGACTTGACACTCAAATAGAGACCACACAAAAGTAGTGAGTAGTTCACAGCAGAACTGCTCAGTGCTTTTTTTTGGTGGTGCTAATGAGTTATGCCCTTTTGTCCTGTGAGATTTTAGCACCAACAACTCTGCCCCTCATCCTAAGTGATAATTGGTCACCTTCTCCTTAGGGATACAGGTGGGCACACTCTGGGCTTGAAGCTCAATTTTGCTCTCGTGTGGAAGGCAGAGCACTGAACTAAGGATCCTGGGTGGTTTATTTTATTAAGGCAGCAGTCTCAGGCTTTCTTGAAAAACACATTTGCTACCTAGTATATTAAATCCTTGTTTATACGTGCTAGAATAACTTTTGGTTTAGATTCTGCAGCTTCACACTGGTGATATAACTAAGGGTTATATCATCAGAAGGGTTTTCTTCTACCCTTTTGAGTTCCCAACAAACTCCACTGTCCAGGGTGGAAATTAATCAAGACATTAACAGCTTTAACTGTTGGATGGGAGAACTGTTCAACTGTGAGAGTCATCCACCTCTGGTCACTGAAGCACGGTAACTCTAAATATAATTATGAGGAAAAAAACCCCAAGACTAGTTTGTAGCTTACCCAAGTTAATTAAAACAAAGCCATAATTAATTGTGTATCCTTTTCTGTAATTTGGCAAGCTCTCAAAAAGCTGTCTTGCTAAGATATGATTTTTACCACTTTACTTGTCTGATGAAGATGGCTATTTTCACAAAAGCATTCAGAGAAATAGATTAGGACCTAATAGCACCAAAGCACTTGAAATCTTCTGGTTCAGATGTCAATCTTATTAGTGCCTGAGCCTTTTCAAGTAGCACAAAAGCTATTTATTTACAGACTGACACATAATAGCTTGCTTTATTCCTTCTCCCTCCCCTCGAAAGAGATAGTGTTTACTCAAAATCAGCTCTCTTCTTTGGTATAAATACTAAGGAACACTGTCTGTCTTCAAAGCACTACAGACATTCTTTTAAGCATTGACTGCTGTTATTAGCTATTACTCTAGGCTTAAATGGTATTGAATTAAAATAATTTCTTAATGATAATATCCGTCTCACAGGACTTAATGGTTTTTAAATTGGGTTTTGGCAAATATGAGACTAGGCAAGAATGCAAGCCTGGATCTTTTCCAGAGGCCATTTAAATCAATGAAGTCATCAGGTTGTATAAATGCATCATGCCACAGCATGACAATTAACATTTACTGGAATGTTTGCAGAATATTACAAAGTCTATCAAATATGGATTAAATGTACCTGAGATGCAGCCAGTTTCCTGACAAATAGAAGATGAAACCTTTTTTTTCTTTCAGATTGACTCTGCTGATCTAACATGCTGCAAACCCTAGAAAATGCCAGCAGGCAGTTCAACAAGTCTCTTTAAAATGGACTTTTCTATACAGATGGATTTTGTTAGATTAATGCTAGAAGCTGTAAAGAAGTCCAGTGACTACCATGCCCCTCTCTTCTGTATCAGTGGAAGATGGTATGCATGTTCCTATTCATACCCCTGTCCAGCCCTGAGTGATGTGTAAACTGTTACACCTTGTCAAGGAGTATTTTTTAATGCATTTTCTGGGTTTTGTAATTTGTAATGACTTCATATTTCTTTTGACATTTCTCAAGATTTTGCCATTCAAATGAATAAGGTGCCTTCAGATGTCTAGGGGTCAAATCAAAGTGTGGTCTCAACTACCAGCAGCTGGTATTTGTTTCTTCTGCAGATATAGGGCTGTTGGGTCAATGGGTACATGCCTTACTTTTACAAAGCTGAAGATATTTTGGATAATCTTAAAAGTAAATGAAACCAAACCAATCAACTCATTTAAGCCCCATGTCCTTTGTTTTTAAATTTTGAATTAATGAAAAAAAGTCAACACACTGCTGGAAAAACAACCCTAAGGGTAGTTTGAAGGCAGGGTGGGAAGACGCCAGAAAGGACAGGAAGATCTAAGGGTTTGAGTGCTAAGGAGAAGGGAGTTGCTCTCAAAGAAGACAGTTTTGAGCTCATTAGAGCAAATTTTAGATCCACCCTTGCTCTTCGCTTTTGCTGTATGCATCAGGCAGCCCTTGACACAGAAAACAGTAGTTTTGCACAAGTAACATATGATTTCAGAAAATGATGATGTTTATGTGGAGAGTGAGATTTGCTGCTCCTCTTCTCCATAGTGCTCTGAAGCAGCCATATTTTGTGTGAAAACATGAAAACCTTGTCCCAGAAGAAAGTATCTGCCCTCTGCAGCAGCTGTTTAATTAGAGACAACAAAGCTCTGCTGCAGAATCTGAGCAGGGAATACCTGAATATACAATGCTTATTTTTTTATGGACCCGCTAAGCTATAGAGTGAGAGTTTCTAGGACTTTGGGTTCCTCTGTCTTGGAACAAAACACATCCTCTGAAATGGCAATGACAGTGGCAAGAGGTGCATTGTGTGGGTGTTTCTGGGATGCACTGTTCTGTAAGCAAAGCCAGGGCTCCTGTTGAATCCAGAGAAGGAGGGAGGGCTGCCACCCAAAAAGGCTGTAAGTAGCTTAATTCCCCACAGGCATTGTGAAGGAGACTGTTTCAGAAAGATTCCGTCTTTATCTTCCTTTCTCACTCTGTTTTTTCAGACCAAGTTAATTATATTTGCATATAAAGTCACTGTTTACTCCTGTGACGAGACCATAGGGAGCGATGGTTTTGGCTGGAAAGGATGCTGTATTTGTGGGGGAAGGAGGTGGGATAATTGGGTGGGGCTGAGGTTCCCTTTTCCCTTGCTCCCTGATGCTATATTAAAACTTGTTGTTGAGTCCTCTGTCCTATGTAACTTCTCACGGAGATTTCTTTGCTGCTTCAAGGCTAACTTTGTTTGTGCTTTTTTAATACTTGTGGTTCCTGCCATTTTGTAACCTTCCTCTACCTCAGGTAATTACATTCTGTCTATTGAAGATTCCTATTGCTGGATCAATAGAAGAAGTTTATTCTTCATTTCCTTTATAATAGCTATTGTATAGTGCTGCAAAATGGCTGTTGTAGCTGGCTGTAATTCGTCAGTGAATGAGCAATCCTGCAGCCTGAAAAGCATCCAAAGACCTTACGGGATGAAAAGTGATATAATCATTATTGGTTGCTCAATTGCTCCTTTGACATCTCCTATAAGTATTAGTTGAGAACTGGAGGGTTATCTAGGCCCAAATGTTGTTCCAATCAATTATCTGTGCATTTTCCCCATCCCATCTGATGATTGCTTCTGTTGCTAACTGCTGGTATCCTACAGTGTCCCTTGATTGAACTTCAGTCTATGGAATTTTTTCTCTAGTTCTCTGCTGCTTCCCAGACCTCTAGTGCCTCTGTGCAGAACTGGGCTCTCGAGGTTAGGATTGCTGGTTTCCTTTCTCTCTCAAACAGCTGCTCTGTCATTGCACTAGCATCTAGACATAGAGCAAGCTGGCCTCCAACAATCCTGCTGGCAGCATTCTGATGTGTAAAGTTACGTGCCTTGTGACAAAGAAACTGTTGAAGCAATCTAATAATTCAGGCTTGATGATATCAGCTTCTGCCTTTTGTCCCTGAAACAGGAGACCTTCTGAGGATTTTGGGTTACAGATCACAGTGTTTTGTAGTTAAGTGTGCTTGGGTCAAATAATAACGGTTTTTTTTGGTTAAGTGTTGTGGGGGAAAAAAAAAAAAAAAAAAAAAAAAAAAAAAAAAAAGTTATTGTTGTTGCACAGCTTTGTGAAGCCAAGTATGTGCTTGATTTTCTAGTAGCACATTGTATTGAGCTGGCACCTTTAATGGTTCTGTCTCCTTAAAGGGTTTGGGAGACTGAGAGACAGTAATCACATCTTGAGCAGAGAATGATGCCTGAGCCACTGCAAAAAGCAGGTGGAAATGTTTCAGGGCTGGTGGTGTTTAATACCTGAATTCTGATGCTTGAAAAGACTGCTCATGTTTTGGGTAGTGATGGTAGCTGGGTTCTATGATTTTAATGTTTTTAAACACCATCTCAAAGTTGCACATCTCCTGGTGGAATCCAATGTGATACTACTAAGCAATCTAGCTAAACATAATAAGAACTGACATGACAGGTAGCTTGCAATGATCATGTTCCAAAGAAAAGCATAAAGGAATATGTCATTTTGATTCAAGTTTTATGAGGGATGTGAAATAAATTAACTTTTACTTAGGAAATGGACAAGTGTCATATTGTGAGAAGAGGTAAGAAACAAGTAAAACCAAAATTTGGAAGCCTGAGTGAGGCACATTCTCCACAGTCATTAAAAAACCTGAATTTGTCTCGTACATTTTTGTGATGATGAACAAGGAAACCTCCAGTCTTTAAATGAGCTACTGCATGGAAAACATGTTTATAAAGCAGTCTTCTTATTGCATCTGCATCACCATAAAACCTTTTGGCATAGTCTTTTTATAACTCCCATCTACATATGCATCTCAAGAAATCTATTTGCTTTCGAGTATGATAGTGAGGTCTATTGAAAATATTAAATAATAAATTATACAATTTTCTCATTCTCTTTCAGTGAAATGCTTAATAGACAAAATTCAAACAGAGAGTTAATTCACCTGTAAAGTACTTGGGCATCTGAATTACACTTTTAATCTGCAGCAGTTGAGTTATGTCCCACTCCTATAATATTTCCAGAGGGAAAGCTGGACAGGTAGAATCTACCTCTTTTACGGATTGTAGGGATAACTTATGCAGACAGCTAACAGCCTGTTCTTATTAGGTGGAGAGAATTTATTGGAAGGGCTCAGGATCTTGCTCTTCCTGTCACTCGTGGGTGATTAGCTTGTTTTTCCCCCTCAAGAACTGATCCATTTGAGTTCAACCCTGAGCTGAATAAAAGTGCTGCCTTCTGGAGATATGGGCTTGCAATGTGAGGGGAGGGCTGTGCCTGCTTGTGCTCCTGACCAGGAGGGATGATTGAGCTGGTTAGCTTGTTTTTCATTTCTGCTGTTGGCTGACATCTGAATAGAGTTGGAAGAATATATGCCAATTTATGTAAGCATGAAGACTGTTGTGGTCTGGTGTTTGTAAGGCTTGAACCTGCAAACTTTTCTCTGAATACTCAAGAGTACTCAGCTGGAATGTAAGCTTGCAACTCAGTCTCCTGAGGACAGCAGGTGTCTGTCTAAACTGTTCGATACTCTGATCTAAATAACAATGAGCTGAGTGTCAATTAAGCATATTGTTCATCTTACAGGGTGAATATCAATATTTCTCTTTTCCTTGGGGCAGCTAGAGATATAAAAAGCTTGCTGCTTGATCAGATTCCCACATCAGCTACCATGATTCTCATGGTAAGCGGTGCCTCCCCTGCCCTCTGCTTCCTAAGCTGACCACTTGCTCTCTGGCAGACAGAAATCAGAGGCTTGAGACATAACCAACTACTTTTGTCTGCCAATTTTGTCCGGCCCCTTCAAACTCCTGAGGAAAAGTACCAGGGGTGGCAATCATAAAGGGATTCATTCTGTAAATATCAACACACAATGAAGGTCATTATGTCTGTCAGCAGCTCAAAATTAGTTGTGAGAACAATCCTCTGAACAGACTTCTGTAAAACCCCCCATGTCTGGATTCCAGCCATATGGGGAACAGAAACCCAAATGCATTAAGATCAGAGAAAAAAAAACCCTCCTGATTTGATAGCATGTTAACAAATTTTTTTAATACCTTAATACCTGACAAGTCACTTGAGACTGTCAGATGAGAGACAATATGGAAAAAAGGCATTATTGCACATTCTGTAGTGTGTAAGAGAGTTACACTGTCAAATCTTACTTGGAAAAATGGCTTCAGTGAAACCTGTGCATTTTACAATGTCAGCTGATGGAATGGAAGTTGCAGCATCCAGTTTTTATGTTGGATCCATGCAATTCTGTGTAGTACTTGCTTTCACTTAAATTTACTAAAGATGATCTGCATAATTACCAGTTACTTTCCTAGTTAAACTTGACCTCAGACTGGGCTAGGTGATTTTGATAAGACAAATTACATCTTGTCCTCAGGACAAGTGAACAAGATACTAACAGAGAAATATAAAGCTGGAAATAAATAAAATAATTGTACCTAATGGAGCAGCATAAAAGGGGTGCTTTTTATGGTCTTCGAGAAACATTTTGCAGCTTGCAATAATTTATTTCTACAGCTCACAGAAGCTACATGAATAACTAATATTCTCTGATAGAGGCTCTATTCTATTAAGGATTCATCTTTGCAGTAAAGGCAAAGAAGAATAAAAAATGTTGTGAAGACAAGGTAAAGCTATTAGCAAATCTCCATTCCAAAGTTGTTTCCTACTTGTAAACCATTTCTATCAAGGGAGCAATTTCCTGTGTGCTGCCATTAGTGGATAACATTTTCCTTCAAATAGTGGGCTATGGATGGTGACTAACCACAAATGGTAATATTCTCTCTTTAAAAGGCCTGCACAGCACACTTTAATGTTCTGCCATGGCGCATTAGAACATAGACTATTTCCAACATGAAAACTCGTTTGTTTAGAAAAACCTCTCTTCCTCTCTCATTACCTCTCTCAAAACAGCTGAATGAGAGTGGAGGTACTCATAAAGTTCCAGTTGTCCTGGACTTCAAATGTATGTTCTATAGTTAGCAAACCTTGGAAGAACACTTTACACGCAGCTTATAAAAGAAGACAATATAGTGTGATGAACAAGGATGTGTGCATACGCCGTGAGATTTGTTACTGCTCCCGTTGCTGGGCTGTGCAGACACGCACACAAGATAAACTGGGCTGGGATTAACCAGGTGCAGGATAACAGCATTCTGTTATCTGTCCCTGACAAATTACAGGCTGCTAGCTGGAATTGCCACTTGCAGATAGCAGTCATTTAGTAGTAAACTGCTCTTGTTCTTTCCCCGCTAAAAGCCTGAAACAAGGGCATGTTTATATACGTACATTGAAATATGAAATGCTTTGGGTACATGTAAAGGAAATGTAAACCTTCCTCGCCTTTCATTTCCTATCAAACATTTACTGCATTGCAGGTCTCTCCAGCTCAGTAACAATGACAGTGTAGCGTGCCTCATACACACCGTGCTTTATAGTGTCACGGTAATGTATGTCTAGGGCCTTCTTTAAACCTGTATTCTGCTTTTATAGAATCGATTTTGATTAAAGAGAATACAGAAATGTTTTTTTAATGTTTTGAAGTGTGACAATTTATGAGGGAAAGTAAATGCTTTACTCTTGAGTGTTATTGCAGGATTCATTGCTCTGGAGTAAATGTCCCTGCTCACAACTGAGCTTGTGTGGTGGAACAAGCACAGCCCACAATACTGAATTTCCTGGTTTAGTTTTGAATTATTTCCAAATAATCTTATGTTCTGAAAACTGAAACCACAAAAATAAGCGCTACTGTTTTGCACATCTATGCCATGACACTTTGTTTTCTAGAATTGTCTTAAATGACATACAGCCCCATGTCCTAACATTAGGGCATATATTAGGGAATAATTTTACTCACCATCAAGTGAGAAAAACAAAACCTTTGCAGCTGCAGAAGATAAGTAGTGAGACTACTACATCTAAAAAGCATTTACATATAAAGAGAAAATGTAACCAAATCACAGCAAATGAAGCTCATTTTTTAAAAGCAGTGTACGTTATTGGTTTAATGGATTATCAGAAAGCTGCACCTTTGTTAATATCCTTTTCCCTATTTCCTCGTTCATTGCAGAACAGACTGGGGAAGTTTAACAGTGAATTGTCTGAACTTCAAAATGAAATATCTGGACCAGCAGTTACCAAGATATTTATGAATCACCTTAAAAAGAAAATTGCGTCACTTCCATTTTTACACTTCTTTGTTCAATTGTTTTAGGCCTCAATAAGCTAAATATTTTCTAGAATATATAGCAAAATAATGCCAAGGGAAATCTAAAACATTCGCTTACCTTCATTTAAAAATATGTCAGGTTTGTCAGGCAATGTGTTGAAAATAAACACAATGAAACAGTCAATTTTTTCAAGTAAAAAAGAATTATAAAGGCCATTAACAGTGCCTTGACCCATTTTTGGTTTGCTACATTTTGGTTTGTTTCAGTGATCTAGCTTTTGAACTTGTTTAATTTGAGTGCGTAGTTCTTGCTTCTCCCATTTGGATCACTTCCAAACACATGAGGTGAAGTCTGTATTGCAGTATTACAGCAGACAGCCCTGGTAAAGTACTCATTTTTTGCCATGGCTCTTGAAATGGCCGAAAGACAGTTTCACTGCATGTTTGATGGTAAAAGAGACAGAAAAAGAGCAAGACAAGGGAATTCAGAGGATGTGACACCAGGTGTGACACAGCCTCAGTTTCCCCTCTCATCTCAGTGCTTGGGATATCTTTCGAATACATGGAGGCTACATACATGCAAAGGGGCAATCTCTGTTGTGAGGCAGCACAAACCCAAGTTAATTATGTTAATGAAATTACGGGATATCTTTCGAATACATGGAGGCTACATACATGCAAAGGGGCACTCTGTTGTGAGGCAGCACAAACCCTAGTTAATTATGTTAATGAAATTATCCACCAAGGATCTTATGCAACTTTGGGAACTGCTGGCTCAGTCTCCTAATGTCTGCCTGGGCCAAGGAGGACATGGGCTATTGCCCAGGGAGAGCAGCAGCCAGACTGGGTTGTGGCAGTGGTGGGGCAAGCACATTGACTGGCAAACAAATCAAAACATGTCCTCAGCCCACTGCAGAGCTGGGTTCTGCCAGCTGAGGCACGAGATATGCAGTGCAGCATAGTTCATTTATTTACCCGTTTAAGAGTGAGGCAGTAAACGAGACCAGCAGTTTGTTCTGGCCTTGAACACCTGACCAGCAGTTCTCATGTGCTACCAACCCTAACTTACCAGCAGGAAGCTGTAAAAGATGCTGCTGGTGGTGGCTTCCTTTTCTGAATACACAAGGCATCAAGTGGGTTATAAAATTATGCAAGATGTTTTCCAACAGCCAATTCAGGAATATGTTAGGTCCTTTGCCAGCAGAGCCTTGTTCCTTTTTGCTGCAAACTAGATTTTAAAGATTATACATCTGTTTGTTTCAACAGTTAAGAGTGTGGGCTCAGGCAATAATGCAGGAAAGCAGAGGTGGGCTGTTCTTTGCTTTGAGACACCTACAGCCTACAGCCCCCTTTGGAGTGTCCTGGGTACTGGTGTGTGTCAGATTTTACTTCTCTGCAAAATTCAACTGACTTTATTATGGCTGCCTTAAACATTAGACTAGGCTCAGAACATGTGCAGAAAGCTGCCTTATGTGGGCATGGGGACAGTTTTTAGCAGCTGTATTTCCAAGGGATCAGTCACCATGTCCTCTGCTTCTCTGAAGCTGTTACCTTTTGGATGCAGTGCCAGCTTTGCTAGCATGCCATTTTACTGTTTTGTGTGTCTGATGACGTGATACTGGCTCCTCTGGTTATGTCTTGTAACCCTTTGAGTCATAACTACCAATACCATAATTGTTCCCTGATACCACATATCACAGGCAAAATTCTCTATTCCCCTTCAACAACTTTTTCGCAAGTGGAATACATTGAGCCTTTGCCACATTTGAAAAGTAGATGCCCAGGAGATGAGGTCTGAGAAAAACATATTTTGCTTTTCAAGTAAATTACTCTAGGATTAAAATCTGGAATAGTTCATTTTCTCCCTGGCTTCAATAATTTCTCTTTTTTAGGTACACTTCCTAGCTCTTAAAAGTGTAAATTTTAGAGTTTTTATGTGTCTGTAAATCAAAAACTGCAGAACACATTTTAACCTCCTAAAAATAAAAACAAAAAAAAACAAACCCACAACTGGACTAAGGACTTTATATACCAAGATACAGCATCATGCACATATGGAGATGAGTTAAATTCTTTGAAAAAAGGAGGAGGTTTGTAATGGGAATGCCTTTTGGAATGGAAGTGTGAGAGGGCACCACTACACTAAATCTAGAAGAGAGATAAAATAACATCTTACGATGCTTTCATTTCAGTTTGGCAAAAAGTAGTTTTGCATCTGAGTTCAGTTGATTCTGCCCAGGAGAGGCTATTAAAAGTGTAGTTTTTTACATGCTTGTGCTTCTGAATGTCCTTTTATTTTTTCTTCTTTTGGTACAAAGAAAGCCACAAAGTCAATGACCCAAAGGCAGAGCTATGCTCAGGAGATGCCAAAGATGAGATATCAACTCCTCCAGTACTCCCCACTTCGCTCTGACACGCCAGCTCCCCTTCGGGTTGCTGAGCCACATCCCTGAGCCAGGCACACTTTAAAGATGTTTGGGTGGCTTGGTGGTGGAGGCATTTCTCTGCCCTTTGGGAGCTGCCTCCAAATACTCAGGGAGTGAAAGGGATAAAGAAAGCAGCTCTGTACCTCTGTGTTGGGAGCACCCAGGCAAAGTGCTAGAGCTGTTTATGAAGATTTTGTGCCCTCTAGAAATGCCTAGGTGGCAATTACCCCAGGTTTTGGGCTCAGTTGTGCTAGCAGAGAAGTGTAAAATAGCCTTGCTGAGACAAAATGACCCACTCTTGAGAGGTCTTGATTAGGAGCATGGACGTTTTCAGAGGTCCTAATAAGGACTGGAGTCCTGTTGAATCTGGGGGAGTTTGGCATCTCCTGCAAGTCAGAGTCTAATTTTGTGGTAAATAGGTTTTTTAACCTTTGTGGCAGCCTGAAAGTGTTCAATTTAAGCTTTCATACACTGGGCTGACCAAAATAGAAGGATTAGAACAGAATGAGAAGCAATGTGTCCTGGAAAGTGCAATTATGAGGAAATCCATCTGAAAACAGCTGTCTGCAGGAATAGACCAGAGGAGGCATTTTTAATACATCCCCAGGAAATGAGGAAGCTGCACCTGTGGCTCAGGGGTTTGAAGCCTGATCACATCAGCACCTGTGTCAGTGTCATTTCAGTTGCTCGTTACTCTTCTGCATGAAAAGAATCAACCTGACCATCAAGAGACACAAGGAACAGAAACAAATCATTCTTTAGCCATATCTGCTAAGGGAGATGGTGGCCAAGGAAAAGTTTGATTTGTTGCCCAACAGAGCAGGAAAATGTGGACCAAAAATGTCATTGAAACACAGTCCCTAAAACCCTTTCCATTTTCATTTTTATTGCAGGTTCAGAACATCCTTACTAAGTGTGAGAAGGTGGAGAATATCTGCCTGAAGCTTTTAAATTTACTGCTTCTGCAGGGAAGCAGGAAGATTAAGACTAGGGTGTTTAGAGCGCCAAATGATCCTGGAGCCACAGCAACTTATTTCTACTGGAAAAGAGAGTGTAGGTGATGTTTAGGAGAAGGGCAGGTAGAATCTTTTTTCCTGAAGGATGAAATGGGTGGAAGAACTGCTGAAGGCCAGTGAACTTGAATTCAGCTGGAGGAAAATACAGGAGTAGATGAGCTACATACAAATACCTACTGGAAAAAAACCCAAATTGAACAAAAAAACTCTTAAAGTTTTTGATGCTTCTGAGTCTGTCTTTACAGCATTTTCAGAAGCACAGTGGGAATTATGCAAGGTAGAGGCAAAATACCTTAGAAAAGTCATCAGGCAATATTTCACTGTCAGAATGGAAGCATATCTGCAGACATCTGTTCTTTTTCAGGTACAAGTTCAATGTTGTTTTTAATGTCTTACTTCAGGGATAAAAAATATCCTATTAAATTTCAAGTCAGGAAAAAATGAGGAGGGGAGAGCAGCCTCACATGAGGAACAGGTTAAATGATGTTGACTACATGCAGAAACAGACCAAATACAAAAAAAAGGAAAATGACAAAGATGAGACTCCACAGTCACCAAAGTTGTTTACTGCTGCCAAAATCAGGATTAAGAGCAACTAACTGGAAACCAGTCCTGTGAAAAAAAGTCTAAGGATTTTTGTTGTGGATCACAAACTGAGTAATCTTTTGGCAGGATAGGGAATTCTATAAAAAAAAGGAAGAAAACTTTACTCACTCTTCTGCTCATCACTAGAAGTGCCTCAGCAAAACTAATGGTCTTATTTTGAATGGAGCCATGAGATTTCCTGCCGAATGATTGCATGCGTATAAAAATTTTGCCTGAGTTAAAAGACAACCTGGCAAATTAAATGTTAACAGTTTCCTATTAAAACCAGCATTTTCTTTAGGGTGTTGAAAAAAACTCTGGAAGATATTGTTTATGTGTTTGATCTGAACAGAACCCTCAGCAGGTCTGAGCTAAACACTTTCAGGCTGCCACTCTATGTCCATTCTTCTGTTCTGTGGTGTTCTCAGAGCCAGCAATGAGGCTGAGGGCTGGGATTGGAGATTATACCAGAAGATGCTAATGGCTGCTAGGAGCTACCCAGTAGGTTCTGGAGGTTCTGTGCTGAGAGATGGCTGGGCAAACTGCCTTGAGAAATTTCTGGAGTAATTGGTTTCCTCCGTATTTAACTCTTGTATTATGTCTACACCAGACCTTTGCTAGTGCAAGTTCCTCTCTCTTACTTCCAACCTGCTTCCTCCTTGCCACATTCCAGGCTCTGCTGACACCCTCTAGACATTACCATACTGCAGTAATACTGCTTTTAATTTTGTTCCTGCACGTTGTTCCTGCACGAGGTAATATGGTAACCCAGGTAGCCATCCAATGTATAATTTAGATTTATGCTTTAAAAATCTGCCTGACTTGAACAATAGATTACAGTGATTGTGAAGGAGATGCTGTCCTTTCATGGGTAAGTTCCCATAAAGTTTTATCAGACAGGCTGAAAAATAATAAAAGGAAGAGGAATAATAAAATAGGACATTATAGTAACAAAGGAGCGCAACAACTGAGAAGATTCAGGCTTCAGACAAAAGCCAAGGGCAAAAATCCATCTTATTCTGTGAGGTTAGTGCTGCTTTTTTAGTTTTAATCCTTTTGCTTTGGTGCATTTCACTCCTACCCTTTGCAGGGTGTGAAAGCTGAACATTATATTCTGGTGGTTTAATAAAGCCTATCATCTTGTTTATTTCAATCATTTCCTCATTGGGCTGAAAGCTTTAGGGATTTCTTTTACAATAATTCCCCAGATCTCATTCTTGGCCATTACAGTGCAGCTGATTGCCTCTAAGCAGATAGTTCCTCCTTTTCATTCTTTGCTTTCAGTCTCATAATTCTGTGCTTATCAGCACTGAACTTCATTTGCATTTATTAGCTGTGTTGGTATTTAAAATATCTACTCTAAGACCTTCTTTATCTCTCTGCATTGTTTCTTATTATTTGCTGTCTCTCCTGTCTCTCCCAATTTAACTTTAAATGCAAACTCAAAATGTTTGTTCCAAACGGTTGTCAAAATTCTCACATAAGCTGCCGAGTGTGGACTGGTTCCCATTTCCCAACTATCAGACTCTTTCTAGTCAAGAGATTACTTTTTCCAGTTGCACTTCTTCTGTGAATCTCCTTATAGCTCCATCTGGTTCCACTCCTCACTCCTTTCCTTCCAGTCCGAGGGATGTGGCTCTCCAGAGTTCATGGCAGGGCAGGGCTGCCTCTTGTCCCTGCTGACACACTCATCTCCCTGAAATGCACACGTCATTGTCCCCTGTGTTGGGATGAGCAAATTGCCTCAGTGTCCACACTCCAGCACTGCCACAGGGCAATTCATGGGCAAAATTAAATCTACCCTGACAGTGCTGGCATTTTCACACAGTGCCATGGCTGCTCCTGTTGTTTTCCCTGGTATCAGAGGTAATTTTGTTAGTGGCTGAAGGCACCCACAGGACACAGGTAACAACTGCCTGAGGATAGGCTGGTTACAGTCAAAGCACAGAGCCTGGTTCCAGTTTTTGGTTCTGGCATAGACTTCCTTCTCAATTTCAGGCAAATAAATCTCCCCGTCCTACTTTCCCCTTGTGTGACATGGAGAATATAATGCTTATTAGCAGAATTCTCTTGTTTGTTATTGTTGGTGGCCTCTTATTCATATTTAAAGAGATGCATTGTTCCCAAATGGAGCAGAACTAAGAAGCTGCAAGTCCCAGGATGGCCATGGGAGGCTGAAGGGCTGCAGTACACCCCAGTGTAAATACAGCAGCAGTCACCTGCAAGATATGACAGACAGGTAAGGACAGAATATCTGAAAGGGTGTCAGCCTCAGACTCCTTGTAAAGAAGTTGATATTACTCGTGATACCAAAATTCAGGTATTTATGGAGTCTTTAAAGTATTGTGTGCCTGTAGCCATAACTTCAGTATCTCTTCTCACTCCCATCATATATTCCTTATTGTTTAGAGCTGTTGAACATGACAGTCTTCCTAAAAAGTGGTGTCAGAGGCCAGAGCCACAGGGGGTGCAGGGTTTCTGCACTAATATCTGGACCTCATGGAACTACATATGGGTCCAGTGCTACAGGCAATTATTACCACAATTTCCTTTCATCTGAACCAATTAGTTAGAACTGAAACTGAACTTTTAAGGTCTTATTGAAAGTCCAGAAAAGTCAAAAGACCATTTCCATTGGCACTAGAAGGCTGCAGCAGTCTCAAGGGCATAGCATTGAGGAATCTAAAACTGTTCTCAAGTTTCTTCAGTGTTTTAAAAGTTGAAGATATTTTGCCATGCTATTTAAGGCAGAGGGCTATTGTGATGGGAAGGTACAGAAATTTAAAATGGAATTTCTGTGGAAATTTAAAATGAAGCTGCCTACTGTCCCTGACAGCCCCATACAAAGCTCTGAAAAGATAGGAAACCATAAAATACTATTTTTGTCGCTGTTAGCTGTAATGTCTGTTTCTTGTAGCTCACACAGAAGGAACACCCTCTTCCCTCACTCCACTCCCCCCACCCCACCCAAATCATACTCTCATAGTCTTTCTCCTTTTGTTTTAAATTGTAGAAGAAAATTAAGGTCCATCGCAAATACAGATGTGGAAAGTCTGAGAATTTTGGTTTGGAAAAGCAATTAGATACAAATTCCAGAAACAGTGCTGCAATTTCCATTGCAAACATTTTGAAAGCCGCTTTCTGAAACTGTGAATTGTTTCTCTAATATCAGGTCTTCTGAACCTTTACTTTTGGATAGGCAAGAAGCAAGTAAATGTTGACCTGTGCTAAAGCATACTGTCAGTGAGTTGGAGACACCAAATTCAAGGCTCTACTAAAATAATTAAAAATACTACCTTAATTTACATGCAAATAGTTTCCTAACATCACTTCTCTTTTACTTGTTTTGCCAGTGTGAGCATTTCCTTGTTGCTTGCTCATTTTTCAGAGTGAATAGGATTTCATCTCTTAATGAATAGCCTGCTATTATGGGGACCTAAAATTTGGTGATTCTTGCAGTCTTTACTTGCTTTGGCACCTTGTAGTATGGCTGGGTTGGCTAGGTTGGTTTGATTGGTTGATTGGCTTGATTTTGGGTTTCTGCTTTGTTCTTTTTCTTCCACTCTCCCTTCCCCCAGGCCCCTGCCCTTTTTTCTGTGGTATGGGTTATTGTTTGTTAGCAACATTCTGTGACTTATGAGGCATTAAGAGGAATATCTGGTAACTTTTTAGGAATCTAAATGACTGTCAAACGATTTGCAAATGTTTCATGGAACTGGGCTTGAAAGAAAAAAGATGTCATCTCTTAATTCTGCTATCAAACAGGTCTTTAGTAATATTTTTTAGTCTCGGCTGACCAGGTCTATTTTCACTTTTTCGCTTAAACCAGACTGGATGGTAAGAATAATTGGCATAATAAAAAATTAAAACTCTTGCATAATTATAGTGTTAATGAAGTTTCTTATGGAGTTTTTTGCCAACAATTTTCATTTTATTTTTCTTTATATTATAATAAATCTGCTTATTAAGCTATTCCACTATGTGTATTTTCTCACAGAAGGTAATTTATTGAATAATATGCCAGTGTCTGTGAGTGCATTTAGCGTATTTAACATTTTGCACAGTCCTTTTCTTCTTTTGGTAAAAAGTCCTCAACTTTCTCAGTGTTATAATTATGTTTGCTTCATTATTATTCCAGTTATGGTTGTGTATTCAGTGTTAGCTTAAGTTATTGATGAATGTGTCTACATGCACAGGCCTTCATGAAGACATAAGTTAACTGTCAAGTGAAGAATTTGGGAAAGACTTCTGAGGAAGGCTAGCACTTCATTTTTTGCACTTTTCTCCTTAACATCTGGACTGAGTCATAGCAGAAAGCCTTTTTTCTCCCGGTCTTATGCCACATTCTTTTATCTTGCAGACATGCTTGTGCTGCAGCCTTGGACCTGTGCCCTCTCTTCCTGACTGCTTGCAAGGCCCATGATCCTCCTGCACCCAAAATTTGGAAGAGGTTCATCTTTTCTGCATCAAACCATGACAAGAAGGAAAAACAAGTGTTTGGAAAAAACAAGTTAAACAGAAAAACATTCTTACAGAACTCATGAAGTCCACTAAAAAGTGATATCAAGTGTAGAAAATACTCCATAAATTACCAGCTTGGGAATTGTAACTGTCTTTTGTAATTTGATTATTTTGATATGTTTTACTTTCTCTCAGTTCTGCAATTAAATATCAGCAAAATATTCATGTCAGGTCCTGGCAATGAAAGCTGCATGACAGTTTGTACAAATTCTGGTAATTGACTTTCCAAGACACATCAACTTTTATGCAAGAAAGCCCTTTAAATCTATTCCATATCATAGTACTCAATAATTGTCCATCTATTATTGCCTCAATTGAAAATTGGTGAAGCAAGCCAGTTTTCTTGGCAGTTTAAGTCAGAATGTAAAAAAAATTAAGTTCTTTTTGTTACTGGAGCTTGTTTTATTCTAGATGTATGGAACTAAGTGCAATTCTTGGTACTAATGAACTTTGAAATCTTCATTGAGCTTAATTGGTGGAGTATTTGAATTTATGTCAGAGAGTGTTCAGATCTGTGAAACTATTTTGGGTACCTCTGGTCTGTTTTAAATGAGCTCATAGGGATTCTGAAATGGATGAAGAATTATTATTTCAGTGTGCAAACTGAAGAAGCCCAGTGTGCTCTGAGTTTGCTTGAGGCTAGATTAATTCAGATGAAAGGGGATGGTATTTCTAGTATTTCAATAAGACTAATGGAGCTTTGAGTTGCTGCTCATCTTTTCCTGTGAAATTTGGGAGCTACAGGGAACATTATGACTATCTGATTGCACAGCTAAAATATTATGGATGCAGGATTTCCTGACATATTTTATCTTCTAGTCCAGTAACTTCTGGTGCATTTGGAGCATGGATGGCTGTAGCAAAATTTTCAGCACTCCATTTTGAAATGTGAATTCAAGAATCTAATTTTAAACTCTCTCTGAATGATGACCATCTCATGAGAGGCCTTAAAACATCTTATCTCTTTCCTGGTGATAATTGAGTACTTCAACACCTGTTTAATGATGGCAGGAAGAAAGTTCCCCCTATGTGATTTGTGCGTTCAAGGGCCACAAGTTGAGCAAGTGAGGGCAGCAGAGCAAGATTGGAGACTTTTAATTGCAATCCACTTTTCTGACAGGTTTCATGAGGACACCTTGTTTTTGCCAAGCAGAGAAAAGTGACTGGGTAGGGCTACTCACCCTGAGAGGGAGGAAATACTTCTGCTCAACTTCTGCAATGAAGCTCAGCTCTCATGAGTCAGGTGGTGGTTTCTCTCAGGGCCATCATTTAGTCAGCAGCAGGTCCAATGTTTTCTGTCTCTTACTAAGAAGAGGAGAGCTGCACTGAAGTGCAGGGTCCAGTTAGTTGTGCCCTTTCCTTTTCTCCTGGAAACCCTCTTCTGTTTTGTTTTGATTTTTTTTAACACAAACTTCATTTATTTAGGTCTTCACAATTTTGCTCTTGTGACAGTGACAGCATTATTTGCCGTATGTTCTTTTAATGTGACTAAGGCACATGCAAGTGTGGAAACTTCCCACAGCTGGAAGCCAACAGGCAAACCCCTAAACTTCTATGGGTAAGACATGTCCTTGACGATCTGAGCAGAGGGAGCATTAAACTTTTCATCACGGTTACAAGAAATTCTGGTTGAAATAAAAATACCCCTTTTTTGACAAAACAGTGACAGAATCATGAAAAAGACATCTCATTTTAAATAAAGCTTTATTCATCAGATATGGCTCATGAATCCTATTTGGGTGAACTAGGAATCATATAACCACAGCATGAAACGTGTATTAAACATGTTGTATAAATTTGCAGTGTGTCTTCATCGCAGTGCAATAAATGACAACAAGATTAATGTGCCTCAGACACTCAACAGCAATTGAGTCAGCCTTCAGACCTTTTAAATGGAGTCAATGTGCTTTGGGATGGGATAAGAGTAAACTGAAGTCCTGGATTTGGGATTTATTCCTAACTTTGCCCTGGCATGGAGGACGTGGTACAGATGGTTCTGCTAATCTGTTCCTGCTTCTGGGCAGATCTCAGGAGGGTCCTGCTGCCTGAGAGGGACCCAGCCCAGCCCAGTCCTTGATGAGTCAAGTAACTTCAAGCACAGGAAAAGAGTCAGGGCTTTTTTTTCTCCTCTGCCTTCTATCTAACTGAAACCTCCATATTTATGCCCTGGGTTTTTTCTAAGACAACCACTCTGCCTCAACATCCTCAGCATTATAATTTTCAGTCTGGGAATTGTAAAATTTAAAATTATTACTCAAGTTCAGGGAGTTTGCCAGCTTTACTTTCTTCTATAACACTAAAGGGAAAAGGTTCTGTTGAAAAAAAACCCTATCTGCTCTCTTCCTGTAACCTATTTGTTAATCGTGTTTTGGTGACTGACTTTTGGGCACAGGAATTTTTAAGGCAGTCTTTAATAACCACTAATATGTCTGCATACAAAACCAGATGATTATTATTCATGGGTGAGATTACGCAGAATTAAACTTTCCAAAACTGCAACGAACATTCAGCTAGACATTAAAGTAAGCTGAATTTCCATTTGGTTTGCTTCTTGCTGAGCCTTCAAATTATAAAGTGAAGTAAAGCCAAAAGATTAATACAATGAAAACAAAGATTGGGAAATTAAATGACACGATGCAATTTTCTGCCTCATCGGGCTGGCACCAATAATATGCAAAGGAAAGCCTGCTTAGTGTTGGTTAGCTGCTGTATAAATGTGGCACAATCAGTCTCCTTCTCCAGGGAAGGTATTTTCTTGAATCATATAGCCATTGACTCTTCCAATTACCAGAGACCCCATGAACAGCTTGAGGCCTATTTTTTTTTCTTTCTCTGTTCTGCTTTTCGTATTACTCCTATTAGAGTTTACACAGGTACATGATTTCTCATTATCTCTAATATTTTAGAGACAGATAACAAGAACAGAGAAAAAGAAAGAAGGGAAACCCTGCAGCCTTCTGCCACCTCCATAATTAAGTATTAATATTTCAGAAAATGTTACTTTAGGGAACCCATAATGGACCATGTGTTAATCATCTCTTTCAGTGTACTTTTAATCTATTACATATTCAGTCTGCAGTTAGGGTACTATAGGAAATAAGTCATTGCTTATAACAGTCCAGGGAGAGGCGTTGTCTAGTCTTTGCATTAGTTAGATATTAGAAACTATGTCCTCATTATTTTAAAAATTTAAGTAACATTTTAATATTCTGTTACATAGCTATAAGCCCAAGGACTGTTTATTCCCAGCAGGTTTAGTTTGCTTCACCACTGAGTTTGCAAGACTTGTGACCTTGGGAGGGAAGTTTTATTGTCTGTGAATACTCTGGCATTCCTGCCGTGAAACTCAGAACCCCATCGATGGCTTCGTGTCTTCCTGGGCTTTGTCCAAGCTGTGGGGCAATGGTTGAGATTTCTTACAGAGCAAAAGCTAAGGAATAAACTCTCAACCGGTGATCAGGAGGACTAGTGTAAGTCCCAGTTTTAATACTGATGTGGTGCATGACCCAAAGTAAGTTTATTTTGCCCTTGTTTAACCTTCTGTTTTTGTTTCTTTTGTAACTTTAAACCATAAACATTGAAGAGTGGGACATGCTTCACACCTGGGTGGTTTGTACAGCACCTCTGGGTCAAATCTCTTTCTGCAGCAGCCATGGCTTTACCCCTTTTGTATGGAATGAAAGAAACACTGAATTTTTTTTTTTTGTAGTGCTTCTACCTCCTGGGACAGAATAAGGCATGCATGCATTAGCATTATCTTGGTATTCTCTTAACTACTGAATACTTGAATCTTGATGTACTTAATGCTCTTACTATTCACTCCTGTGTAATTTCATATTTAATTTTCTATTAATGTGATCATTATATGTGAGAGTATGGCATTTGTCTGGGGATTTTAACAGGCTTTGCAAAGCACATCTGGTCAGGTAACAGAAGGACCATCAGCTGCAGGTGGGAAATATGTAACCTGGGGAAACTGTGCAGGTGCTTTAGCAAGAGTGACAATTTCCCACTGATCAGCCAGGCTGATGGGTTTGGTAGATTTGGTGCTGCTATTTACTGCAGATGATGTAGTGTTCTGTATTATAGTAGCTATATCTATTTCTATCTATATCTATTCGAGAAGAAATAGTCTTACCCTCCTGTTACTGCACCTTTTTGCCTGGATGTGATATTATGACATTGATGTTTCTTGCAATGGTTTTAGCAGCCTGACATTTTGTAGTGAAATTTCCACTATTTTTTGTCCCTCAAAGTCTGTTTCATCCAGTAATCTGCTCCTGTGAGTGTTACACCTTCTCTTAGATAGGGTGGTTCTTGCACTTGTAGCATCAGCACTAAAAAAACTTCACAAATGGGTTTGGTGATTGGACTAAACAGAAGTATGGATTTCAACCCCTTTTCATTTCCTTGAGTAATGTCTACTCAGTTACTCAAATGTGTGTTTTCAGGCCTTCTGTTGCACTGCAGGTAGTACAAACTACTTGTTTGGTGTATGAAATACCATCCTTTACAAATTTTCAGAATACCTTGGAATTCAGAATATATATTGTAAGCTACTCTTACAAATTATCTTGCTGTACACACTATGCCTGGTGAATATTCCTGTGGCCAGACTCATTGCAGTGCTGTATAATGTGTTTCTAAGTTGAGTTACTTTGATAAAATGACTGCAATAATCAAGTATCAGCAGGCAGTGTTTCTGCCTATGTTCATATAAATCACACACCGATTGCTGCCAAGCTTCTATTAGGTGCATTGTGAACTATCAGTGCTTCCTCCTTGCTGTTTTTTGGGGTTTTTTTCTGGTACTTTACATAAACAAAACAATCTAGGAGAATTTATGTTACCTGTGACATCTTTCTGGAAAATTCTTGTGCACTTCTTTGCCTTTTGTACAGAACCACTTCTTAGTGTCCCCCACAGACTTCCTTCCAAACGACTGGCAGAAATATTCTCTAGAATCCCTTGTTTTTTTTTCTCTAAACCACTTTGGACTTGTTCATATCCCACTTCAGAGCCTGAATTATTTTTTACTCCAAATATCTCTGATGCCTGACGTTCAGGCCTCGATGACTGTATTAAAAAGAAATCAGTGGTATCTACACTGCGCTTCTCTTCCTGTTTCCCTGTTTCTGTTGGCAGATCATAAGCATGAGTGAACATCTGTCCTTTCTCTTTTATAGGCCATCATCCTGCTGCATGACAGGACAGCTGGTACTGGGTTTTTTATATTCTTTGACTTCTAATTCGAGTCACTAGAGTGTCATTGTCATCCTTTGTATTTTGGATGCTTTTGTCCATCTCCTTCACTACCAGTTGCTCTCTTCTATTCCTCAGACCTCATGAAAGCGCTGATGTTTCTCTTTATCTTTGTGTAAATACTAAGAGAGCTCACAGCCTCAGCATGGTTCATTTCTTTCATGGATGATGGTGCTTTAAACCTTTGAATGTCTTCTCCTCAGAGGATTAGATCAGATCACTTCCCCTCTTCTAATCTCATTCCCTTTTCTAAGATACAAAGTGCTTCTAATGTATAGAAATGCTTTCCTCCTGATGCAGTAATGGAAGCAGGGATCCCCCAGCTTCCCCCAGCAGATGAGAGTAGACTGTACCTGCTCCTCTGCACTGAACTCAGCCTTTATGGAATTCTTGCAGGTTACATCTGGGAGGGTGCCTGTGGTACAATTTTCCCTCTTTTAGCTGTGTGTGGGTCCCAAAGGCCTTTATACTTTCAGATTGGCCCAGCATGTGTTTGTTTTTTTATTACTTGTAGCAATCAAGCTAACCCATTCTGAGGATTCCTCCACCTTTCCAATTACACTTAATTATGCTGCATGCTGGAGCTGCTCTCCCACTTTGGCCATAACACTCCTGACATGCATTGCTCTGCATGCACCACTAGCACTGCTTTCAGTGATAGTTTTAGTTCTTCATTGTCTTTCCAAATGTCCCATGCTCTCCAACATGTCAGTAAATCTCTTAATTTCCTCTGCCTTGAACTGGTCCTTCTGTGGATTCCACTGTTTATTGCCAAGATTATTGATTTTCGCAACTTTCAGTCCCACTGCTAAATGTTTGCTTGGGTTAAAAAAAAAATAAATCAATTTTTCCTTTTGTGCTAATCTGAAATAAATCTAGACAGTTTCCCTTTAACCCTGTATTCCCAGGCTATGTGTAGCAAATATCTCCTGTGTCCTGCTGTTGCCATTTGCATTCATATGGTGAATGTGTGAATCCTAGTTCTAGAGCTTAACTGGCCTTTTTTTTTTTCATTCTCTTTCTGGGATGTAATTTACTAATGCCTTTCTAGGAGTTTTGAGGGTTGGTAGCAGCTTTCCTGCACCCATTAAGATGCTTGTTTAGCTGTAGCTCCTTATTATCTCTTTTCTTACTCTGTTTAATGGCTTTGTAGCTTTAAAGTCAAGAGAGGTCACACACGGACTGGTTTTGATGCACTTTGTCCCTCCCCAGGCTGCCATCAGTGTTGCAGGCAGGTGATATTGCCCTTTAAATGAAAAATCCATCAGCTTTCCACAGAAAGGAGAACTACAGCCCACTTTTTCTGTAGTCAGAGTCTCTGCTTCCCCTTCCTCAAACTGGCCTAAGTGAGTATTGGCTCCTACACTGGTCTCAAGAGCTTATTGACTTGTACTAGGTTTCCTTGGAGGAGATGTTTCTTTTTTACTGACCTTTCATTCACTTAGCAGCAGAGCCTGCTGCTGGCTAGCAATTCCTGGTGGTTTTTATTCTGCCAGACCTTGTGTTCCTATAAGGAAAACTGCCTTCACTGTCCCAGACACAAGGGCCTGCCACCAACCAAGAAAATCAACCCCAAGAACAGAGCAAACATGGGCATTTTCAGCTCCCATGCCTCATGCATATACAGTTTTGAGTGTTATTCAGGCTTCACAAAATCCCTCTGTGAGTTTAGATGACTTGGGTGGACATGAGGGTCTGTAACTAAGTATGCCCAAGTAATGCTTAAAAGACTAAGTTTTTTGTTGTGCTATTTGTCTCAGGGTTTCCTGGATAGCAAAAGGCTGAGAGGGAGAATGTTTGCTCATCTACTCTAACTGTAAATATATTTCCCCAGCCTAGATAATCTTCACATTTACCTTATGACTCCTTACAACTGCTCTTAGCTATTCTTGCATTTCAGATCCTCTGAAATTTGGTTCCTTGGGTAAACAGATAATTTTTTTTCAAAACAGTTGTTACAGTGGGTGGGTACGGCAAAGACAGGAGTTTTTATGTTTAAGTCTCTGACTTTCTAGCCACTGCAACCTTGATCAGTAACAAATAAAAAAATCTCTTTTCTTCATAAATTGTCACATAATTAAATGATAAATTAATTTGGTTGCACCAATTAAAATGGTAGCCTGAAATGTAATAAGAGTTCAATGGCAAGGCACTGTGACTGCTTTATGTCACTTTCCTACAGCTGTAATAAGTAACTAGTTTGGCATGTGTTTTCCATTAGTGACTACAATAAAGGTTTTATAGTGGCACAATATAAAGTGACCACTAAAAGTGACTTGTAGCCAATTCTGTGATGGTGAATAGGGCTTAGCTTTACAAGGACTAGTGTTGTTAACTTAATAACTAGAAAGTTTCTGTACTAAAAGCAGGCTAGGTAGGCTTCCCTGTGGTGTACAGGGAGGCAGAACTGACAACTGAGCATCAAAACAATCAAGTGAAGAGATGTTTAAACTCCCACAGGTATGGGAATGGGAATCTTCCTTTTCTCTAGCATGACGAGTCAAGCACCCATTTCGACTAGAAAGAAATGATTGGCTTCTTCTTTTGGATGAGAGGTCACAAGGCTGTTTCAGTAGTTAGGAGACTTGACTGGCTCTTAAAGTGACTCATTTGTTCTCCTTCCCCGACATCCAAGATACCAGTGATGACATCCCATATTTATTTAGGAGCAGAAATGTGGAAAGCTGTGTTAGATTTGAATTCCTCTATGGCTAGGTTGTGGTGTAGGTCTTTCCCTGCTTACTCATCCAAGTCACAGGGTATGATGTTTGGAACCTTATCTCTGATATCTGAACATGCTTATGGAATGTGTCTTCTCCAAAGGGCTTGAGATTACTGGACAGGAGATTTTGGCGTGTTCAGTGGTAGTGTAATAGAAATATCTGTGCCCTGGAAATTGTACAGTCAGCACGTGACAATTATGGTGAAGATCTAAATTTTAGATTATGTCACCTGGAACTTCAGTGAAGTAATCCAGGTGCAACCATAGACTTAACTTGCCTCTCCCCTGTATGAGTGTTTCCAAGGAAAATATATGCCTGCTGGCATTTCAGACCCCTGAAGTCTCTCTGTCTTGGTGTGCCAGCAGTGTTGTTGGTTGCCTACCACTCAGGTGTGCAGGCTCCAATTGCCTGTTGAGAGGAGTGAGAGCTGTTTCAGCCTCCTGCAATCAGGCCTTTTTGTGATGTTAGAGCAAGTATGTCTGATTAAAAAGTGCTGGCACTAGCTAGCACAACTGAGCTCTTGTCTGAAATCAGCTAGGAGCTGCTGTGAGGAGCCACAGGAAATCTCCTGTGTGGTTTCTCTTAAATGTCTTCTGTTTCCTTGGTCTCACTCTCTCCCTTAAAACAATTACCTGATACTTTTCCTGAACCATAACTGGTTGCCTTCTATTATTGGCAAATGTCATTCCTACTGATAGGGAGAATTGTTACTTAATGACTCCAGTGGTGCCTGAAAGATTTACACGAATTTCCTGGCAGCTGTTCATTATATCCTCACCTATTTAACAGTTACAAATAATTTTCATGAAAAGCAATTCTTCTCATTTTTATACTATTTTCTCAATTCCTTGTGGGAAGTATGGGTCAGTAGTTTTCCAAAGAGTGAGAAATACTGGTAACTGGAGATATGTCTTGCTTCTTATATCCTGCAGGATGTCACTAGAAGTAAATAAATTAGTACATGGTATAAGATGTTTCTCTAAAATAGGTTTGGTTTTGGTTTAGTGCTGATAGTTTTCTTTGTCTTCAGCAGATGCCCAGTGCTTATTAACAAGAATTCCAGCTATAGATGTTCAGTTTATCATTTCAAATGTCTGAACTCACCCTCAGTGTGACATCATCAAGATTTTTAGAAATTTCCCTGCTGGGGTGAAGGTGGAAAAAACCTCCCATATGGAGATGTCTTTGTTTTTTGCTTCTGTCTTGGAATATATATATATATATATATATATATATATATATATATATGTCTGGGGGGACCTGCAACCAAATCCAGTTAGGACTGGATAATATTTTTCCTTGATTAATTCTGTCAGTTGAAGCACCATCACATCTGTATAGCTGATGCTGGTGCCTTGCAGTGAGTGTGAGTGTGTTGAAGCTGCACATCTCCACTGGTGGCATTTAACTGCTAGGCAGTTCTGTATCCCCAGCTGAAGTGTCTGATTGGACTTTTTTGATGTTGAAGCAGACTTCAATGTCAGACACTTGTGAACACAACAGTGAAAAGCATAAAGAAGTTTCTGATTGCAGGATAGGAGGACTGAGGGCTTTCAAAATTATCTTCACTGTAGCTGGAAAGCAATAAAGAAATCATTTAGGCGGTCACGTCCATTTTAAGTATAGATATTTCTTTATCTTCACGAACCAAGGCAGTGTCAATTTATATGCAAACATATTCTGCAATTACTTTGAATGTAAATATGCTATGCGTCTTTTGAAAAGTGGTGACCCTGGCTTGTACATATTCTCCCTTTTCATGGGACAACTGTAATAATTTCTTTTTTAACATAAAATCCTGTATCACTCTCTTTGCCCAAAGCTTTAAGAAAAAAAAAAAAGGTGAAAACATAATGAACAGGGCAACCTTGTCCTGAATCCTAATGGCTTTCTGATGAGGTAAACAATGACTCTTAATTAGAAGCTAAAAATTTTAATTAAGATGATTCTTCAGTAATTATCTCAGTTGTCTGCTTCACTGGATTTTAATGAAAAAGATTGATTAGGTATAAAACCAGTAGCATAATTAAACATTCAGGGTCTACATTGGTTATTGAGGTGAAAGTAATGTGATTAACTTCAAAGTGCATTTTTCAACAAATGGTCTGAGACAGTGAAGCCCATTTCAGGTGTCATGCTGCCCTGTTCCAGCTCCCTCCCTCTTACCTGTGTTTCACAAAGTGAATATGCAGAACATCATTTTTGGGTAATAGTTATGCTGTGTGACAGATTATAATGGCATGCTTTTAGCTAAAACTGTCACAGTGAATTCCACACGACAAGGGTTTTTAGTAAATGGACTGGAACTTGTCATACAAGACTTCAGACCCAAGAGTAGATTTGTTTTTCGTTCTTATGAGAGGTGTGAAATAATTAGTTCAGCAGTTTTGTTTTTACGTGTGCTCAGAGCACTCCGTAGGACTGACTGGAGAGAAATGCCTTTCTGGGGTTGATGTGACTACAAGGACGGTGCCAATCAGCAATCTCATTTCTGCTTCCCTTACTCTCACTCAACAGCCCCTTACTTTATGAACAGTGCCTTTGAAAACATGAGTAAAAGCTTATCGAAGTGCAAAATTTGTTCTGAAGGATAAATGGCTGCTGTGCTTCTGATTGTGATTTTATAGCCTTGCTACACAAGGAGAAAATGTGTTTAGAATCCTGTTAGCTAATCATGGTTAAACCTTGTAGCTCAGTGTTACTGTGAGGCAAACTGATGATTTCTTCTGGTATTTTTTGGAAGTTGTTGCCATTATAGCTGGAAAGAAAGATGTCTGTACTGAGGAACTGACCTTTAAAAAATTCTGAGATCAGACTTGCAAACTTTCAGATGTAGTTGTGATCTCAGTGAGAGAACAGCAGCTATAGACATATATGGAGGGATGCTGGTTGCCTGTTTTCCTTTTTGCTTCACAAGAGAGAATTCAAAAGTCCTATCTGCTGTTCAGGGAGTCTCCTAAAAACTTTGTCATGGATCAATCTATTTGGAAACATCCAACAGTGTTAAGCTTCTTGCCAGTCACCAGAAGGAGAAAATGTGGTAGAAGTGCCAAAAAAGTCTCTGTGTGCAGCCATTCCAATGAAAGACTGCCTTGCATTGGTTCATTTTCAGGTGTAGTTTTCCAGCGTGAAGGCAAAAGATGTTTTCCTATGACTGCACTGGTGCTTCAGAGAGCAAGACTTTGAACCACAGGATTAATTCTCCTGTTTTTTCACTACATCAGCCCACATCAATTACTGTTAGACTTAATTATTTTCTCAAGTTCCTCAGCTAACAAAGAAGACATAAAATTACATTTCACACTTTCGCCATTAATTGTTGGAATATTTTCCTCAGTGCTAAACAGTCGTAGTTAATCATTAGCCACATTAGCAAAAGGGGTAGACCTTCTCTTTCTGTTGATTGCCCAGACCATCAGAGTTAATGTGAAAGAATCATGACGGAAGAGCTTGTGCTTTTTATGGGTTCTTGTGCTTAGTCTTCCATGGCATACAGGAATATTCCCCAATTACATGGTTCTAGCTAGATAGGCTCAAAAGGAATTCTGCCTTGTCCTCTATTTTCCCCACCTTCAAGAATGCATTTTTAAGAGACCTTAAAAAAAAATTATATTCCTTGTTTCTGTGTTATCCTGAGTGGAGAAGGCTTGGAAAAATGCCTATCTATCTTACCCATCTGGAAAGAAAAGGGAATTCCTGCAAGGACAATTCTTAGTCTTAATCAGCAGAAAATCTAACTAACAACTAAACACACTTCTGTGGCTTTCCCTGTTGTAATGGAACTATTTATAAGGACTCAGATATGCTTGTTTATGTACTCTCTGCTTGGGGTGCATTGAATTTCAACATACTCTTTTTGCTTTCTTTGATATTTCCTTCACATTTGAAGAGTTGGTAGCTCTTCTCTGTTTACTTGACAAACCTGGGAGCACAGAACCATGAGAAAGCCTGCATGTTGTTTGTGGAAAACACTACACACCAGGTACAGCTACCAGTGCCCACAACGAGAGAAAAATAACTCGGTGGAGATATTTATTTTACAAACAGTCCTGCTTGTTAAAGGAAGATCCCTCTGTAGACCCTGGCACATCACTCAGAAGAGTTGGAGGTAGCCAGTCAGTGGGTGACATTCCCTTTCCACCATGTCTGGAGATGGCTGATGTAATTTCTTTCTCCTGTGTAATCCAACTGACACAATCCCAAGATATTTTGGTTCATTTTCTCAAATTCACTGTTTTACTTCTTACTTGTGGTGATAATATAACAAATGAGTAGAAGTCCAGATTTTTTCATGAGCATTTTAACCACTACTCCCTTGGAGAGCTGAGCTAATCAAATAAAAGACTGGAAAGAAAATAATCCAGTGTTTGGTCATGTAGCCGCTCTAATTTTCTGTTGAAGAGTGTGTTGTGTGCTTAAAAGAGACCAGGGTATACAGTTTTGTGTATACCAGATTAATCAGGGCCTGAAATCTGTTGCTGCCCAGCTTCCTGGAACGCATTTGTCACAGCAGTCTTTTGAAATCAATTGAAATGTATCTTTTCCTCCTGCTAACTGACATGATAGATTGGTAATAATCAAACACCATTTGTGCAGTGTCAGTCTAGCTTTTCTGTCATGAGTGATTGAATATCCTTTAAATACCATTGTGGCATTGCTCCTGAATTGAAACCTAATGAGAAAACTTTATAAATGGACTAAAGTCATGTTTCTAACTCCCAGTGGGGCATTCAGTGCAGACACACCTTGCTTTATCTCTGTGCTTAGCAGGGATTGTTTAACAGGCTGCTCCTGCAAACTGTCAAGCCAAATACAGAGTGTACATGCAGTACTTTAATGAATGTTTAATGATTCTTTTCTGATCAGGCTTAAAATCCTCCCTGTGCAAGTGATTATAGGTAATTCTGTAGCTGTAACAAGATCATTTGATAATAAGGCTGATAAAGAATAGCAATTACTTAAATATCAGCAGCTTAATATCAGTAATGACTTTCTTCTTCTTGTTCAGGCTTTGTGCAAATGTGTTAATACAGTGTAATCTTGATACTAATTTTCATGACACTGCAATAGCATAAACACAAGTAGAGTGAAGATTTCCCAAGAGAGAGGGATTTTCAAAAATTGGTTCCTCATAGTGCTTGACTCCAGTTGATGGTAAGAATGAGGTAGCACATGAATATTCATAATTTACATGGTCATCACTGTAATTTTTAGTAAGTGGCAATTTTTCTTGCTCAGTCTGGTCAAATCAGCATAAGGATCTGTTGTATGCTTTGCCGTGGCTTTTGGCTCACAGGGAGAAATAGTTTATTTGTGGAACTCTCTGCTCTGAGGCTTGTCCAGGGCTACATCTGTGTATGCAATGGAGAGCAGCTTCAAAAAATTTTATGGACAAATTACTGTAATGTTTTTCCCTGAAACCACATAAATTAGGATCTACTTATAATTGATTTGTACTTTGGTAAGAAATCTGCTCATTTATAAAATAAGTACTATAATTTTGCAAGACAAGTGGAGGAATCACTTTCTCTCTCTGGGAGATTTGAAGCCAATTCACATTCACTTAAGCTTTTTGTGGCAGGATCAATGCCTTGTGCTATTGCTACAAAATTTGACCTTGCAGTGTAGATGAAACTGAAAGGTAACTACTTTTTCTCCACACTAACAAAACTATTAATCTTCAAATAATGATAACTGACTTGAAGGATTGTGATATTCAGGAACATTGCAATAGCAAATGCTGTTGTGCTGGTTTGGGCTGTGATAGAGTATTGTTATGGGGCTGTGTTCTGCTTTTGTGCTGAAAACGATATTGGTAACAAGGATGTTTTCACTATTGCATGGAGTCATGGCCCTTTCTGTTTCTCACACCACCAGAGAGAGGGCTGGGGGTACACAAGATGTTGGTCAAGTGACAGCTGGCCCCAAGTGATCAGAGGAACACTCCATACCTTACAGCATTGTGTTCAGCAATAAAATTGGTAGAAGTTTGTCAGGGCTGCTGTTCAGGGACTGTCTGGTAGGAAGCAACTGGGTCTTTTGTCCATCTTTTCTTTTCCTTTTCTTTCTTTTCCTTATTAAACTGTCTTTATCTCAGCCCATGAGATTTTTACCTTTTGTTTTTTTTGTTCTTTTTCCTGTCTCATTGTGGAGGAGTGAGTGAGGCTTAGCTGTCTGCTGGGGTCAAATCACAAGAGCTATAAAGTAAAAATGTCACCAAATCCCTTTAGAATTTTTTTTCTTCTTGCTCCAAATTATGACCTACCTGACTGGTCCTGGCTCTTCACTGGTGACCCTGAGGCTGAATAAGAGCTTGCTTTACATGGTTTGGCTGTTTCTGAAAACTGAAGCCTGTCTGTGTCGATAACCAGAAGACAAATCTCAATTACAAAGGCAATGAAGTGTGAGAAGATGAGGGGAAGTAGCCCCTTCTTTATTTGCAAAATAAAGCAGAGCTGAAGATGACACAGAGTGCATACGCCTTGGATGAGAAAGAGTGGTGAAAGAGTGCAGTGAAAGAGTGAGAGGGAGCAGAAGGGGCAATGGTGGTTGAAGCTCTCTGTGTGAGGGAGCAGAGCTCCACTCTGAGGCCTGGCACCCATCCCACATAGCTGGTGAATGCAGGAATCCTGCCTCTCTGCCAGGTAAGGCTCATGCAGGGGTAACTGTGCTGCTTTTGGAGGCAGGGTAGTCAATCTTCACTCTGGTTTAGAGGTCCATGGCAGACTGAAGGAAGGTGGCATGGAGCTCAGCTCTGTTTTCTCTGACTTGAAGGAGAGTGGGTGAAATGATCTTCAGTCAGGCTTTTATCTGTGGAACATAATGCTCTCCTTTTAAAAGGAGAACAGTCAGGTGTATTTCCTCCTTTTACCCAGGTATATATTGGCATATATGTAACCATAGCAACTATGCCTGGAAAAATTGAGATTTAGGAGTTTTTAAATTGTCTTCAACATAAGTTTAACAATGAAACTTGAAAGCAGACAATATAACTCATGGAGAAGTAGATGATAAAATTGAAAGGAAATTTTATTGCTAAACTTACTCAAGCCAAAAAAAGTTCTAATAAGTGAAAGAATAGCTTACCTCCCTTAAACAGGCATTTTTACATCTCATTAACATTTCATCTTTACCTCCAGGCAAACTGTCATATTTTTCTGATAAAATTGATATCAACTGTCATTTAGTCCGAGTAACTATTTTTAAATATGGGTTCTTAATACATGCTGAGCTCACACGAGCTCGGCTGAGCTTTCTTCAACTGAGTGTTGACTGCATGGCTTATGGATTTAAACAAAGACTCCTTCAATTGTGTTGTTTACTCTGCTTTGAACCCCACTGCCTGTGCTTGAACAAGTGTCTGAGTCAACATTTACAAAGCAACATACAAATGTGATCCTCTGTATTTTGTACCTGACCTAGAGCCTGGGAGAGATGTACAAAGCGATGAACACCCACAGGAGCAGTAGATGTGGACAGGCTTCTGCTACACAGGAGGAAATGGCAGATGGGTGCTGTTAAGATTAAGGGCCCCCAATCACCTGCAGCTTTTTGCTTTTGGAAATATAAAGTCAAGGCACCTTAAATCACTTGGGTGATTTTGGGAATTCAGGCTCTACAAAATGAAGCAGTTTATTGCACACTGATCATGTAACACTTCCTGGAAATGGAGTGATAGGAAACACTGTCTTTCTTTATCAAAAGCTTGAGAAGATTCTCAAGATGAGTATATGAATTAAACTTGGAAAAGCTGAATGTATGCAATGCATTCCTACTCCTTATTTAGAAGACTTTTTTTTTTTTTTCCAGGTGAATAAATGAATCTTCATCTATCTGCACAGAGGATTTTTGCACATAGAAAAAGAAAAACATAGCTGCTTAGGACTTCCATCTGTCAGAAACCAGGCTTTAAAAAAATTAGCAAGTGCAGAGGAATGCCACACTTATATGCATACTGGAAAATGAAAGGCTTTCATACAGCTTTGTTAGTTTTGAGTGCAAGCTCATTGCTTTAACCAGAGCACCATCCAGGTGCTCAGAAATACAGATCTGGGGCCTGATGCTGGAAGGAGGAGGAGCACAGGTCAATGTTATGGTTATCAGGCAATGAGAGAGACCTCCTTGTCTTGACACCTACTGTATCATTTGGGGATCTTGGGGCTCTGGATGCTGAAATCAAACTTAAATCTGCTCATCTCTGCTGCATGGCTGAGGGGCTGCAGTGCCCTGGGAGAGGAAAAGAGCTATGATAATAGTTATGGTTTAAGAATAAACAACAGGCAGTGTTTGTAGGAAGAGATAATACTTTAACTCATACTAGGAAAAAGTAAGCAGAGAATAGTAACTCCTCTATTCAAATGTGAATCAGTGTTTTAGAAAACAGTAGGCTCAGAAGTGAATCACTGGCTATCTAGGGTAGAGAGAGTCTTAAAGGGAGCTCACAGTTCTCAGCTAATCTAATCACCCATCCTTGGTGTTAAGGCTTGCCAGAAGAGAGTGGATTTGTTAGTAAAGTAGTTCAGGGTTTGCCCTGTCTAGATGAGGAATTTACCTGTTAATTTCAAGAAAGACATGCTAATTTAAACTAAATCAGCCATAATTTTGACAGTTGTTTAAAGTTTTTTAAAAAATATAGTAATAAATAAAAAAACCTGCAATCAGATATTAAAGATATTAATTCTAGTATTTCATAGTTGTAGTTGTAAAGTAAATTTAGATTTGTGAACAGAATATCCTAAATTTCTTTGTGGTGTGACACAAGTGTTTTTAAATGGTATTTTTAATTCTTAGATGTCTAAAGCTAAAGGTTATTTCTTTTACTGCACTGAGAACTGGAGTGTAGAGTATTGCATCTGGGTCTGGAGCCATCAACACAGGAAAGATATGTCTGATGGAGGTCCAGAGGGTGGACACAAAGATGATCAGAGGTCTGGAGCCCCTCTCCTGTGAAGACAGGCTGACAGAGTTGGGGTTGTTCAGTCTGGAGAAGAAATGGCGCAAGGGGAGAGCTTAGAGGAACTTTCCAGTACATAAAGGTGGGTCTACAGAAAGAAAGGGACAAAGAAAGAAAGATGAGAACAAAGCTTTTAGTAGGGCCTTTTGTCACAGGACAAATGATTTTATACTAAAAGAGAATAGATTCAGGCTAGATTGAAGAGAGGAAATTTTTACAGTGGGAATGGTGGAACTCTGGACCAGGTAGCCCAGAGAAGCTGCAGATGCCCCATCCCTGGGAATGTCTAAGGTCAGGTTGGATTGGGCTTTTAGAAACCTGATGTAGATGAAAATATCCCCCCTCATTGTGAAGGGTTGGACTAGATAACCTTCAAAGGTCCCTGCCAAGCCAAACCATTCTATTATTCTATTCTGCACAGATCCAGAGCAGAAATCATGACCAGGGGTTAGATTTCGAGTACAAGAATAATTTTAATTATAGGAAAGCACTCAAACATGAAACATTAACTTCCTTACTTAGCCTGTTGCATCAGTCTTGTCCAAGGGCACAGGGGAACCATTGGGTTAGAATGCACCATTTAGTTTGGTACCGAGGTAATTCTCAAGGAAGTGAAAGATGGCACAGATGGAATAGTGGAGTGCTGTGTTGATGTAACTGAGCAGCAGCTGTTCAAATTTTGGAGCATGAAATCTTATAGATCTGGAAAGCAACCAATATGCTCCTAAAGGAAATGGGAAATCTCCTGAGTTACATGATACATTTCAGGATGGAGGGGAAGATGATATATCTTTGATGTATCGTACCTCATCTGTGATACTCCAGCACTTTGTTTTGATAGCTTTAAAAATGGATCTTGGAAAGGAATTCTGGACACCTGCCTTTGATTATTGCCTTTTAACATTTATTCCTTCACTCTGTGGACAGATTGGTTAAAATTTTGTCATATTTTGGACTTCTTTCACTTTTTTGTTGTTGCTCAGGGTGATGCCAGGCAGCACCAGACCTACACTAGCGCTGTCCCACTTCTGTGCTGACCACAGTCCCTCGGGAGCTCCTTGTTCCTGTCTGCCCTTCTGGGGCTTCACTGCTGCTCACCCTAGGCAGCAGGGGACAGCAAAAAGAGAAGCTTCAGCAGGAACTGAGTGCACACAGTGTGAGTTGCATGTCAAAAGCAGGTCATGTGCTGTTTGCCTAACATATTTGTTGGGTACTTACGGAAAAATTATTCTCTATTGTATAGGAGGACTTCTGTGTTACTGAATAGGACTTTTAACTCATTTCATGCAGGGCCTTACAGATGTCTAAACTGTCTAAGAAATGTTTAGTACTTGATGAAATATGCCAATAATAAATATATGAGATGATTTTTGGAGACAACAGAGTTATAAATATTGAAGTAATGAATGAAGAAAAACATGATAACGTGATTTCATAAGGTTAAATCCTTTTCTCATTAGTGACTAATATTTTTGATGTGATTCATTGTCTCTTTCAAAGTATCTGTGCTGATATATTTTGAATAATATACCTTGGGAGTGAAAAATAATACCAGATAGGAAATCAATAGGAACATTTATTCTTTTTGTTCATGTCAGCTATTGTTTAGGGACATTAAAGTGACTGTAGTGTTTATATACAGCACTTGCATTCAGACCATTTCCAGTAGTGTCATATTTTCATGAGTGATGCTTACTAATATTTTCTTACTTTGTTCCTCAAGAGAATAAATGAGAAAGAGTAAGCATTGATTCCTAATTTAGGTAACTGAGTGAATAGGCTGAAGTGGGATGAATATCGTCACAACTGATTCTTCCAAGGGCTAATTCCAAAAAGCTTTGATTCTTAAAAGAAAAAGATCCTTAAGTATCAATTCATCAACACCACAGAATGTTCCTGGCTCTCCTCTAAGATGATCCAGTTAGCTGAAATCTCTAAACGTGGACGTCTTACTTTGTAAATTTCCATCAGGCTGTGCTAGCCTGCACAGCAATTCCCAAGGGATATTCTTGCTTCTGGAATGTCCACTTAAGTAGTGACACTGTGAATGCAAATGTGGGAAACATCATGCCAGTGACTCATGATGTCTTTGCTAGCTGAATGATGAAAGGTGCCAACCTGATGACCTGGCCAAAACACCAAGAATATGTTTCTTGTGCTGATCAAGTGCACATGCCAGAAAGAACTTTTAGCTCTGCTATTGCCTAAATCCCTGGTGATGCTGAGTGGTGGAGGCACTTACCATACCAGACCTTGATTTGGATGGTCCCCAAGTCACTTTTATTCTAAGAAAGCCACCAGAGAGAGGATTTCATGCCAAGTAGTCTGTCACTGGCAGCACATTTGCATGTGGAACCAACGACTGAGCCATAAAAAGTAATGTGAAGAATGGCTGCCACTGTGAGATTTAAAACTCCCTAAGCAGAACAGAAGGAGATCAATGAAGCCAAGAAAAGTGTCTCTGGAAAGATAACAGCAAGAATGTTGCAGCTGAGGTAGAAAAAGCAAGGTCTGAGGAAGGTTCAGGTGTTACCAGTCTCAAAGATCTAGATACTATAAAAAGTGGCAGCAACAAAGACTCTGATCCTTTTGAAAGTATAGAAATGGAATCTGATGGATTTCTTACACATAGGGACTCCAGATTCCAAAGACTTCCCAGATATCTGGCCAAAAGAATCATGAGATCATCTAAATGCAGAATACAAAGTTTCTTATCACTGCACAATTACACACTATTTAAATAAATTGCCTCTGTCAGAGGGCAGACTGTTTCAGGAGTGACTTCACTGGCCTGATTTCTTGCTTTGCCAACCATGCTGGTGGAGCTGCAATTCCTTTTGAATAATGTTTCTTGAAAGCTGGGTATTAGTGTAAAATTACAGCAAGTCTTATAATTGGACTGCAAAGTTTGTTTAGAATTACATCTATCGTTGTGTTTACTCCTATAATTAATATCCATGGAGACATCTTGCATATTGAGAATTGCGTAAGACACTGGTTGTGGGGATTTGCAGATTGAATGTATTTGATTAGAGAGTTGTGAAGTGTCTCAGCATTTATGAGATAGATGACTACATACAAAATATTGAGCCTGAAATCCAAATGACCATGAATTTTTACAGTGAGATTTTCAAAATCCCCTGCATAATTTGCCTGGCTAAAGCTACCTCATTACATCAGGTGTAAGTGTGTGGATAATCAGGACTTTCACTGCTTATTCATTTAGGCTCAAATCATGACACTAACACAGAGCTCAGATCATGTTTTCCTTTGCTTCCCTGGATATTTAAGAATCACCTACAGTTCTGTGTTGCTGATGTGTAGTTAGAAGTTAAAATACTTGAAGAATTAATTGATTGCTTACAGAATAATTATTCCTTGTACTTACGCAGCTGCACAAAATTTACACACTGTAGCTTCAGAGGAATTATGGTGTCCTGGAGTTTTATAAAATGGCTAAATATAGTGAATGGGCACCCAACATAACCATTAGAATGGAAAAAGTCAGCCTAAAAGTCCAAAGTTTATTCTCTAGAAATCTCATATGTGAGCAAATGAGTGCAATTGCAGTGTTCTTGGAGATACTTTTGATATTGCTGTGGGATCAAAGACAAACATTATGTCAGTAAAACACCTGTGGTGCTTTCTAGGAAAAAACATCCATCAAGATTTCTTTTCTCATTTCTTCTCTCTGTCACTTAAACTTTTTTACTTTTAAGAATATGCTAGATGTCTGAATTTCCAGAGGATTTGGCAATGATTAGTTTGGTTGGCCTTCAATTTTTGTACTTTAAAAAAAACCCAAAAAAACAATTGATTCTTATGGCACTTATTCCGGGATGATTTCAAAGTCCAAAACTCTTTGTTTAACGTGTTCCATTCCACAGCTGACACAACAGCATTTCTTTATTCTGTTCTCTCAGTGACCATAACCACAGAGCAGCTGTAACATAATTTCTGAAATACTGGCAAACTTTATCTTGGGATAGAGAATTTCTGAATGGGAAAATATAAACTTTGTGATACACTCTGGGTAAGAACTCATTGTAAAATAAATACCTTTTTTTCTTTTGCTTCCCAGCAGTTTGTGCTTGGAGGAGTGGAAGAGACAGAAACCTGATCATGTAAATGCAGAACCCCAGGCCTGAAATCATATTAATGGTCATGGTGGAATTAAGACATTTTGCAGGACTATTGAAATCCTGCTCAGCTCCTTGTAATAAATAACTCAGAATAATACTACTAGACTGACAAATCATGTGCAAGTGGTTTGAAGGTTTTTGCTCATGTCATGCTCCCTCTCTTCCTGCCATTTGGAGGCAAATCCCATTCCCCTTTAACTGCAAGTGAAGAGCTGCACTTTCTTAATCTCCAGCCCTTGCATTTGTTATAAATTCTGCATGATAAAGGTTTGCTTGTGGTGTAAACCGCAGGCAGTTTTCCATTTTTTCAGCCTAAGCAAAAGTCAGGTTTGTCTTGTGCAGCTGGGATGCTCCAAAATTCAAAGTTAATCTGTTCACCTGAATTTCAGCCTATAAAATGGCTATAATGTTTTGAAAATGCTAATGTGTGAAAGCTTACAGTTTTTGGATAGGTAATTTTAATGGTGGTTAAAAGACTGGAGATTGGAGATACATGTATTGCCAAAACACAATCTCTATCAGTGAAATGCAGGAAAATATATTTTGCAGTTTATGGTAGTATAATCAATTCAACATGACTGTGTATGTTTCATGGTGTTTTTCCCCCCAATCCTAATACCATGCACTAAAAGACAACTTTCTTAGATGAAGACATGATGGAGTCAACTCAGAAGTTGTCTCATACTTGGGCACTGAGAGAAATCGGGGCTGAAAGAGTTGCTGAGATCAAAAATAATTGTTCCTGTCTCTCAAGCTCTGCTACTGAGACAGACAAATAAAGGGGGAGATTTTTTTTTTAAATTCCACTGACCCTGCTTGTACCCTGAGATGATCCTGCTTGGGCAGGGAGGTTGGACCAGATGACCCACTGTGCTCCCTTCCAACCCCACTCATTCTGTGATTCTGTTACTCTGATCTACCCAAGCAGGAACATATATCTCCCTCCAAAATATTTCTCAGTTTGCTTGTAACAGTGGTTGGCGTGAATGGTGACAGAGTTGTTCATTACAGACCAGCAGAATTACCAGCTGTGCTTGAAGGATGCCAGCAACACTGCTCCCTTCTCTTCAGGGTGCAAAGGACTGACCCTGCAAGGGGCTGTGGCTGGGTAGCTCTGTGAAACCACCTGTATTGCCCCCAGGGCCTGTGCTCTGATGGTCCCAGGGGATAAATGGAAAACCCACACTTGCAAAGGCCTCTTTTTTCAGGTACTTCTGAATGGAGGTAATGTAACCCGTCTAATCAGGGGTTCTCAGACTGAAGCTGCACAACCTGATATTCCCTCCCATGTACTATCCGACTGCCATGGAATAAAAATGGTGTGTGCAATCTCATTAGCCAAATGAAATCTTACAGAGCACAGCCTAGGCCAAGAGGCATAACCTAGGCCAAGAGGTGCAACTCTAATCTGAGAGGAGTCAGTGGATTTACAAAATACCTTTCTCCTCTTAGTGACCAAAGTCCAGCTCTTCAAACCTGTTGTTACTCTCTGTATTAATACAACACCTTTTTCTGCCAAGAAAAAGACACAGCACTGTGATGTGAGGGTGGAAAATTAGATACTACAAATATGGCAAGGTGTTTGGAGGAGATCAGACAGACTCATTTTTATTAAAATTGGTGTTTGTTTGCATGAAAAAGTGAAGCCACTATGAATGAACATTTTCCAAGATACCAGTCTGCTAATAAACTGTGAAAAGACACTGAAATTCATCTATTCATCTTTTATTAATAGCTTCATAACCAGGCATAGTGGTTGTGGTGGTTCCCTTCCTTTGTGAAGAATATTAACTCTTGGCAGTTTTGACACTTTTCATCTTTGTTCTTTATAGGCCATTTAAAAACAAAGACTTTAAAATGTGATCAGTTGCAGTGGCTTACATGGACAGTACAGAGAGAATAAAGGCACAGAGAGAATAAGATTTTATGCCCTGATACATATGCTTCATGTAGTTTTCTGAAGACTTGGAACACCTAGAAGGAAATAATTTGATAGGAACATCTTTTTGGCACTATCAATAGTCTATCTTGTTTTTATTCATAATTAACTGGTATTTCCCTCTTTTTGGTGTTTCCCTCTTCTGCTTGCCTGCCAAGATAAATTGGATCAAATATCTGTTTTTCCGTTTTTTGAATTATTTCATTATTCATCAAAGAGGTGTTTGGCAGGGTGGGTAAGCATAAGAATAATGAAATGAGTTGAGAAGGTTTAATAAACATAAATAAAACTTGAAAACAACAGCTTAAGGTTTTTGAGCCTTCGATGACCCTTTGATTACTTCCATTTTTCACTCCTGTGTGTAAGTATGCACTGCAGCAAATAGAGTAGGAGAGGGAATGAGCAGAATAAAATTTCCCATAAATAAAAAGAGAAACCAGAAAGAGGTAGAATTGGACTCAACCACTTGAATGAAGAAACACCTTTTGTCATAACTCTTATTTGACAAATGCATCTGTTGAAAAAATAGGCTAAACTATATCCTCCTACATTTGAAAGCTTGCTGGTTTTTGAAGCTGAATAAAATGGTCCAGATCAGTTTTATGGTGTGCTCCTTCCCATGGGAGACTTGACTTGTTGCTCCACATGGAAGCTATGTCTGTGGAGGGATCTCTGGCTCCTGGACCCCACAGACATGCACTGGTTATATTTTGATAAGGTCTGGTTTGGAATGAGGAAGTTACCTGTTAGTTGAAGATCCACTTCATTAGGGAATACACTCTGAGGCCACACAAGCCAAAATAATGGTAGGAATGAGGAAGAAGGTCAGAGAAGATTGGTACTGTTACCAGGAAATCCTAGCCAGAGGGATCAGCTGCTGGGTGCTACTGTATTCAGGAGCCTCCTTTTTCTCAGCATAATCCTTCTGGAAAACCTGTACTACAATGTCTCCTACTCCTACTGGAAACACCTATTTTGTGTGTATTAGCTTAAAGGTAGAAATAAGGGTGTCTCTCAATGGTGGCTGGGATTCTGTTTCATAATTTAATACGTTCTTCTGAAAAAGCAAAATCCCTCCTTTAAAATTCCTATGACTTTTAAAATTCCTATAATGATGGTTAAAAACCCAAATCTCATGGCAGGAGGGTTGTTATACAGTCTTTTTGTTTGTCACCTCTGGCCTGCATTTCAGCTATGTGCTAATGCTTCCACTTCCAGCCAGAAGAAAGGTAAAAAAGCCAGTATTTGTTGGACCTGATCCCTCAGGTTTTCCAGGCTGATGTATCCCTGTCCCTTCTCTCCAAAGTCATTGCCCAAGGGCCAGGGTGTTTTTTTCCCCGTGCTTTTCTTGTTGATTCTATTTGCGTTACTGAAACTTTGCACACTTTTTTTCTATTTTTTTTTCTTTTTCTTTTTTCTTCCTTCAGAAAACTGGCCTATCTTTTGCTTGCGCAGTTTTCCCCCACAAAAAACAAACCATACTTTTGTGGGAATACAGGTGAAGTTGGGGTTCTGACTGGAGCATTCAAATCACTGAAATTTAAAAATTGCCCAGCCTAGGGTGACCTACAAAGAGAAGGTGCAAAAGTTCCAGTTTTCTAGCATGTTTTTTTAAAAGAATTTAAGCCAAGAGCATCCACAGGCAAACTCATTTTACTCCTTCTGTTTTCCAGGGAAAGCTGATTTGACATTTTGTGAGAGCAACATATATTGACAGAGACCACAATCTTCTTTATTAATGACTGCAAGGTTGTGGTGTGAAAATTTGTCTCAGTCTTCAATGCACTGCAAATGTATTCCTGCATGGCAAGCCTGAAATTGCAGTAATACTGTTTTCTATTATGTTGTAAATTGACCTTCTACAATAAAAAGGCAGCACAAGAGGACAGCCTGGATAATACTACAATTGCTTCTTGGATTTTTCAGAGACTTGGTGCTTCCCACCTTTGACCTTGTGAATTTTGCAGATAATAAAGAAATAATAAATACTTTGTGCAGCTTAAGTTCAGGGTAGGTTAGATCAAAACTAAAAGGAGACTGTGACAAACTGTAGCTGAATTTTAAATGACTATTATGGCTACTGATGTCTTGAATCCTAAGTTCTATATTAAGGTCAAGATAATGGCTTAGTGTTTTATGAGCCTTTGTAGTCTGAGCGGCACCATCTCTTTAATCTTAACTTTGCCTCGAGCCAAAATAAATCTCAATGTTGTAAACTCTATTGTAACATAACTGCCCTGTTCAGGAATGATCATTTTTTCTAAATGTCACTAATGTCTTACTGTGGCAAAACAAGAAAGGAAATCTTACTCCTCTTGAAATGGCAATTCTGGAAGTATTGTAGTTTTTCTGTGTGAACTGAATCTTTATTTTTGAGCATTTTATCTCCAGCATTTTGAACTTGTTCAGTTATTTTTGTCACTGCAAACTCAGGTTGAAAAGAAAACTGACTGCCATCTTCAGTGGCATTCTCTAAATGTGTACAGCTTATTTGTGTATGTGTCTGCCGTACCCCAAGACATGTTTGAATAAATCAAGAATGGACCTTATGAATGTCTGTCTGAATGTTTGAAAAAGACCTGCCTTGACTGGGTGGAGGGAGAGAAAGTAGCATGTAGGGTAGGGGCTTTTTCCCATGAATGTCACAGCCTTATAGTATTGTTGCCCGAACCAAAAAGATGTATGACTGTGCCTGTGCACAACACCCAGTATAATGGATTTGTCAGAGGAGCCCTTCTATAGGTGATACCTCTGTGATTTTACTCAACATTGTGCTGGTACAGTTGTTTTCCTCATATTTTGTTTTTTGTACTTTGTTGTCACTTTTTTTTTTTTTTTACATTTGCATGTATCTATTCAGCATCTGTTCCTTCTTTTCAGAATCTTAAAAATAGGGAGATCATTTAGAAATGCAGATAGACTCCTTCACAGTGTACTGTGATAGAGTTTGTAATTTCATGCAGCATTCTTTGATGAGACGTAAGGTGCATCCTGAATTACTCTGCACATCAGATGATTTCCATGTTGCCACCCATTCCTAGAAAAAGCTGATAATGAAGTGCATGGATGGATAGGTATCATAATTATTTGTCAAAGTAAAACAAAGAGTAAGCAATGTTTAATAGTCAATTTAGTTCTTTACACTGTCCTAGAAAAAACATCATGAGGAGAATGCATTTTTTGTCTCTGTTTTTTTATAAGCAATAATTTTAGATTCATTCACTCATATCCTGGATGCTCATCTGGTGAACGATATCCCTGACCATGAATGGCAAAGTGGACTGGATGATCTTTTGAGGGCCCTTTCAACTAAAACCCTTCTATGATTCTATTTAGTCTTAGCTCATCCAATCTGCCTCCACAGTAGTGAAGAGACAGATGATTTGTTGTAGCCCAAGTTGGTCTGTGTGAGATAGAAGAAAATAGTTGCTCTCAAGGAGCTCTTGCCACTCTCCATTGCATGGAGGGAAACTTGTTTGGTGTTATAATACAAAACATAACTAGCATCTTAGTCAGATACCCTGGACTGAAGGAAAATCACTTTCATAAAACATTTTTAATGGGAACATTCAAGTATGGAAATATTCACAGAGGGAAGAGATGGTGTGACTTTAGTGCCAGATACTCTGAAACCAATTTTTTAACCCTGAAGGAAAATCTTACCTCTCATACTAACCTTCTTTGGTACATGGCAAACAAAGTTTGCTGTGATTTTTACCTGTAGACCATTGTTAAGATTCTTGCCAATTGCTGTTCAAAGCCTGAATGGCCCAGCAATCTGCATCCATTTCTCTTTCCTTTTTTTTTTTTTTTTTTTGCTGGAAACTGGATTGTAAAATCCTGGTTTTTATCATCACTTCTTTGAAGCTTAAATCTGCTCTCGAAATACAATAAAATGTTATTTAATGCTCTCTCTGATGTATATTTATATCTTCAGAATCTCTGTAAGCTGACACTGGTCATCCATGCCAGACATTAGGTCTGCCATTGTTCCTTAACTCATTCACCTTGCACCAAGGAGGGTGTGCAGATAAATTTCTTCTTTTCTGCTGCCAGCTTTGCCATCATTTAGCATTTAACTTGTGTCAGGGCAGAAGTGCCTATTGGTTTTGAATAATGTGTGCTTGTGAAAATTATTAGTTAAAAGTGAAAAAATTTTCTAGCAAGATGCATTCAAAAAAGTTCTTCCCTCCATGGAAGTGTTGCTGAACAAATTTAAAAATGTCTTGTGTTTACAAATCCAGTTCATTCTGTTGAAGCAATAATATTATTTGAGGCTATTTGGTCTGTGCATATTAAAGAGTTAGGCTTTTTTTTTTATTGTTACAGTAGGATCTTGAGGAAAAAGTTTAACAAAACCCAATAAAAATGGTTGGTGTAAATTATTGCGCAATCTCTGGACCAAGGCAAGATTTGTGTAAGGCACTGCACCAAGTGAATTTTATTTAATTGTAGGGTTTTATTTATTTATTTATTTAAAAAAAAAAAATTAATTTTTTAAATTTTTTTTATTTTTTATTGAAAACTGCAGTACTTTTCAGACAAGGATCTGGAATGTTGCCACCTTACTCTCCCTTGTATTTCTGACCAATTTATGGCATAAGAGATTCCTGGTGTAAAGTGCCTTTTACAAATTTTGTACAGTGGTAGGACAATGACATTTTTTTCCTATTTGAGATCTGCTGAAGTTACTGTATTGCTAACAATAATGCTCTGAAAAAGCACTGTTAAAGCTTAAAGCCCCTTGGGACTTCACATTGATGATGATGCACACCAGCTCACCTCTGCAGAGATCCTGATTCGTGCTTTTAAGGAAACCTGAAGTCTTGCTGCCTTAGACACTTAAACTTAACTTAACTTAAACAAAACTTATTAATGATGATACATATAAATCTCTGCCCTGAGGAACAGTTACTGTCAGGATCTTGACCCTGCCTTAGCTGATTGTGACAGCTACTGTACTTCTATCTATCAGGTATTCTTCTCAATCCAATTGCAAAGGGAACTGGTTCTAACAAAACCTTGTTTAAAGTCTGTCTGGTGGCAGAATTTAATAGCTGTTGACATAACCCAATAAGCTGGTAGTAGCTTACAGAGAATAATGTATGTGACAAAATTAACCACCACCAGTGAGTATGGGCAGCTATCAGGCAGAGCTGCTCTGGACTTCTTCGTGAGCACCAGCACCTCTTATGCTAGGGAAAATATTCTGCAGTGGTCATTTAAAACCAAGCCTCCTAAATGCTGTCCTGTGTTGGTAACAGGTCATGAATTTAGAGGAGATATTTCTGTTTCCTGCTTGGCTGGGTGCAGAGAAGAACCTGAGAGAATAAGCATTGCGAAGCCTGCAGTATGACAGTGAGAACACTTGCAAAAGCAAGTGTAAAATGTGCTTTCTGCCTATGCCTGTGCAAATAAAACATCATTGTTTCAGTCTTGAATGAAGGTAAATATCGAAGGAATATAGAAATTCTGTCTTTTTTTCCCATGTTGTAAAGTAAAATGTCCATAGTGATTTTTATTTTATCTTTGTGCTGTTTATCTCTAACAATGTTCTCACTGGTAACTTACAAATAATTATTTGGTCAGGTTTCTCATTTCGCTACAAATATTGGGAGAAAATATAACTTGTATTCCTTTACCATGCAAGGCACGCAAATAATAAATTTTCTACTTCTTAATATTTTTAAATTAAAGAAATTGTTAGTTTCTTTTGTGGCTCATCTTAAAGTGTAAAAATTTGGGCTTTTTTTTTCTTTCTTTCATATAAAGCAATATAACTTTTGACTAGAGTATTTTGATTTTAAGCTATTTCAATTTTTAAAAAGATTTCATCTCAGTAAGTAAGTATGTTTATTTTTCCTGTAGCTATTTTTTATGTCCAACACTCCTCCAAATTTAATAATGAAAGCAGATCAATATTTTTGCAAGTAATTATTATATGTGTTAGAATTCTTCCAGTTGTTCCCACAAGGCTATAAGAGATGAATGGAGAATATAACCCCTTTGAACACTCTGTGCATATGCAGACTCATTTTGGGGGGCAGCTGCATGTCACAGGTAGGTACGAGGACCCTCAGTGCCTGTAACTGAGGCAGGGAGATGAAGACAAAGAACTCACTTTACCACATATGAATCTCAAGGGTGTTTGCATTGTCACAAGTCCCAAACTTGTTATATCCTCTTTTTAATCACTGCCACTTAAAGATGCAATAAATTAGATGTATTTTAACTGCTTGTGCCAGAGTGGGATGATCCAGGACCATTCACTGAGCTTGAAGGGGAAGTAGAGTGGGCAGCCCCATGGGCAGTCCCTGGCACTGTGCACCTCACATCTTCTCACCACTGGAGCCCCTCCCAGCGCTCATTGCTGTTCTTCCTGAGGCTTAGGAAACAGATAATTTATCTTCCTAGTTATCACTGCTGATCAGGAATGTTGCTCTCCTCCTCTGAGGTTGCAGAGAGAAATGGTCTCTCTCCTTTGAGCTGCTGAGTACAGTCTGCAAAGAGGAAAGAAAAACTCTTTCACCTTAGAGAAGAAAAAAAAAAAACCTCCTTGTTTGCTTTGTCTTATAGGATATTTAGTGGTTATGAAATTTGTGAAAGGCAGTACGGAAATAATTTCAGAATAATATACACTGGGCTTTATAGAATTATTTTGGTACATACAAATAAAATGTGATTGTAAACAGTTATTACAGTTGTATAATGCTTCAAGTTTAATTTTTTATACTGGCTTCTGAGAATATTCATATTTTTACAAAGGCATTTGACAGAGCAGCTCTGTTACATGTGTGATGACTAGAAAACTCTTTCCTTGGAGAATATTAAATCTGAGGTTGCGTTCTAGGACACTTACAGCTCACAATTTCTCCCTCTTTCTCTCTAAAAAAACTCACACCAGATATGCACGTCCCTGTGTTCTGCTGTGGAAAACAAGTGCAGAGCTGCCCATACAGATTGCATATTAAAGAATTTAGCTACCCAAGCTGCAAGTGACATAGCTAGTAATAAACCTAGGTAAGATTAATGACAGGAGGCTGGGAAAATTTTCTCAGAAACTGAACCTCTTTGGTGGCACTAATAATTGTTATTCATTACAGGTTAGTTCTAGCAGCACAACAAACACTGTTGTCAAGCTTGCTAATTCCCTGAGCTTGTTTACCCACTTGTTTAAGAAGATTTTGTGCTTAGTGCTGTTTATTCATGTTCCTTTCTATCCTTTTTTAGGGTTGGTTTTGATTTTTTCATGTTCTCCAGAGCAAGTGGATATGTTCCCTCTTTGGAGCTCTTGACATGGCAAAACCTGCTAAGAAGATGGAGTGAAAAGTTTCAGAAATATAAAAGGAACTCTACTGCCTCTCAAATGAAGGAATTCTGTAAGGTTGGAGATACTTTTTAGCAATTGAGCAGAGGCAGTTATGCTTTGATTAGCTTGAAAACACACATCTTTAAAAAAGAAAAATAGTTTTTTAGGTTTCCTTTTTTCCCCTAAATCTTTAGCAAATGAGTTTGTTCTAGGCTCATTTACACCGAAAACTTCACTTTAGCATTGAAAGATAAATGATTGCCTTATGATAACTACATAGTACATTTATAATATAATTTCTATTTTTTTGTATTCCTCTTACTTCAGTTTTTTATGATAGCTGAAATTATGGGAGATTTCTGAAATAAACTATATGAAGAAATTAAATAGTGCACAATATCTTTAACTTCTACACATAATAAGTTTTTAGGATAACCATGACACTTCTTTAATATCACTTCTCCTCTAGTTCTCTTTTAAGGTCTCTGCATCACATAGCTGCCCATACAGTCTGGTAACAAGAAAAGAATACCAGTAGAAAAAAATCATAATGTCCTAGCAGGATGCCTCTCTACTTTCATTACTATAGCAGCCAAAAAGCCTAACCAGAAGTTGGTAAAGAATATATTTTAAATTTTGGATTGATTTGTCAGAATTCAAGAATCTGATTTCAAGTCAATCAAAATCAAATAAATAAAAAACCCAGAACAAAACTTAATAGGGGAAAAATGATACAGTGGTAAAATACCCAGGGTGTTATTCATAAAATCTAAGTGTGGGTAACAGATATAGCTGGCTCACATTTCTGGTCCTTTGGTATTGAGTGAGGAGGTTGACTCAAAGGCCTTAAATTAGCTTTTGCTCTGAATTGCCTCATGGAAGAATCTGTCCTTCTGACACTGGCTTTAAAGAAATCTTGTATGAGTAGCTGGATGAGGTAAATGATATGAAAATTAGCCCCTCAGAGGATGCTATTTTCCTTTAGGTGTTTTCTGTTAACTCTAAGAGAGGGACTTCGTGTACACTTGAGTGGTATCTAGCATGATGGGAGAGGATTCACCAGAGAATTTCTCATCTGCTGTCATGGTAAATTAATATAAAATAAGAATTTCACATTTGAAGCGAGTTGTTCAGACTCCCAAGAATTATGAATAATACTTATTTAAGGAGATGTGGTGGGCCTGAGAAGAATTCTGCTTAAGTTCTTAGGGGAAACACCCAGAAAGATCCAAAGGATCATGACCGAGTCACTGAAAAATCAAAAGAAATGAAAATGAGTCACAGCAGCTAGAATAACCAGAACTGCTCTCCTCTCTTCAAGACCTGATCATGTCAATAAATTTAATGTCCAATATCAAATACTGAGATGCTGGAAGAGCACGAGAAAGCAAAGAAACTCTGACAAAATCTCATCAACATATCTGAGCTACGATCTTGCCCTTAAATTGGATTCCAACACAACATGGTGTTCAAATGACCCCTTCTTAAAAAGTCTGACAAAAACTGCAGTAAGCGGAGACCTGTGCTGGCCTCTGCTTTCTCTGGGTAATATATACCCTGGAAAAAGGAAATAACTCACAGCATAATCAAGTTAGATCTATAATTTCTAGGGTATTTTGTATTGTCCTTTCAGATAATGTAAGGTCAGTAGATAAATCCAAAAAAGTAAAATGTCAGAACAAGCATCAACCTTGTCTTCTGTAAAAACAGATCTTGACATAATCCAAAACAAAGATTTATAAGATCACATCCTTGTAAATAATGTTCCTGAATGTTAAGATCAAAATGGTCAATAAGAGTTTAGCATGGATGGCAGTCCTCTCAGTTATGAGCAAAGTGGTAAGAATTTATTGTTCCCCCACCATTCCATGGACACAGGAATGGAAACACAGACTAGGTACAATGTCAGTGTCCAAAACTTTGACTAAAGTTAATTTTCTCCAGTATGTTCCCTTATTACTTTGTTTGTTCACAAAAAAGGTTTCTATCTGGATTCATATTACTGTCTGTATCTTGGGTGAACTACTGGATAATGATGCTGAGACAGGTCTCACTTCCACCTGTGACTCTGTTACTGAGCTTCAAAATCTGGCAAGTTGTATTTTTGTAATGCAGTCATTATTCACTGTGCTTTTTGGAAAAATGTATTGTGACCAGAAGCATCTATACAAGAAACACCAAATCAGGAATGTAACAGTAATTCCTACCATAAAGCAAAATGACCAGTGAAACTTTTGGAAGGGGCCACAAATCTTTACAATGCAAGGCTACCATTGGAGACTGGATTGCTTCTCTGAAAAATGTCCTGTCCTCTAGAATTCTTTCCCACCTCATTCCAAACATTTTTAGCAACAAACCATTTTGGTTTTTCTTCATATATAATTTTTGTTAGATGGGCAGTAGCTGAAAAACCTGGACTTGTGTGTATTTCACAGGAATTGAGATGTGAATTCTGGTCTTCTCAGAGCCATAACTTGCAAATGCATGAGGAAAGTTACATGCCTATCTACCAGCGTGGGTGTAAATGCACAGGCATATATGGATATGTGTGGTTAAACAGAAAACAGACCCCCCAATTTTATCATCATTTTAAACAGATGCAGACAGTGTTCATTACTTTAAAGACCTAATTTCTATGCTTTTCTGTTTCGGTTCAAAATTAGGAACAAGCCCTATTTTTGTGCAGAGGTCTTCAGATTTGGTTTCTAGGCCTCAAGGCAGGTATGGAAAACTATGGTGAGACTGTTCCAGTTCACAGGCTGTATGCATAAGCTTGTAAAACCTGGATTCTGCATGTCACCTGAATGATATCATGTATGACTCTGTGCCATAAACTGAGTTTATTTTGACATGATAAGGTGTAATTTTCAGTTCTTAACACCTATGCAGAATCTGTTGCCTTTAATTCACTTACAGAATACGTATGATCTTACACAAGCAACTGGGATGTTTCCTTTCTGAATGTAACAGGCCTTGTATTAAGACTAAGCTGCTTTGCAGGCTTGCATAGAGAGCGCAAGCTTTTAAAAGTCCATGTGAAAGTTTGTTGAGACCTCTGATAAAAATCAGAGCCTTTGCAGTTCATCAATTGCTACTTAGAATAAAAGGAATAAGGACTATTCTCTCCTTTTAATTAACTGGCTGGTGGATGAAGCACTAAGAGATAAACTGTTTGTTAAAGCTTAAGAGTACACCACAGAAGTCTGAGTCAGTATTGTTACTTGAATGCATCAATGAATAACAATGAAAGACATATAATGAAAAGTTTTTTCCTCTCATTTAATTCTAATATGCCATAATGGAAGCTTGTGTGGTATGAGAAGCCTTTTCATATATAATTATATTGTTGAAAGCCCCCCAAAAATGAAAATTGTAAATTCTGAAGGCCGCAGAAGGACAGATAAATGAATGGCAAATTCCACCGAGCATTTTATCAGCTTCCTGCCATTCTCTGAACAGTGCCAGATAAAACCCCCAGTGCTTAAAGGTCTGCTGAAAGGCTGTGCATAAGCTTGTAAAATGTGTATTAATTATAGAAAGTACATCATAGTCTCCTCAAACTTCAGTTAGTTTTCTTGAAATACACAAAGAGCTCTAGCTCCTTCCCATCTGGCCAAGATGGCTGCTTTTAAGATTGAAATTGCTGAACTGCCTTTAAGAAATTAATTGGCCAAAGCCTCTTATTATTTGCAAATAGAGTTTTAGCTTATTTCCTGCTATTTTTAATATACTTTGTATTGTAGACAGAGCAGGAAGTGAGATAAGCTTTTCACTTTGTCCAACAGATGCTGCTAGAAGACACTGATCTGAAAAGCTTAGACCTCATCACAGGCAGTTGGGCTCAATCTGTTTATGATGGCTCTTCATGTAAACAATTTTCCAATTTCAGAATATGAAATTAGGGAAACATGGTATTCTGTCATAAAGAAAAGTTAAAAATTCTACAAAATTTAAATTCTACAATTAAAAATTCGACAAAAGTTGAAAATTCTGTATATTTCAGAATTTAGGAATGTATTATTAGGTAATGAGAGGAGAAGCAACCTGAAATATTTCTTGGGTAACACCTTGGAAAAAAATTCTAAATCTGAGCACTCACAGACACACACACACAGAGGGAAAAAGAAAAGAAAGTGGAAGTTTGTTAATTTTATAAGCCGAACTTTTTCAAAGATTGAGCATAGCCCATCCTCTCCTACTGTTAACTGTGGCATAGCCAACAGTTGTTGGGAAGAAGTGGGAAAGACCTTCCCTGTAACTTTCTTGGAAACACTGAAATGCTTCAATGACAGGCATGCTCAGGGTGAAGTCAGGGATGGGTTGTTGCTCTTGGGTGCTCCTACTGCTGCCCTCAGGGGAAGGAGAGGGAAAGGAGAAAGAAATGCAGCTGGAATGCAGACTTCAGGAGAAAGAATGGAAACAAATAGGGCATGAGTTTAGAGAAATATGAGCAAAGCTATGGAAGAAGTGATATTAGAAGCTACCAGAAGATCACACAGAAATGGGAGACTTGAGCTAAATGGAGATGGAAATAGAAATAAACTGTGCATAATCAGTGGAAGAAATATTCTTGCAGAACCCAGGACTGAGAGGATCGGGTTGAAGTCTGTCTGTCCATGAGGCAAGCCTATTCCTTCCTTTCTCAAGTAATTCTGAACATTTTTACAGCAGTTTCTTGAATTGATATAATTACTGGTTGGCTTGGTTGCTTTAGTTTGTTGCATTTTTAATAACGTTTTTGTTGCTATGGACAAAATTCCTTTTCATCTCTCTAGCATTTAACAGGCCCATTGGATCAGCTGTTGGATCACCTGGAGACCTCTGAATAGTTATGAAGTAAAAATAAAATTATGTTGAGGAATACAGTGATTGCAGGTCGTTTGGTATGCAGCTTATGTGGGAGCTGCAGGTTGAGCTCTGCGTGATGGGAGCCCCAAGCAAGAGGCCAAAGCTGGTGCTGACCCTTTGCACAGGAAAGGGCACGGGGACCGGTGGCCCTGCCAGGTGACTGGACACTCAGGGACACGGCAGGAGCCACTGACACAGAGGAAAAACCCCACACTATCACACACAGACTGAGAGGGTGTAAAAGCCCAGGCGTTCCTTGGTTTGAGGTCCCTGCTCAGGGGCACCAGCTCAAGCTCTCATTCTGTTGTTACACAATCACCAAGCTCTTTTAAGGATCCAAATGCCTGAGGCTCTGCTATGGGAAACCAAGGGTCTAGCAGGCAAGGAAACCTTGTCTGGCTGTGTGGGTGTGGGAGCGTGCACCCACACAGGGAGTCAAGCGAGGCACCCATCGCTCCCAGAGCCGCCTGCTGCAAAGGGGCCTCATCCCAGCTCAGGTGCTCCAAGGGTGTGACTGCCAGAGCAGCTCCCAATGGACAGACAGAAAAGTTTCCTTAACATTTACATAGTTACTCTCAGTGGGATGCGTGCTACATTGCTATTCCTGCAAATACGTATGAGAATGTCAACAAAATACATTTTTCTTTTGGGGGATTCTTATGTGCGGAGAAACTTTGTTTTATCTTGGTACTCTTTTTAAAATTGTTTTACCAGACTCATGAACTCCTGTGCACATATATTCTCTCTTTTTTCAAAGGAAAACTGAGAAGAAAGCAATTCCCCGTTTTTGCAACAGTACTGTGAATGTGAACAAAAGCAGCTTCTCTCCATTGCAGTCAATCAGGAGTTTATGTGGCAAATGCACTTCAATTTTACCTCTGCTAACATTCTTGAGCAGTTCCTTTTTTATGTTGATACGTGAAAGGCATGTTACCTTTGTCTTAATATTAAGGTACAAGTCAGGCTTGTCCTTTGTATCAACCAGGCCCAGGCTGATGCTGTTTGAGACTGGTGATGCAACTTCTGTTGGTCATCATCACGGATGGTAACTGGTAATGCAACTTCTGGTAATGCAACTTCTGTTGATCATCATTATGGAGCAGTGCTGTCCTTCTGCAGCACCCATGGCTGCTCTGGGCAGGGTTGTCCTCTCTCCAGTGTTGCACTTCAGGGATTATGAAGTGGATCTTAAAAACCCACATCAAGCAACATCCACTGCTTCCATCACTGGACCAAGGGGTTATCATATCCTGTAGGGAGGTCACTGAATGGCTAGTCACAGCTGCAATGCAATTCCTCTAGGAAGTCATAATGATCTGACTGTGCTGTTTTGGTTTTTTTTTTTTGAGAGAAGGTCATTAATTTTCTGAAGAAGTGCATTTTCAATGAAAATAAGTTTTCTTAAATCTTCACTTTTTATTTTAATTTATTTTGCTAACAGCTTTACCTAAGAAGTATTACACTGAGTGAAGACTTAAGCTGGCTAATTGAATATTCTTCTTTAGCCTGTGGTCAAGCCTATTGTGGGTCACACAAACAGGGCAGTGAATCACAGTCTGAGAAGTCAGCTGATGGCTCCAGCTGAGCATGTTGGGCTTTTTGTCTGCGTGTTGGCAGTTTGCTGGATCAGAACCTGGGGTTAGGAGCCTTGGATCTCAGCAGGAGGAACAGCTTTGTCTCTGTGCTTGGCTTTTAGCAGTTTTTTAGCAGAATTTAATTTGATTGTAGGTTAATATTCACACTTTTTAAAATCAGTTAGTAGGGCTGGGATAGCTCTACTAATGTGTTTTGTAAACTCCATTTACACCTGCACAAATCTTAGTGGGAGTTCAGCATTCACTGTGAACAATAAAATATTTGGCTAGTTTGCTCACAAGTTTTGTTCTTTGCCAGAGGCACTTAAAAAACAATGCTCCAGAAAAATGCCTAGAAACTGCATGTGGGTTTTTTTTTTTTTTTTTTTCTCTTGTTTTATTGCTGCTTTTCAGTGCCTCATCCACTTCTCCCTAGGAATGGAGAATTAAAAGGAAATTCCACATAGTATTTTTCCTGTCCTAAACTGGCATTCAAAATTCCTTTTTTGGTCATCAGCAGCTGAAGCAGGTAGTGGAGCTGTTGGCTAATTTTTGTTGTAGATGAGTGTAAATTGTAGAAAGCTGTCCTCTGTGTCAGTCACTTCCAGTGCTTGTGGCTTGTTTAGAGGAAATTTCTGGTGTCACAGTGACACTGTGCAGTTTCAGTCAAGTTTAGATTTGTTCCAGGACCACTTGATTTATGCCAAGCTTTTCCTTGCATAAATGTCTGCTGAGATTTTTAGAGGACACAAAAAAGTCCAGATTCTCAGGAGATGTCTAAGATATTTTGTTTAGCAGATCAGAAGGAAATTTAAGAGCGTTCAGAATAGTATGGAGATGTGGGAAGATTGGGAATCCTCTGGTCATTTCAGGTATGCATCCTTCTATGGTGACATGTAAGGGCCAGGTGAAAAATGTCTCCTATGCTTGAGAATATGAGTCTCTGCTTTGCTCCCCATGGAGGATGGTAAGGATTGACTGGAAATAATGCCTCACTGGGTGCAGCTGTAGGGACCCTCTTGCTGTAAGCTGGACAGAGAGGTGGATTCAAACTTTACAGTGTCTTGCTCTTGTTTCTAGCCATGGGGAATCTGAATTTTTAAAAAGCTCCATTATTTTCCTGAATATTATTTTTAACTGTGTTCAAATGACTAAGTTGGAATATTTTTTTTCTGTTAAAGTAACAGTGCAGGCCATGGATCATCTGTAGAAGAATCTGCTTGGAAGAAGTAGATCTGCCCTTATTCTCCTGGGATTTTCTGCTTGTAACTATTGAGTAAATTCTATCAGAATTGTGCCATTAAGACTAGAAGTAGAGTCAAGGAAGCCAGGGAGATTGTTTATTTGTACCTCAGTTGTATTCATTAGTTCTCAAAAGTCATGAGATATTTTCATTTCATCTTTCAACTATTACCAGAACCTACAAGAACAGCATATGCTTCCCAACAAATTGGGTAACTCTTTTTGAGCTCATATACACAGATGTGTGGTGTAAAGAGGCACAAGACTGGAGATGCTACTTCTCTGTCTGTTTGTGTCATGTTAGCAGCTGCATCTACCTCAGAGACAGTGATTAATCATCCAAGTTAGTGTGAGAGGTTACAAATGCCCTTGGCTGCTAAAGTTGGGTCACCAAAAGAATATTGCGAAGACCTAGAAATAATCCCTGTAGTTACCCCTTATGAATTAATTTCCATTGCTTTTTAACACCAATGAACATTAATGTGTTCATTGGCAAATAATGTCAAGACCAGGGAAATGAAATGAAATGTAATGTTTCAGAGGCTGGGTAGGAACATCACTTCACATGAATGTTTGAGTGTGTGCATACATGGTCTTTTTAGTCCTTTGGTTGCCCTAAAAGCATGACATGGATTGTTTTTATACAAATTTTTTTTACTGGTCTTTATAGAGCATATTTCCTTGGAATTAAAATGGAATATTGAAATAAAGCCTAAAATTCTCTTCACACAGATTTGTTAAGGAGGAAAAAAAAGAACAAAAAAAACCCTGGAAAAAATTATACTACAAAATCTCCTTGCAGTTGATGTTTCACTGTATTAACAATAGTGAAAGACTTTTATGTAACTTCACACTTCTATAAAGTCTCAAATAGAGCTTCACTCTGTTTAATGATGACTAAACCATTGTAAGATCCAAAATCAAATTTTTTTTTGAGTATTCTACCACTGCTGTTTGGGTTCTGCTGCATCTTACACGATATGCTGATTTAAGCTACAGTTTCTGATTTTCATGTAAAGAGGAATTAATTTTAACTATAAAAATATTCCTGCTTTGGTCTCCAGTTGAAAGAAAACGTGTTCTGTAAAAGAATAAAAATAAACACATTTCTTTAATTAAAAGTAATATTTTCACATCTCCCACACTTGAACTGAAATGACAGAAAGTTAAAAGCTAAAATTTGTCACAGAAAGCTCCAGTCTGTATTAATTTCTTAAGCAGATTGTCACAATCACTTGAGGTTTGTCTGCAGCAAAAAGAAAAAAAAAGATCAATTGAATTTAACAAAAATTATTGGACAGATAAATTCAGCAATGATTTTTTTAAAAGCTGGAACGTTAATGAACTCTTTCAACTATTTTTTGTCACTAAACTGACTTTTGAACTCACCTGCCTTACAGGCCACCTGGACTAGTGCAAGTCCAAAGTCTAATCCAAGTACCCCACTTGGATTTGCAGAGAGACTATTTAATTATTCTCTGAGGATATTTACATCAACTGGGACACATTAACAAAGACAATTCTGCTTTAAGATGTTCTTAATTTGGTCATATATAAAAGTCATCTGAAACATTTAAGCTTTCATCACACAGATGGAGTGATTTCTAAATTTGTAGCTTATTTAGTTAAACAGTACTTATATGCATTCACATTAATAAGTCCCAGCTCAGATCTTCATCATTAATTAACAATGGCATTGCTAAATCTGGCACAGATTGTACCAAGTGTCACAGAGCTCTGTCTGTCTGGGCACAAGCAGCCTGTGAGTTCCAGCAGCAGAAAAGGCAAACCCAGCTCTTGTCAGTGGTAGTGACAGTGCAAAGGAAAATGCGTGGGCTGTGTGTGTGGGCAGAATCCTTTCTTATCCACTGTCTCTCCCTTTGAGTGCTTTTGCTTATCAGCACCTGCCACTCATTTTTCCCTTAACCTGTTGAGATTTTTCTTTAAGTCTACACTTTTGAGTTTTGTTTTCATCTTATGGAAATGTTCCATACAAAGCCTCTGAGATGGGCTGTCCTATCCATCTATGTGTACACATTGCTAGTGCAGGTCCCCTTAACATCTTTATTGCTGGAATCTCTTCCTCTGACACCTGCTGTCTTGCCTTGCTCACACCACTCACAATGTTGCTACAAAGATAATGTCTCTACTAATTTAAAATCAACTGTCCCTTTCAGTTCCTCAGCTGCCATTGTTTCTCTCTCAAACATGTCGCTTGTCTTTATTTTCAAGACCTTTTCTCATGTCTCACATATTTTTTGTTTACTACTGAAATGTCTGTTTAAATCCCTGATTCGTTGTGATATCCTGATGAATTGGAGATGACCACAGATAAGATTTTAGTGTTTTAAATTATCTTTTGTGTTTCAAATTTAGATTGCAAGATGTTATTTCAAAATGAATAAATTTATAAATTTGTAGGTGTGCCTTTTCTCCTCTCACTGTATTCATCAATGACCTCCAGTCCCTGATTCCTTTTCAAACCAAAAGTATCAGACTTGCATTGAGAAAATGCTAGGAGCTAGAATTTTAAAGACTTACACTCTATTGTGAATATATTCAAAATGAAAATGCATTTTGAGATTTTACAGGCTGTGGAAGCAGAACAATGTCCATAATAAATAAATTCATATTGTTCTTTATTCCACTGAAAATAATACAATTTCAAAGAATGAGAAAGATGACATGAGGGAGAGGCTTGGATTCAGGTAGCCTAATTTCTGGCTGAAAAGGTTTGAAATGCTCCCAGGCCCTCCTCTTAACCCCAGCCAGTTATTCCCAGGAGCTGGTACAAGTACCCCTAGAGCATTTTGTGGGTCCAATGTACAACTGTGATAGTTCATGAACAGTCTTGGTTCCCCCTCCTTTCTTCATCTCTCAGGGGAGTGAAAAATTCTGTCCAAGCATACAGCACTGTACTGGCTAGGGCATTTACTTTCCAAACCAGCAGGAATTCACTTACTAATTCACTCTTCAAAACATGATTTATTCTGCAGAGCCATCTACTTTAATTACTATTTGAGCTTTCTAGAACCACAGGTCTGGGTAATTATTTTCATTGCCTCCCCTTGGTTGCTTATGCTGTATAGATCTGCTGTTTAATGAGTCACTCAGAGGCCAGAAGGAAAACTGAATTCCTGAAGTACAGGGTGTCTACACAAAAATGCACAAGCAAATATTTCCACTGTAAGCAAAGAGATAGTGTTTGCTTGTGATAAACCACTTCTGAATAATTTATTTCTCAGCTTGATGTGAGGTAGACAGATCTTATCACAGGGATAAGAAAGGGGGAAAAAGGAATTCAGTGATGAGGGCAGTGATTTCAGTGATTCATTTAATTATTGTTATTTAGAATGTTGAGAGCATAGCCCCACTGTGTCAGAGACTGCTAGTGTATAATAAGAGACAGACAGTTGCTGCAGTATAGCTTCTACACAGGTCAGTAATGGCGAAGTTAAAATTTATACTTTGGCAAAAAATTATATGTGTATGCACTATCTTCACATAATTGTACTTGGCGTAGGGTTTTTTTATTGGCTGCAGTTTTTATTAAATGTTTACATTACAAGCAGCTGTTTTCCACTTCTCATTACAAATACAGTCGACACAGTTATCCATACAGGATTTATTTTATTGGTGGATTTACAGTATCACACACAGGGCAATGTGCTGGCTAGCTGTGTGCAGAGCCAGGCGTAGCTGAGGGGTGTTAAATTTGGGTGTGATGCTGCACAAGTGTGGCTGGCTCAAGTGGTTGTGCAGGGCCACAGGCACAGGTGACCAGCTGGTTCCTGATGTGACAGTGGTGTCGCCGCTGCACTGGGCTCTGGCAGCAGCCCTTCCCCAGCCGATGACTGTCTGTGCCAAGCAAGCTTGCCCAGAGAGCATCCAGGCTGCTGAATCATTCCCATGCCTCCCAATCCTGGAAACACTTTATGTAGATAAAGTGCAGAGACTGTCAGCATAAGGAAAAGAAATCTGCCAGAACTGGGTTGCTGCTAATAAATTTGGCTGGACATAAAAGACCCTGAGCTGTTGCTGCGTGGAATTCTTCAGACCTGCCCTTGAAACTACAATTTCCACCTTTTTCTTCATTTATCAGAATATTCCAAATATCTGTGCTTTCTGATAATGTAGGATATGCTACAGGTCTGAATAGGAAGGAGTTTTCCTATTTCATGGAAAATTTCCCTACTGCTTCTGTAGCATAAATGGAATTTTTTGATGGTTGACCAGAAATTCTGTTTCACAGTGTAAGGTTAGGGATAAATGGCATCTTACATTGATACCGAGCACTTTTCTGATTGCATTTCTTTGTATAATGTCCTTAGAATGTTGGCACTGATTGAAGAAGTTTGATGAAATTATGATGACAGAGTTAAAGTAATGGTGTGCTTTATGATTTTGTGTAGAAACAGAGAGACGAATTGAGATGTGCTTTGTGTACAAGGCTGTGTATTTTGTGTAAGTACTATGGAAAGAGAGAAGCAGTTGAGGCTACTCAGCCCTATACTGGAAACAACATGTACTAAAAAAAAGAAACATATGAGTAAGAAAAATAGATTAGTATTCTTCTATCTTCCATGGGTGTGCTCCCCATCTCTGGTGTCAAGCCTTGTTTTCTGAAGTGTGTTTCTCCTCTGGTAGTCAAAACCATCTCTTTTATCATATGTCATGAAATGATAGCTCATTCTCTTGCCTCTAAGCTATCACACACACTTAGAAAGAAACTCATCAATAGAAATGTTTGTGTCTATGTCTGATTGGTTTCTTATGTTTAAAAAGGAAGAAAAGGGAGATTGATTGCAGAGACCATAAAAGTAATGACGCGTTTAATGAAAACATACATTTTATAGGAAAAACACTCTTAAAAATTACTTGAAGCTGCTGCATATGAGTTAATGAAATTAAATGACCTTCAAAATTTTGCTAATTTGACCTCAGGTTATCCCTTTGAGCCTTCAGCCAGTTTCACATTTATTTGCATACATGGCATTTATTTCTTTACATTTAGTCTATCTCAAGAGCTTTCAGCCGTCCCCATTGAACAGTGTGGCTGCAGAGATACACTGCAGTGGTTACAGAGTGTGAAAACCTGGCTGCTGGCTGTCTGGCTGTCCCTGCAGTGGCAGCTACTCTTCCTTCTCCCAGTCCTTCACTTTATGGTGTTGCCATAAATTTTCCTTGAGGAAATAGTGCCCCCTAAATTGTCTGTTGCTAGCTACTTCTTTTCATATCAAAACCAAACCATAATCAGATCTAGCCCAAAATGTGGTTGCATGGCTGAGTTTTCCATGAGAAACAATGTCAGAAAGCCTCTATAGAAGTGAGCAGCTCTGGGATTGAGATAGCATCCACTGTCAGGCTAGTCCAGCTCTCTGAGGTAGTGCTTGTTCATGGAAAGGAACATAAAAAAGAACACAATGTGAAGACTTTGGTATGTTGTAAATGTGGTGGTACTGATCACTGACCACTCTCATGCCAAGTGATACTGAAGGGCTCATGTTCACATTGGTCAAAACTATTCTTCTGTACAATGGATGGGTTGTCTCAATACTACCTAGCATTTGGATTCTGGTTATGCAGCCCTTTGGGCTTTCAGATGTTGTAGTAATAATCATTAATTATAATGAATAAAATTAATTATTCTTTAATAATTGATTGCATTACTGGGGTTTTGTTGTTTTAAGTTGCAAGTAAATACTGAGGAGGCTGTGTTGCAGCATGCAAGAATGTTTTTTAGTGTGATTTCCCAGACGTGTTGTGCAGCCCCAGCTGTTGTATAAGGTGAGTAAGGAAGTTTGATCAAACAGGACTGGGAGATGTCGTGAGGCATGTCTTTTATGTCCATAATGTACCAAAACTAGTCCCCAGAAGGAGCTGTCTGCTGAACCTCACTTGGATTTATTCACCAAGGGAGTTGGATCCCAACAGTGAGGTAAGCACATGTATGATGTGAGTGTGCACATCTTCCTGAGCTAGGACAAGTGGCTGTGACATGTACGTTGGCTCTCAGGTGGGACAGATGTGGTACCAGGGGCAGCACTAGGATGGATCATATCCCTGCTGGAGCACAGACTATGTCATGGCTCCCTGCTTCACTGGTGTCTCACCCCCAAAGAACTTCCTCATTCATTTATGCTATAAACCACTCTTAAGTATACTTGAAACACCAAAGATACTTATGAGCAACTGAAAACTCTTGTCCCGAGGGTCCCTCTGGTGGTCCTTGTTGGTTGTCAGCCCTAAAGTTATACCTGACTGCTTGAACCTGATGTTGCTTCCCGAATTTGGAGCTGAGTTGGCAGTACTAGTCTGGTTCACTATTTTGTGTCCTCTTTTTGGTTAATGTTCAGTATGGTTTGCAGAATGAGCATTGTATTTTTCCACCAGCTGGGCAAATAGCTCTTCATCTGGCAACAACCTGGCATTGAGTATCTTGTCTGAGAAGCTGGAAGAACAGTAGGGATGAAAAATCCCTAGTACTGAATGAAGGTAAAAGTCTCCACCAAAAGACTCAGTTAGATGGTACCTCTCCAACCATCACTCTTGGCTCTTTACAGCTACATATTAGGAGAAGCTACAGTGGTCCTGAAATTTCAGCACAGCTGCAGGAACCTAGGAGCTGAGACACCCTGCTTTTCCTCTAACCATGGCAACATCTGCAAATACCACAGTCTATTTATTGCAACACGGAATCAGCAAAGAAACTGAAATCTACCATTTGGCTGTAAATTTCTCTATTTCTCTCTCATCCTAATATTTCTGTATGAGGGACAACACGAGACTGTTTTTTAAAGTGGAAACAGTGGTACTCATTCCCCTTTTAAGATGCATTGTAATGTCCTGGGACAGTGCTTTGCAGCATATCAACACTATTTTACACTGCTCAAAAAGTATAGTAAGATTGTTTTTGACAAATCTGTGGGGTTTTTTTATTTTTATTTTTTTAAAGACAAACCTTTTTCAAGTGTTCACAGAAAGACAGGAACATTTAAAGTGTTGTCATAAACCACATGAAGGTCTTTATAATTCCATCATGAATCCTAGCTTACTATTTATACTTAACTCTCCCCTTCTATTAGAAAATTGCAGAAGTTGCTCCTGTAGCTGCAGCATGCTGCTTTATTTGCAGTTTGGGATGCACAGAGATGTCATTTTCCCTCGGGGAGATTCAGATATCACTTCTAAGCCCCAGGTCCCACCTGTACAGGGGGAAGAAACCAGTGTAAATAGTGGAAGTGATGCTGATAAATTCAGTGCAAGATGAAGACTGGCCCCCTATTGGTTGCCATCCCACAGCTGCTCCCTACTGAATGGTTTTCTCTCATTTCACCACTTCTTTGTCCCCTCTGGATGCCTGTGTCTTCCCTGATAATTTTGCTTACTGCCTTTGTGGCATTAGGGTCCATCGACTGCCTTAAGGTGAGACAAGGATTTCAGATATTCATGATCAGTAAATTTCACAGTACAAACAAAATCATAAATCCACATGTGGGCAGGGCTGTCACGTTTTGGAATGGAGCTGCTTTTGTTCCTGATGTGCCTATCGAAAATGCAGCATGGACTCTCCATTCTCTGGGCTCTTTCATCTTCTGAGTGAACTGTGGACCTGAGTATTTTATTCTGGTATCCACAGAATTTACAATGCCTGTTTTGAAGCAGTCTTCCTGATAAGATGTACTGAGGAAACAAGGAAATAAAAGTAGGCAAGGTACTTAGTTCAGGCATTTTTCTTCATAGGCAATGAGACTGATACGTTTTCTGGCTCTCAGAATAGGACTATTATCCTTTTAAGAAACTTTAGAACAGAAAGAGGCTGAGGCCCATCTAGGTCAATCCCCTCTAAATCTTCAGACATTATGTGATTATTTTTAATATGCAAAATGTAACAAATAGTTTCAAAAATATTAGAAGTTTACCAGAAAGTGTTCTTAGAGAAGAGTTTTCAAGGGCTTGTGGTTCAATATACCTGTATCAGTCCTTGCTGTTGGTTTCCTTTTTACATTACTGGGTGCAGACAAGTTTCTATCTAAAATGCTGCATAATTTTAGTCTAAAATTTGACCAAGACTCTACATGGTAAATTCCATGTTGCTACAGAATAGCCACAAGCCACTCATTTCTGTCTTCTACATTACAATCTTCTTGTAATGCTGCAAATTATATAGTAATTACAGATGGAGTAACAATGGTCTCTTCAGCCATTAGTGCTCTGCAATTTGCAGTAGCAAATGGAGGATTTCTTTGTCTAAATTTACTTGTGTACTAGCAGAAAAGAGAAGTTGCAATAACATGATCAAATGCAGGAACGAGGAAGGAGGTTAGGAAGGCTTTTTTGCTGTTTTGTGTGTGTTGTTTTCCCAGATTTGTTTCCAGATGTGCCTGCTGGGGATATAACACAGCTACTGGCTTTACAGACTGATATCAAAGAGATCCCGTGAAAACTGGATTTTTGTTATGGGTGTCCCCAGGATTTCTTGTCCACATTATCTTTCGCTAACACACATATTTAAGATTTTTCTAATTTTTTCCTCCTCTTTTTTATTATAATCACAATTTTTTTCCCTGTGCTTGGACTGACATCTTTGGAATAAGGTCAGTGATTTATTCCAGGTTTTTTATGCCTCCTGAAATATACCTGATTCTTCTTTCCAGAGAGGGCTGAGCAGGGCATGTGTGCAGACATCCTCTTGTGCTTCATTGTCTCTTTGATATATTTTACTTGCTCTTCAGTTTCTAGGTAGGTTGTTTCCAGCTATACGCCCCTAGGTCTTCAGTGTAAAGGAGAGCTTCTAGAAAGAGAAAGGAGGCTGGCAGATGAAAATGGATGACAAAGCTCCATTAACTTTGCATTGGTGGTGAGGACAGGAGGGACAGGTATAAAGCCTTTTTTTTAGCATCAGGAATATTCATGCAGAAAATACAATGAACCTTCTGCTCCCTCTGAAGTGTTTGTTCCCAGTGTGCCAGCAGCTTCCCTCTGACCTCAGTTCCTCCCTGGTACTTGCAGGACGCCTGTGTGCATAGCTCTTGGAAAGGTGCAGGGTGCTATCTTTCAAGCAGGTGATGATGCTGTTAGACACACAGCAGGCTGGCTGCAGTCACCCAGGAGCAGTACTGGCACAGTCCCTGTAGTAAAGTTACAGACCTGCTAATTATCTCAAGCTACTCAACCTTGCATGCCTTCAGCATCTTGATAAGATGAAGGCAATCTTACCCTGAGCTCGCTCAGATTCTCACTCCCTTTGTAACTGTCAACGATACTGCTTTTCCCACCAGCTCCTTCCCAAAAGCACCTGAGAGCACGGCTCCTGCAGGCAGTGCGTGTGTTTGGGTGTGGAGGAGCCCATCTGCTTACAGCCACAGCAGGCAAGGGGCTAGGTGCCAGCCAAGTAAGCCAAGCGGAGCCAAGAGGGGTCACCCTTCCCATGCCAAGCACAGTGAAACACAGGTGCAGCACAGTCCACACTGTGTCTGACCATGTCAGACACAGCCTCTGGCAGGCTCCATGCCCTTGCTGAGTTTTGTGGTTGTTCTGTGCCTGCACTGACAAGAGTGTGCATGGGTAGGGAGGTGCAGCAACTGGAAGATGTAGACAGAGAAGGATTCTCCCGCTCTCAGCCCTACATGTCATCCTCCATACCATTCTCTGAGAATTGGATGTCTGAGATTCTGTTGTAGGAAAGCTAGGGCACAGAATTTTCTTTCCCATCCTAAGGTGATTTGGGGGGTGGTGACAGGATGGTCTGTGCTGCTAGGGGCCTGTGCTGCTGGGGGCTGAGTGACTTGTAGCATGCAGATGTTCATGTCTCCCTCCAGGTAGCCGGCACAAAAGTTGTGGGTGCGGATGTCCCTCACATATCACTGGCTGCTGTTCAGACCTGCACATTGATGAGGTAGATCTTGGCCTTCTGTAGGACATCCCTTGGCCTTTGAGGTGAGAGCACAGAAAGGAATGAGCACCCAGCAGTTCGTTGTTAGTTCTCACCTGCCTGAGGGTGGACTCCTTCCCTAGGGCTTGGCTTGGTCTCTGGAGAGGGGCTGCTATGTTCCTTCTGTCTGGCTTTGGGGAGAGGGCCAGGTCCATGTCTCCAGAGACATACATCCCACAGCCTGACTCTGACTTTGGCCTTTGTTCTTGGGAAAGACAAACCTGCCTCCCAGTGCACCAAGCATGCCCACAGGACACGAGTTCCCTTTGGGAACTCACCTCTTGCTGTGCTGGAACTCCAGCCAGAAGCATAGCAGGTATTGTCACCATGGAGCCAGGCACAAAGGCCAGCTCTAAGCAGCAGGGGTTGCACTGGACAGGCTGCTCCCATTCCAGTAAGGTGATGTTATTTCTCTGGTGGACAGCACTGTACTGTTGGTGAACCAGCAGCTGCTCAATCTGGTGCACTTTGGCCCCAGAGCCCAGCTCAGTCAACTGGATGATCCTGATCACCACATGCTATGTACCAATGTTCCTGGGTGGCAGATGGAGAAAGGGGTTGGAGGGACCAGAGCCATGAGCTGCAGCAGGCCAGGAGATCCCTACCTTCTGCTTCACAAGTCAGAAGCTCCAGGAATATTGGCTGGAGGCTGCTAGGAAGCAGTAGCTCAAGCCCAGCCTTCTCCTGAGCAGTCACTCATCCAGACTCTGCAGTGCCCAGGCACTGGTTGTACTGTAAGGAGAGGGGATGGGAACAGCACACGGTATTGTCAATAGGAACGTATTCATGTTGAGATGTCTCCATCCTTGTCTTCTTTACCTGGTCTTGATGAAATGGTGGGCTGCTGTGAGGACCCACCATGTGCTGATGAGGGACTTCCTGCACATAAGCCACTTGTCTGGTTGCCAGGAATGCTGATAAGCCAAGACAAGGCCCCTGGCTGGGGCCTGTGCCACCCACAATGTGTGTCCCACCATAGTCATAAGACATGGGGCCGTGCTCATCAGCCATGGACTGGATTCCACAGGTCCTTCTGTAAGCAGAAAGTCACCTCTCTCCTGCTTAGATAGCTTGCTGCTGCTCAGGCTCAAGATCAGCTGTCTGCCCTACCCACCTGGCACTGCAGGGACAGCAGGCCAAGAGAAACTTGTGGCATGTGCATCCGGCCACCCCAGCACCTGGGTGCTGGCAAGGAACTGCGGCTTCCCCATGTGGTATGACCAGGGATAACCCATGCAGGGAAACACCGAAATATCAGCCACCTCCCTTCCAGAGCTTGGGGCCACTAATCCACATGTCCCACGTGCCCAGCACAGGCCCACATATAGCCAGGAGGACGAGAAGGCACAGCAAATACATCACTGCCATGGCATGTCAGCTGTAAGAAATGAGGGCTCCTTGCTCTCAGCACGGCCACGGCCACTGCCATAGCTTATTGCCCACAGCGCCCTCAGATCCTGGGCTGATGTTACAGAGGGACTGGTTTCAAATCCCAGGCCTCTGAGCCAGGGAAAGATATGGGAATGGTGGGTGGGAGGAGCAGCACAGAATCATAGAAGCATTGAATGGTTTGGGTTGGAAGAGACCTTAAAAATCATGTAGTTCCAAACCCCCACTTCATGGCCATTTTGGGCAAGGATGCTTTGCGCTGGACCAGGTCGCTTGAAGCCCTGTCCAAATTGGCTGGGAACACTTCCAGGGATGGGGCATGCATTCCTGCTCTGGGCAATGCATTCCTCTCTAGCTTTTCTCTGCTTGCAGGATGAAGGTGTGCAGGCCCTGCGGCAGGCAGCCATGCCTGGCTCCCTGCACTGCCTGCCAACAACTCACAGGAAAATGCTCCATGTGGCATCGCTGCCACTTTGGGAAGCGTGATCACTGCCACCCCCCTCTCTGCAGCTGTTTGCCACAAGCCCCTTCAGACAAATAATACAGCTGAGAGCATGGCTCCTGCAGGCAGCATGAGCGTGTTTGGGAGTGGAGCAGCCAGACACAGTGGGCAAGCAGGGAGGGGCAAGTCCAGTAAGCCAAGCAGGCTCACCTTTCCCGTGTAGAACACGGTGAAACGCAGGTGCGATTCTTGATAAGATGGACAATTTTCCTTTAATTCTTTGAAGTAAAAAAATTCGACTGATTTTTTCCTGTCATGTTGTATCTCAAAACAAGTAAATTCTGTCATGAATGTGTGGAATTTGGGCCTGAATGTATAACATGAAAGATATCTGTGTCACTGCTCTATGAGATTACTTCTCAGCTGCTGTCAGCCCTCTCTCTGAAGGACTATATAACTGCTAAGTACTTCTCACAAAGAACAAGGCATAGAGAAAACACTGATGAAAGCACAGGTCATTAGAAGCATTTAGATTTATCTGATAAAATCTAGCTTTGCTTTTTGTGCCAGCTACACGCAATTAAACAGATTAAATTAGCCTGCACTGAGCTCTGGGTGGCCACACCAGCTGCTTCTGATACCCAAGTTGCTTCTTTAAAGTTCGCTCAGAAATTTCTACAGCCTAATGTAGTTTTCAGTCTGCAGTGCTTTTCCATAGACTGATAATATTATCCCTGTGAACAAAACCATATGTAATCCCTGCTCTTTTCTAAAGTAAGATAGAAGGTGCTTAAAATGTACACAGAAGCAAAGCATGCACATGATTAGCATCACCAGCTCCTTCCTCAACTGAGTAACTTTCCCTGTTTTCACGGCTTCCCTGGAGTCAGTGTGGTCATGGCTAGAAGGCAGTCAATGTGAGATCTTATATGTTTCTATGCACAGTGTTTCTATGTACGTAAATAATGCTCTGAAATTTCAGCTTAACAGAGCTAAGCTCTGGTAACAGCAATCCCTCTGGCAGTGTTACCACCTGGGCTAAGTGCCTTCCCTGTGTCACGCATCAGGCGGATGCATCACTATAGCTCTGGGCACCCAGAAACCTGCCCAGTGGGGGCAGGCTCAAAATGGCCTTAGACTGCTCTAGATGACTCACTGATACAGCTTTGTAGAATATGAAAATGTCAAAGATCCCTTTCTACAATGTAAGACCCAGCTGCTTTAAAGTGCCTGCCAACGCAGACCCACAGAGGCTGGATACCTTAGTTACATTCTACTTTCTGTCTAATTTACAGTTTGAATTTTTGGAGACTAAGACAGTTATGGCAAATCATCATAGGGTTTTCAATGAACTGTCTGCAGGAATCTCTGTCTACTGCTGGAAAGTACAGAACAAGCCAAAAATTGAAACATAAAAAGGTATAAAATCTTCTCTTTCCCTTATCCAGTATGTTCTTGTCATTGCCCATCTAAAGACCCAGAGCTCCCAGGCTTCCTGCACTCATCTTTCAGCCTTCCTGGAGCATCAGGTTCCAAGAAGTGGACCAGAAATAGTTATGGACTTCTCCACTGTAAAGTATGTTTGCTCTTCATTTCACTTCTTCCTTTCCTCACCGCATCCAAATGAAGCCCCTTTGTATGTGGCCAGAACTCTCAAATATGGCAGAATCAATGTTGCATTTTCCATTGCAGTGTCTTTTATATGTGCAAATGTAAATACAATGAAAAGCTCCTGAAGAACCTTAACCAAAAAAAAAAGGAAAGGTACATTCAAAATCATCTAAAAATTAACCTGTTCACTGATGGATGTATACAATTAATACTTGTATATATACCTGTTATTCCAGTCCCATATTGTGACACGCCCTTTTAAGAGCAAGGAAGAAAAGACACATGCAAAGAAGAAAGAGTGAAAGACTTGAGAAAGAGGTAAAAAATCTCTCTTTGCAACTGAGTTAAACGTTTTGGGCACCTCAATATTTGAGTGGCTCTTTCAAATTGTTTTAGAAGTGCCCAGTTTTCAGGGAGCACTTGTCCTCCCACAGCAATGGTTACCTGAACTGTCAGTGCCAGATGAACCTCTGCCAACACTTGTTATTTTGGGAAATGCAGACCCAGTGGGTTTACACTTCTGATTGTCAATCTCTTTCAAGGAGTTGGCAAACGATTTGCATGTGCATTGGTTTTACTGTTTGAATGGCTTTTCCATTCTTGTGACACACCTTTTTCTCAATGAGAGGTTGAATTTCTGGTATGGAAATAACTGTCCATATAAAAATGAGAGTTCAATACATTTTAAAAGAGAGACACTTTTAATCATTGATGAAGGTACAATATTCTAAATATGTCTTAAAACCACCAAAGGTCAAACATGGATTTTCTCTTTCCTTTTCTTCCCTTCCAGCCTTTTTTGCGGTTGTTGTTTTCTGATGCTGGATTTTTGATTCTCAGAGGTGGCTAAACTTCAGGGATGGAAGTACTTAAAATGGTACTTAAATATTACACCACTTAATGTTCAAACAACCCTACTGTTTCTAACCCTTTTTCTCTCCTGTGAAAATTTATGGTCTGCCAGAATAGAAAGTAGTACTCATTTGCATAACTTCACAATTTTATAATGTGTCATTTTAGTGTCAAACAGGAGAAATTAAAAGCATGTGGTACTTGTTTTAAAAATGGAAACAGAAGTCAAAAAATTTGGAGAAATACCTCACACTGAATGTTTATTGAGTAATACCAGCTAGAAGCCCAACCTCTGCTGGCATAAAGGTCATCTAGAAAGTTCTGTTATTGAAAAAGATGCTGAACAACTAGTCTGAATGGGACATATTCCTTGTGATGATTCAAATTTTACTAGAGAAATACAGAATTTGGATAAACTACATGGTTGCTGCTTTTTCATTTCAGCCTGTTGCAGCATGCTGACTGTGTGTATAAATATTGGTATCTAGGATAGATGTTAAGTATGCATTAATATTTTTTAATTCATAGAGTTTTGTGGTATTATGTCTTACAATTAGGTTGAGACATGTTTCAACTCTAAATCAATTCCCAAACAAAAAATAATTGACGGTACTTAAAAACTAGCTGGAAGTGGTTGATCAGACTCTCCAATTAATTAGGAAAAAATCAAAGAGATGATGGAGCGTGTGTTGCAGAATCACAAGTGACTGCACCAAATAAGCTCAAATCAACAAGAAGCTAATGAGAAATCACATAATTACCTGCAATATACTCTTGAAAGACAAGAGGAGTACAAAGTATCTACTACTTTATAAACAGAGGCAACTGAAATAGTAGAGAATATTTGAATACTCCAGTGTTCTTCCCCATCCAAAGAAGTGCATCTTTTACATGGATCTAAGGATAAAGTTGAAAGTTTCATAAGAATATGTTTATTTGTTAATTAAAAAAAAAAAAAAAGTAACTCTTCTCTTGCACATAAATCAAGCTGAGAAAGATGATACCTAAGTAAAAGTACTGCTTAAATGCTTTTTGCATGTTGAAGTATGTGAGGGGGATTGTAGTTGTGTCCAGACTGAGGGCAAAACTGTTATCTTGTTGAATGTCAGAACTCACAGAAGTTTTGAAGAAAATTAGAGCTTTGCTACTGGAATTAAAGTCCAGGGTCTATCTGTGTGTAGAACAAAGGAAGGAGCTCAGTCTGAGAAGGAATAAGCTGGCAAAGCTTTTATGTAATAAACAATGATCACCCACATTTTAACAAACTGTCAGCTTATAAAAAGTATCTCTTGTTTTTATTTGGCCTGTTAACAGCAATACATCAAAAGGAAATCACTTAAAATTCCAAATATAAAATGCAGATCTAAATCCTGTCTGAATGTCCTATCCAATACAACAGCAAGTGAGGAAATAAAATTCCTACTGAAGCATGGGGAATAGCAAGGAGAAATGCACGTTTGCTTCACTGCATTAGCACAGGACAATCTCACTGCCTGTTAAAAATCCTACTGTGGTAAAGTATCTCTGTTTCTGAAAACCCTAATGGAAACAATCTTTGAAAATCATGGCAGAGACTAAAATTAATTATATACACTTATTATTTTTTCCCTCTCTGGTCCCTAATAGACAACATTTTTGGAGCAGAAGAAAAATGTTTTTGTTTCCATGGCAACAATATCCACTAGTCTCCTTTCTGTCACAAAACATGGTTTCTGAGCATATTTACTAAAATTGAAGTGTGGGTAACTCAGAATGATAAAGCCAAGTGCAGCAAATTTTCAACTAAATAAATATTTGTGTTCGGTCTTGTATTCATCGGCTTTGAAAATCTTCAAGGTCAGGATATTTGTTTGCTGTGCTGATAGCATTCCCATTAAATACTTTGTCCTGTTCACAATGAGCATTCTTATTTAAACGTGTCTTGAATGTTGCTGATGCTACCCTTAAATAATTGAAGTAATTAAAGCAGAAAGCAACACTGCATAACATCCTTCAGAACAGCAAAGAATGCCACTATAGCTCTTGAGGACTTAAGGCAAGCTGGTATATACAGCATACAAGAATACATGCTGGAAGGTCAAGTCTTTAATTTATAAGTGGCTTCAGGGTGTCCTTCTTCTCACAGTGGGCAATGCTAACTGTGCTGTCAAAGTTCAGCAACAGTCTGTGCAGAAAAATGCTGAACTGATCTGCTCGGGCTCTGCTTTCTTCTTTTCAATTCCTTCTCAGTGCAAACCTCTCAGCTACAGATTCAGCCTCTTTCTTGTCTGTTGGACTTGTTTCTCTCTGAATAATTTCTTTATACTCACCGGGCCAGACTTTCAAGTCTTTGCTCCAGAAACATTTATTTGTAGAAGATGAAAAGAGAAATGGAGACCTGCACCAATATGTACACCATGGTAGAACTTGGCTGCATGAAACTGTATATTGATGCTAAGCCTCAGCTTTAAAAAAGAAATGAAGTATTTTCATTGGAGTCATCTCAACTCAAAGCAAAATATGGTGGTTCGGGTTTTTTTTTTGTGATGGGAATTAAATAAAAAAAAATAACCCACTGTTATCAAATTTAAAATATTACTTACAGGAAATGCTCAATGATCACATTTTCTCTTAAAAGCATGCTGACAAAAGATTTTTCCAGTAGTTTTTTCTGTAACTTTGAAGAAGTGGTTTGAATAGACAAAGCATCAGCTATTGCAAGGAGTAGAACTTCAGATTCAAAGTGATGCCTCTGATTGTGTCGCCTTCCTTCCTCCATAACTATTTATGTTTGTGTCTGTGGGGGGTACACAGTGTATGCTGTGCCTGCACCACTGTGTACAAACAGCCTGCGTTCAGAGGACTCTCTTTAGGGCCACAGCACACTGATAACTCAACTACAGATGCAAGGTGACAAAGAAAATACATGTGGCTTTTTTGCCTACATATGTTTCTGCCAGTTTTGTGCTGAAGTATGACAGCCCCCGAAGTAACATGGGTGCTGCAGAGAAGCTGGTTAGACAATGGGCAGTGGCAGGCAATGAAAGAAACGGAGACTTTACTTTCCTTTAAATTAATCCTTTTCACTTAAGGTTTTTATTTTTTTTCATATATATAAAATGTTATATTTTATTCTTACGTAAATGTTCTCATTTATCAAATCCAATACTGACTTCTGAATAAACACCATCTGAGAACGTTACAATGCCTGCTCAGACCAGGTAAAGACCATCTAAGTTGAAAAAAGAAATCAAAAAAGGTGCTGCTCCAGGTGCCCTTCTCATAGCCAGCTTTTCACAGGTGGCTGCTCGGTGTGCTAACAGATATCTGGCATCTCTAAAACTGGGTATAAGGGAAAATGCCACAGTTATAACTCTAGGGAGTGTGATGTTTTCTGCATGCACGGCTCCTGATGTCAGGCTATTACTGCCTCTTTGAAAATAAAACTACCTTTAACTGTTGGCAGGATTAGAATCCCTGTTAGGGCTTGTCTTGATTACCACAATAACTGTGTTTCACCTCAGGGTACTGTGTATTTCAGGTAGCCTGAGGTAAAAATACAAGTGAAAGCATTGCACTAGGTAACTGTGCACAAGGGTGCAGATTTTATCTCCACTGTGGTTTTAGCTTAGAATACATGATGCATGGGAGAGGATACCCTGAGGTGAAAAGGGAAGTTTTGCTGGCAGGGAGTTGGAGGCCTCTTTCCTGTTTCTTTTTTCAGAAAAATGTCAGAAGATTTGCTTGTTCCCTTTTGCTATGATTCCTTACGTGTGCCCATTTTGTAGTATTTTGTGTTTAGTACTGAGAATGAATCAGTGAAAAAAAAATACCGTGGGTGCAACATGATGGATGCAAAAAAACCTCACAGCCAAGTTGAGACACTGAATGAAGAATTACAATTGGATTTTACCTCAAGGCATAAAACCTCTGAAAAATGTGAGTTTGTAATGGAAAGGCTATTGCTGACACAACCTTAACTTGAACATTGCCGATAGCCACGCTATCACTTTATATAGCAGTTTAATGGCCAGCTTTTTGCCTTGCCAGTGGGAACACAGCCAGTTGAGGTGATTGGGTTTGCATGCTATAAAGCAGCTCAACCTTGGAATCTGTTGATGTAAAAGCACTCATTCTTTATTGGCCAAATTTGAAATAATGGCCTGAAAATAGAAGCATGTGACTTGCATGTTTAATTTACATTGCTGCTGTGAACATATGACTGTCACCTCACCTCCCGAGTTTAATGGACTTAATGAGCAGTTAAAATGTTTTAGGCAGTCTACAATGGACATCTGTGGTGCCAGTCAACAGCTGCAGTTGGCAGTGTGTTCTTCAGGGTGACCCACGTGCAGCAGAGCCTGGCCTGCAGGAGCTGCTGCTTTTTATAGCTCAGGCAGTGCTCCTCAGCTTGCTGTGTTTTACTGAGCCATCAGATCTGAACAACCCACTTTCTTTTGAGATGCAATAAATACAATGATAATCAAATGGAGTTTCTTTAGCTATTGATTTTCCCACTTGCCTGAAATCATCGGAAGCTGGGATTACAGTTTATAGGCAATTCAGCCATTTTAAAGAATATTTTAGCCTTCGTGTCAAAAAAATTGCATTGGATTGGGGCTATCAGAATGTTTTGTGAATGAAATATGTTGAAATTATATAACATTATGAATTGATTAAAATAAAAGAACCATAATTTACATAAGTGTATAATTTGCATTAAAAAACCAGAATGCATATGAAACGACAGTTTATATATATATATATATATATATATTTACACATATAAATAACAAGTATTATATTATGATATAACAAGTATAACATATATTCTATTATAAACAAACCTAAGTGCACCAATTTCAACTTTACTGATACGATTTTCATTTGAGTTTACTCCTAGTGAAAACCTCAGAGAAGTGGACATGTTTCCAAATTTCAGTTTAACTGCATATTTCTATCTGAAAAAATATTTTCCAGCTCACACTAATCCAATTGTACAAATATCCAATTGTAATTCTTTCAGGGATTCCTAGCCAGGATCCTTGAAATAAATGTATCACAGAGGAGTGAGCACTGTCTGGGTGCTGTTATTTTCCTTCCTAGCTTTAATTACTTTTAAAGACTTTGGAAATATCTGGGATGACACGTGAGTGTATTCAGCACAGATACATAGGATGGGGTCTCTGTCTACCCAGGAATTAAAAAGCTGAAACTGTCTGAAAAGTGGGTGGTCAGAAACAGATTTTCAAACCTACTACCATGTTTATTAACTGAAAACTGGGGTTTTCTTTTTTAGGAGGTAGTTGCTGTAGAATTAGGATTTATAGATATTCATGGACAGAGAGGTGCAAGCAGACAGCGACTTAATTCTTCTGAGTGTTGTAGGGCCTAACTGCATCCCTCAGGGATCCCCTGCTCTCACCCTGCCAGTGTTGCAGCCTGAGATGTGTGACTGTGCATCATTAAGTGCTGCCAGGGATGCGCAGCCACCATGCACATCTGCCCTGGGATGCCAGCACCAATTCATTTTTCCTTTTCGTTCTTTCAGCAAGAATCCCAGTGTGAATTAAGTTAGAACAACTGTATTTAGAAGTGGAAATAAGAATGGAGACAATACAATCCCAAATCTGTATTGACTTTTTTTTGCTGCCAAGCATATCCAAGTGGAGATTTAACTGTATTTATGCAAATGCAGCTTTAAAGAAGCTTTTCTCTTAGTCGTAATTATGAAAATCCTCTCAAGTCAGTCCACAGTGAGCTGTGTTGCTGTTTTTCATAACTGAGACAATTTGAGTTATCTTGAAAATCTTCAGCTGCCTTCTGCTTGCTGCCCAGAAGATTTTGCTGCAGATCTGCTCAGGGTCAATTGTTCCTTAAACTTGTGTTAGACTCTGTTCGACATGACAAGCAAATCAATCTTTCCAATTCAGGAGCTGATGAAACTCAACCTTTTATAAAGCGTTGCCATGAGAGTAGAAACTGAGTAGAAGGCTTTCAGACCTATTCAATGTCACTTTACACTGTTAGGATTTCTACAAATGCAGAATATTTGCCTGCCTGAGTCTGTTGAACATAAATAACCAGATCAAGCCAAATAATAACACATCCTTTTTATAAAGAAATAGCTCTGTGACATTTTCTAGCCTCTCTCTCTCTCTCTCTCACTTGGTGTATACATATGCATGTAAACACACTTTGCATTTAAGAGCCAACAGGTGACTGTATATGTATGTATTCTACTGTGCAGTTGATTTTATACAGTGTGTAGTTTGAAATGAGATCACATGATAAATAATTATTTGCACTTAGTTGACCAACATTATTTTAATAGATTTTTCCAAATAATACCATCAGATGGTAATATAAATGTACAACTTTTTCTTAGTGCATGAGAATTTCCTCACCTGTCATTAACAGTAAAATCCCATTGCTTAGTGGAACAACTTATGACCATATTTTACAAAGATCATAACTGGGCAATTCTTTCAGGGCTGATCCCTGAAACAGTCTATCTCCAGATAAAGTAATGAGTGAAGGTTTGGTTAAGGAGGACTCCATAATTTGCAGTGAGTGCTTGGGCTTCAAGATGTAGGATGTGATGCAGGCTCATGATTGCCTATTTGAGAAGGGGCTGTGTAGAACAGGATATCAAAAATGCCTCCTGAATTTAGGTGTGTAATGTGGGGAATCCAATGAAGCAGAAATATATTACTGTTGGAAAAATATAAACTTTAAAGGCATTTCAAGTTGTGCCCTAAAAATGCCCTGTGTATCAGTGATTTCCTCAACAGCAGTCTGACAGAAGACAGCTCTCTTTCTGTAATTCTGCAAATAGCTCAGCCATCAGAAAGTGTATCTATGCACTATAAAATTCTATGTTTTATTTTTTTCTCTATTAACCCTCCAGTCAATGAGAACTTCTGCTACCCTGTTTTCCATGTCAGATTGAAATGTGAAATTTACATCAGCTGGTCTTACAATGACTCTTAACCACAGTCATGGGAGTTGTTTCGTTTAGTTGAGAATGTCTTTTGCTTTTTGGTGGTTTTTTAAAAAAATGATGAAGAAATATGAACTCCTAAAAGGATTTCTGTGAAAAGGATGTATAATTATAGTGTTCTACCATGGTATGCAAAACTTACAAGACTATTAATAGGTGCTTTTTCATGATGTAAAGTGTAGATGGAAATCATTGGGACTATCTCAATATCTTCCACTATTGAGTCTTAACAGACTCAGTAAATCAGGGCTATTTTTCATTTGCTACATATTAATTGTCACTAAATACATAACAATATTCTTACCTAATGGACGGTTTTGATGCAATATAGTTCTTCTGAGAACCATCAGAATCCTACTGTGAAAATCAATAATGTAGCACTTTTATAATTTACTCCATTTAGAAAAACTCTAACAAAACATGCCTATTGCTTAGGCTTCAAATGTTGAAAATAGTGTTATCAGGTTAGTAAACTGTGACACAGGAGAACATAAGGAAGTTAATTTTTATACCACAAGATCTAAGGGACTTGAGCCTTTTTAAATCTCTTTCCTGTGGTACTAGCTGTGAGAACCAAAATGAACACAGACAAAAAACTAAGCTAATGACAGTGATCTTGAGAAGAGTGATGCAATACTAAATTTATAATGTTAATGTTGCAATTTAGTGAATTCTCTCCGATATACTGCAAATGATTAAATATTCTTTCCTCTTTCAATAAGTTATTGAAAAGGTGAAGCAATTGTAGCATAATACTTGGCAGAAAGACTTCTGAACACAATTAGCTGTAGTAGTTACATATTCTCAAGTTGTCTTTATCCATATGCTTATAATCTACAAATTTGTCCAACCCAGTAATTCAACTTCCGAAGGTGCTTACTCTCAGTACGTATTTAAATAGAGTTATATCTGAAAAGGGCTTCAACCTACTGCTTTTCAGAGAAGTCATCAGGAGGCTTCAGATCAATTTCTGTTATAAAAATTCTGCTATTGTGCTTCCATTAATTCCTGTAACACTGACCTTTATGACATAGCTTTTCATGCTTGAGAGACTATTTGGATTCAGCAGAATCCATTCAGCTGCCTTTCTGCCTTTGGGTTATAAAAGAATCCTATTTAAATATATGAAGTAAATCCTACTTTTTGTCCAGATAGGAGGAAAAGGAAATGTTTCAAATCTAACCAAGTTTTACACTTCAAATTGTACAAGTACAATAGCTCATAATGAGCAGCTGAATCACTATAAAAAAATATTTAAGGACATGTTCGCATAATCCAGTCTTAGGCAGCGGATATGATCAACTTATTATCCTAGCTCTTCCTATAGTTAAGCTCTTCAGAGAGCTCTGATTTACATAGTCTGAATCACCTTCAGATTGAAAAAACCCATCTGTTTCTCTCTCCACTGCCTATTGGTCAGACTTGAGAACAAACAGTTGTTTAAATTATGTGGCTAAAAATTTGTGGTATCAATAATGCCTTTCATCACAGAACAAACTTATTGCCAGTCTTTAAATATGTGCCCTAGCTGGAACTGGACATCTTTTCCCAAGCTTCACAGAAATCATGTACCATGCCAGAATGATGTGGAGGACACAGAGCTTATAACGGGATCTATTCTGGATTCAACAATATATTGTCATTTAAAAATGTTGTTTATTTAACAATTCTGATAAATTTACAATGAAAGCATGCCTTGTTTATTCTTGAGGAGTGCCCATCAAAGCTGGGCTTGCCAGTGAAGAAAATGAGCTCAGCTCTCCTTCCCTCATATCATCTGGGGTTGCATTGCTCACTTGACATCCTACGGTGGAGGAATAGATCTGCAGTCTTCTCTTTATTTTTGAGGGTTTATGTAGGTGTGGTACCTTTTTGCACCTCTTTTCCCCCCTTTAGACAGTGTCCAGTGTTTCTCAGGTGTGATGTTTGTAGTGGGTTCTTTAGTCTGAATTAAACACATAGATGTACTCTTAATAATTTTTTGGGCCGAGTTTGAGCTGAAGAAACTTAAAAAGTAACAAAAAACCAATACTGTTGCTTAAAAATAGTATATATAACACATTTAGGTAGGAATTTATACACCAAGTGATTTCAGCCCAATTTCTGTCATGAGCAAAACAGTCTTATTAAACTAATTACTAGCTTCAGTCTTTCATTGTTTTGCTTTTTTTTTTTGCTAATTTTCAAATTATTTTCTTCAGAAATAATTAATTTTTGTTGTTAATTAAAGAGATGTTAATTTGCAAATAAATGTAAATGATATAGTACATCTACACGCCACTATTCCTTAATTTAAATTTTATTTATTAAAATAATAAGCGATATTTTTTGTTAATTGTCAGATATTTGAACTTATTTTTTGTGTCAAACTACTGTAAATGTAAATGAAAATTTTATTAAACTGGCATTCTTTTTAATTACAGAAAATGCAATTAAACTATGTTCCCTTAGATTTTAGTTCCTGAGTGGTACTTGAATATGTCTAAACCATAATAATTTCTTTCTTCTTCAGAGAGTATAGACTAAACCAGAATAACTTACAGCGTGGGTTTTGTTCTGAGGGTGCTTGGAAAACAACTCAGAGAGACCAAAGCAATTTTGCCACAATACTCTCAGGTTCAACTACAACTCCCTAAGTACATAATTGAAATTGATTCAATGTGAAATCAGTTGAATAGGATTGATTCCTATTGAAATCAAAGAGACCACAGAAATAAGTAACAATTAACTGCTTCAGTCAGGGTGACAAATCTTTAGTTCCTAGCTATACAAATACAGAAACTGAATGCTGTATCAGGAAAGAATGTTAATGTATATTTTTCCTTTGAATGCAGAAATTTATTCAGAAAAAACACTTCTGGATGAACTAAGACAAAAGAAGTAGAGTTTTCACATAGGTTCAGATGTGAAAAGGTAATGTGCTCAACTGTTCCTCTTGCAACCTTGAGGGTCTAAATTCATATTTTTAATGATTACACTCTGAATATAATAAAAATTCTGCAGATGTGTGGAAGAGGTACCTCAGAAAGGCTGGGGATAATGCCTCCTGCAGAGAGTGTGTGTGTGTAAAACTGTCATAGGTAATTATCATAGTGACATCTTTTGCATCACAAGTTATTTTGAGGGAGGGTGCAGAGCTATTGTGCCACTAGATGCTGCTCTAAGACAACATCTTACAAAAAAGAATTCCTAAAATCCATGCAGTCTCCAATATTGCATCAATCACCACAGTTCTGTTTAAAAATAATTTACAGATTAAATCTTAAGCTTTAGAAAGAGGTTCCAAAAATTTGTAAAAAAAGAAGGAAGGGGGCAAGCACATAATGAACTGATATTAAAACTTACGGTATCAGAGCTACTGCATTTCTGGGAACAGAGTCTGAATAAGAAGGCTTTTTATCAGAAACTTTTGGTTTTATAAGACTGTCTTATCAAATTCTTGAAGAGCTTTCTGTTAAACAAATTCACATGCTTCAAAGAAGCAGAGCATAAATTTCTTAAGTCTTTTTATTTCAAAACATGAGATTTGTTCCTGCTTCAGTTTAGTGGTTAAACAAGTTTGCTGGCCTTGGCTGAGCTAACATGGATCCTTCACAGTGTTTATCTAACTTCATCTTGCTGTATGGGCACCGAAAAGTTAAACAGAGGAAATGTTAATTAGGTCAATATGGAAATAAATCTGCAGAGCTGTAAGAAGAGGCTTGCACAGTGTCTACTGAACCAGGTGTGGTTTTAGTTTAGGCTTGCAGTAATTCACTTGCAGAAACAAATAGATTAATAAAAGAGACAGGAAAACCTTTGAAAAGAATAGAATTGGCTCTTATGGGGATCAGTGAATGTTGGTACAAAGGACCTTAGTAAACTAAATTCAGAATGGGAGCAGATATGTACATGGAAGGTTTTTGCTGTATAACAGGCTAAAATGGCACCAGAGCAGATGACACAGATGGATGAATTCACAGCTGGAGTGAATACTCAGTTTGTCTTTGACCCCACTGAACAGTTCCATGTATGCTTAGCTTTCAGTAATCACTTTATTTAGACTTTAGAAATTTTCTCATCTATATTTGATTCTCCCAACTGAACAACATACAGACATGATATAAATCAAACACAGGTTATTTTTACTGACTATGTTAGTAGCTCACTGATTAAATATGAAGTGGGCATTGAGAGATCATTAACACTGTGAAATGGATTTCTGACATTTTACAAAAGCAGCACGTACCCTTTCCTTTAGCTCTGTGGTGGGTCTTACATGAGCAAAGTCTTTCCTGATCATTTTCTTTTTGCATTTGGAGGTGATATATTCTACCAGTTATGCTCTACAGGAAATGGTTGAAATTAGTTTTCATTATTTCATTTATACTGTACTTGTCTGTAAGATTGCAGCTTGACCTCATTATGCCATCAGAATCTGTAAAAGCTTTTTTAAAAGCCAAATACTTACAAATTATAAGGCCAAATACTTACAAATTTTAAAAAGAATTTCAGTAAAATAACATGAAAACATAATTCTTTCCAAGGCTGTTTACACATAGTTGTAAGCAGTTGTCTGTTTACTACACATGGAAAACAAACAGTTGTCCATGTATAGTAAAATACTTTAAAACTCTCCAGCATCTATTTTACAATAGTTTTCCAATCAATAGGATACAGAAGTACTGTGTACTATATTAAGGTGTTCAAATTACCTTCTACACATCTGGTCTTTCCTTCTTTTCCTCAGGGCCCAGGGAGACACACATACACATGCACACACAGAGGACCGTATACCAAGTTAAGAGCTAATAAAGATATCAACCACTGCACTCCGTGATGAGCTGTGACATGTAACACAAAGCACCCTGCCTTCTTCTGATATTGTCATTTTCTGTAAGTGCTAAATTATTTTCTGTTTTTATTAGCTAATTCATCAACACCCTGCACCCAGGAAGAGACTCAATAAAGCCAATTAATTAGGCTGCCCTTTTAGGCACCAAAGAGGCAGGCGTACAGGAACTGTCTAGGGCCACAATCCTCTGCAATTTGTGCTATTTCCAAAGCCTAATTGGCTTAGGTCTGGTTTTGAGGGGCAAACAGAGGGGAGAAATATCGAGGTTTTTTACTGCTTGCAGGGCCTTTGTACCGGGGCTTGTTTCAGTAGCGTGGCAAAGCAGCAGGGCACGTGTCTCCTGGGACCACTGCCAGCCACGACACTGTGCAAGGCGGGGGAGAGGAGGGAGGCACAGGCTGCCTGTGAGCAAACCCAGCCGAGGGACAGTCATGCCCCATTTTCCAGAGAAGCAGTAAAAACCACTAAGGAGATTTCTCCATCTGCACAGCTATTACATATTAGAGACAATGTCTGTATTTTGAGTAGATCTATAAAGCTACTGTGTTTGAGATTTATTTCTGGCTGGTAAAAATAGTTTTGTCTCCTTCTGGGCTGAGTGTATTAGACGGCTTTCTTGTTTCTGTGATTCAGTAACAGCATCATTCTTTACAGACATAATGTGCATACTGCTGACATCGTTCCAAAAAATAGATGGCCCAGGGCCACCTTTGGGGAATTCTCTAAACGAAAGAATTGGAGATGATCATCTCACACTGGGTGTTGAGCACTCTCTTTGCATGCTGAGAGTGTTAAAAGAGGACCTGGAACAGTCCCTGTGCATGTATTTACACAACAGACTATTGCTGCTTTGCGTTGTCAGCCCAGTGGTTCAATAATGTTCATTCTTAAAAGCCTTCAGTGTGCATATAACTACCAGAGTTTGCATTGTAAAAGGCCTGTAAATAATTGTGCACCTCTACTGGAGAGGATGTTAGTTCCCTCTCAGGAGCAGAGATGAGATTTTGCTTCCTTCAACAATTCCCCCCTCACAGCAAAGGGAGCAAAATGGGGCCCTGCTTGCTGGAAATTCTCTGTCCTCTGAAATCTGAATGTAGCAGAAAGAGTATGTGCTACAACAAGTTATCTCTGAACCTCAGAAATGTCTGAGAATTTTCCCCTTCCTTTTCTCCTTCCAGAAGAGAAGTGCTTCAGACAGTATGGAAGCATAGGATGGATGGGGGTGCTATGGAAGGTACTGTGAAAAGACTTAGGAAAAATAATTTCATATTTATACCCTGCCCCATTCCTTCCCCTGTCATGCCAGGAGGGAAGGGGAGGTAGCACAGCAAAAATGACCTGTACTGGAGTCTCTGGCTCTCGTGGCACAGCCAGCATGGGGGCAGTGGCCAGGAACTTCCTTTGCCCATCATTTCACCATCTGGGAAATTGTGCCTTCCTGGAGCTGATGGACATTCTGCTTCAGCACTGCCTGGGCTGCACTTTGAGGTCACTGACTTTTTGGGGCTGCAAGTGTTCTTGGTTCCTTGTCTTGTCTTTTATGAAATAAGGAAATGGGCTGAGATAAAGGCTGTTTAGATATCAAACAAATCTGCACTTCTCTGTGAGATCTGGGCCTTGGTGTGGTCCTGGAGAGAAAATGGTGAGCTGAAGAGGACATGATAACTGAAGGACAGACAAAAAACAACCTGCTCAAGCACCTTGATTCTGCTGGTGCTGTCAGGTCTGGCTTGGATCTGCCCTTCCAAACCTGCATTAGGAGACCATGGCCACATAGGGATGGGGCACATGTAATACATTATTTAAACTAAAAGGGTAAGAATTTACATTCATTGTTATTTTTGAAGAATGGCTTGGTGGCTTAAGCATAAAGCTTGATGGAAGATTAGGTAGTTTCATCTCACTGCTCTGCCTTCTCCATTTTGTGTATGGCCTTGGTGGGACAGGCTAATCTGACCGGCCCAGTAATGCTTCCATGGCATTTGCTGGTGAAATATAACTGAAGTCCTCTGAGGTTATGCATGAATGGAGATTGAGGAGAATAGTCCTTTCTTTTATAGTATTATAAAAACTTAGAAATTCACCCATCAGAACCAGTTTGTATCATCTGTGAGAAGTTATTCTGTGCTGCAGAGACTCATCAGTTATGAAGGATAGACCCACCACGTAAATAAACTAAATCCATCTCATTTTACGTGGATGCTCAAACAGCCATCTTATGATAACTCTCAATCACTGCCAAAATGAATCAGACTCAAACTGTAGGAGTAAAAGAAAGTTTCTCTTCTGATTCTTTGGATCTGCATTGCAGAAATCTGAAATCAGCTTGCAAATAAGCTGCAATGTCATGGGCTGTAATCCACAGCTCCATTTATACTGATGCGTGTCTTGTGCACTCTGTGCTGCTGTAATTCCTAACTACAGTGGGAGTATCAAAGTTTGACTGCAGTCTTAGCCCTTATTTTAATGGCATTGTTGATTTTTATCACGGGTGCAATGTAGATTAAAAAAGAAAAAAGGAGGCTATGTGCATTATAGCTCATACTGTTTTCAGTTTGTTCTTTACTGGTACTAGATATCCCTTCAGTCTGAGGTAACATAAAACCAAAAAATAAATAACTTGGGAGTATTTGGAGAGGAATGAAAGCTGTTTATAGGTGCAAACATCTTCATTGTTATAGAACTTTTAAGTGTATAGAAACCTCAGATAGCAAATATTTTAACCAACCCAACCAGTACAGAACCTTTAGGGCAGGGAGAACCTGTGAAAAGCACAACTGTGGATTAAACGAAAAGTGCAAGTAATACACCAGTTATTTGTTACAAAATAAATTAAGTATTGACACAAGAACTTACACTATATTTTTCTGTTTGAAATGCGGCAGAAGTAAATCTTTCTTTCTAAAGGGCAGCAGGAATTGTTGGTCTTGTGTTTCTGTCATGACATTTAACTCATTAGCATGCAGGTGCACTCTCTGGGTTTCATGCAATACCTGTCTCCTTTCACTGTGTTTACAGACAATCTAGCAAGTTTGCAGACCAAATGGCTCCCTGTGAATCCACAAAGCAGTGAACAAGGCAGCACACAGCTTAGGGAGTTCCCAGCACAGCTAGCATCAACAGTGGGCATCAATACTGACATTAAAATAAAAAAAAAAAAGCTTGTAATTGTTTGTAACTGACAATCACAGTAATTAATTGTAGGTAATGTTGCAGTTACTCATTATTTTTCCTTTTTCTTGAAATCAAATGTCTTGTTTTTTAGCAACTGATCCATGGTTAATAGTGGTTAGCATTATGCATCTGAGCTCCTGGTTTACTAAACATAATGAATTATTCTGCTTTGTGGGGAGCCAACCATGCATTTGGTGTGTGAAATGGGAAATCCTTCACAGAGAACTGCAGGCACAGCAGTGACTCTTGACTCCACTTTGGGACTGAGTGGCAGATGAAACTCCAGAGGGCGAGACCTGGCTCCTGAAGCTCTGTGGAACTGCCTTTCCCCAGGTCCTAAGGGCTAGAAGAAGAACCTGAAGCTTTTTTCCTCAAAGGATCTGGGCTCAGGTCTGGTATAAGCGCGCATCTCCCGGGCAGCTGATGGTGTTATCCCCATGCCCCAGATCTCAGCTGCATGGGTGTAATGTCTGCATTCCATGTTTTTTTTTTTTTTTTTCATAGAGATATCTTACCTAACTCTCAGTCCTGCAAGAGCTGCATGTCAAGATAGTTCTCTGGGCTCTTCCTGTATTTACAAAACCTGAAGAAAGAGACATTCATCTCAGGTAAAAGCAGTGTCTGAGACAGCTGAGAAAAATGTCCCCTCCAAGTACAAGATTGCTTCTCTTTGAAGGGGGCCTGAGTAACTAGCTCAGGCTCCAAGCTGTTTTTAAATGGTTGAAGTTAGGTGAAGAAATTCCACCTGCTGCCTCTGCCTCTTTTGTTAAAATCCCTTAAGCCAGGGACTGTCATCTGCCCCCATGGACTTTGCTGTAAGTCTAGCATGGCAAAGTCATCATTGCAGATGGAGTCCCTGTGCACAGTGTAATATGAAGACTAGATAATAGCACTCTTAGAGCTGCTGACTGATGTTTAATACTGACATCACCACCTTATACCCATATAAGCAGATGGGCAGCAGAAAACCTCTGCACATTAACCTAGCACAGGTTATGCAGTTGGGCTCAGACACAAAATCATGCTTTGGTGGGTTAACATGCTGCTGCATGTCTGCCAAGCAGCTCCCAATATCTGTGTCCTGATCCATCCTCACCATCTCCTGTGTGCTCCTGCGGAAGGTGTGCACACAAATAGATGTCTCAAATTGGTTCACAATAACTTGTTAAGCCACTGTTACCTAAATGGATGTCTCAAATTGGTTCACAATAACTTGCTAAGCCACTGTGCCTCAGCCCACAGGCAACCCCCACACTGGGTCTTTTTTTTTACTAGGCTTCCATGCTGACACTTGGGCATTTATCAAAATGCTGTGCAGCCACAAAGATTTTTGCTAAATATGCAACAAGCATCAGTGTGTAGGATATAGGAAAAGGAGTAGAGTGTTTTTTTAAAAAAAGTTTAGCATATGTTTGGTGAGCTTTCATGCACGATTTTGCTGGTAAAGGTTATCAGAAAAGTCAATATGTCCCTGCTCAGAAAACATAAAATTAGTTACACCTTTTGGCAGGTGCATTATAATACAGCAGAAGATCATTCAAAGTTAACCAGTAAAATTCTGTTCCTCCTGAAGGTAGAAATGCCTTGTCAAACTCCTGGGCTGCTTTATGAACCTGCTGGCCTGTAGAAACTCAGCACAGTGAAGGCCATAAGGTGTGTTCAGACAGGAAATCCTTTATGAGTAAGCATGCACTGAAATAAAAAGCAATATAACCATTGCCTCAAGTTATGAATCAATGTTTTCCTATGAGTGCAAGACCCTGAACCAGTAAACTCTTTAAGAGTATCCCTAACATTTAGTGGTCTAATTGACTTCAGTCATATATGTATCATCAGTTTGCTCAGTTTGGATTTTCTCTTATGAGCTGAAAAAAATTTTTTAAATTCATATTTAGTGTCTGGAATTGAGGCCTCAAGGCAGTCTGCAAAAATTCAGTGCCTAGAATAGTGTAAAACTTAAGTTGGGAAAGCAAGGGAGGGCGTAAGTTAGTAATGCTGCCCCATTTACCAGTGAGAGGCAAAAGGAGCCAAAGGTTCATTTAGGGCCACACAAGCAGAGTATGGCAAAGCCAGGAAACAGATACCAGTCTTCCAAGTTCTGCTCTCTATATTTTAATCCTCTGGTGTATATCCTATAGAAATTCCAACCAACCTTTATCCTCCTTTAGACCTTCTGCTAACAACTCAGTAGGTAGAAGGGACTACACAGTTTAGCTAATACTTCACCTGCTGGGGATCAGGCAATACATCTTCTTCCTTCCCAACATTTATTTAGAAACTTGAGCATGATATGCTTGTGAAATATGTATTTTTGGATAATAATATTTGAATTTCAAAGGGAAAGTGAAATATTATAATTTTGGCTAATTCATTCAGACAATTTTACCCAACACAATATTGATAACCAAGCACATTAAGCAGTCTAATTCAGATCATTCCATATCACAACAGACAAGAAGCAGACTGCCAAACTTCGAGAAATTAAATATAAGTACAGAAGACATAATAAAGAGAAAGAAAACACTGGGGAAGTTTTCTGAAAAGAACAAAGATATAATTACTTCAGCCAAAGGGCAACAATAACACAGACACTGACAAAATGTGGGATTTCATGTGCTTATTGACTCAACTGTTCACCAAAAAAAGTCTTTATCTTAGCAAATGCCAAATTACATGATAATAATCGAGATACTGTACTATACCTCTGAGCTATAAAGCACCTTTTACTGGAAATCAAAGGCCTTTTTCTGAATAGTTGAGAGAACTTTATGGTTCTTTGATGATATGGACAGATATTTTACTTTTTGCTTTTCTAACACTTAGAGCTGATTTTTTGCTCTTTTTATTATGATAATGAAACATTCTGGGGTGGTTTTGTTGGCTTTTGGTGAAGTAGCTGAAGTAGGAGAGTTAGAGAGGAAACTTTAACATGCTCAACTAAGGCACATTTGAGGTCTGAATGATAAACTTGTAATATGAAATGAATGAAAAACATAGAAGTGAGCTTATCTTTAAACCCTTAATCTCCAAGTTTTCCATCCATCCTTACTGTTAGTAAAGTGTCTGTTGGATCAATGGCAGTGAACCTCCATTTTAAGACCAAAGGTAACACCAGGCTCTGGGAGAAGAAGCTGATGAATGCTCAGAGGGTGTCAAAATTTGTTCCCCTTGTGGGTGAAAAGAAGTGGGGAGAAACAGTGTATCTTCAGGATAAGTGATCCTCTGGCTGTCCTTGGAAGTCATTGCCAGTTCTGTTTCCAAAATATGTGTCGCAATCATGGCAAGATAACCTTGCTTGATATGGAGTGTAGTATTAGTCTCATCAGTCTGTGTGCCTCGCCCTGCTTTCCAGCTTTGGCTTTTTTTTTTGTTGTTGTTTTAGAGGGTACAGGTGAGTATTGGAATATTTTAACTGAGGATGAGCCATTTTCAGTCTGTTATAAGGGGGGCCATCTTGCCATCCTGGTCACTGTTAGGCTGGGTAACCTGACACTCCAACCAAATTCAGAATACAAACGTCACTTCAAAGATTGAAATTCCTTCACTCCTGTCCTATTGGTGTTTTTCTCCTAACAACTGTGATCACATCCATCTTAACTAGGTCAGGAAAAAACCCTCTGAAAATTGAAGAAGAATCCCCTACCTGCAGATGCAAAAGGCTGATGTATCAATCTACCGCTGGAATGTAAATTGCAGGTACCTGAGACTGGCTGTTTCAGTAGTATGTCTGTGATGGATTTTAAATCTATTCCTGTATATAAAAACCCTGCCATATATATACCAGTTTACCTGAGACTGTGAGGCACAAGAAAACAATGTTTTCTTGGTGCTATAATTTCCATTACAAATCAGCTACAAATATTTAAGGAGCTTAATTTGCTGATGTACATTTCTTTCTTAGTTGGTACTGCATGAGAGAAAGAAAAGCCACCTCTAATGTTTTTGGTATGGCCAGTGTGATTAAACTTCCTGACTGTGGCTGTACTGTATGTTACAGGAATGTATTATTTGTGGGTGTATTTAATTTTGGATGTGGTGGTACCAATTAGCCTCTGGTATCATGTTTCTTTTTTTTTTCCTCAAAAGCATCCCTCCATTCAGAAGACTTTTTAAAGTGAAGAGGAGACAGGAAACAGGTAATTTTTATATATGAAATTTAACATCGGCTGTATCTATGGATAACAGGTTCTGAGGTGAACTGCTGAGTGCGTCACGGTAAGCCTGGCAGAGTTAAGTGTGGAAAGTCAGTCTGAGCACATGCTGTAATGGGTTTGACCTCGAAGAGCACTGCAAAGAGAAATTGCAGATAACCATCTGAACTGACTTCAGAAGCCCTGACTCCCTGGATACCAAGAGAAAAGGGAAGGACTAAATAGATAGAGCGAACAATCAGAAATACGAGGTTGAATAAATGCTTAATATTTGAAGTGTTGAAAGTAGAAGAAAACAGAAAAGCAGTACATTTCCATGCTTGATTACAACCAAGTAAGGAAACTAAAGTTCCTTAAGGCAGTTTTATAGAAGTAAGATATATATTCAATAGAAGTGAGATGTGAGAGTAATACAGGAACAATAAAGACATGCAGCTGGGAAAATCTTAAACTCACCTTAAACTTGCCTTTCGATGGCAAAGAATTACTGATTAAGAATACTGAGGAGAAACTGTGGAGAATGAGACTTTCATTCTCAGCAGGCCTGAGTTCAAGGCTCCAGAAGGGGAAGAAAAGGAAATAGACCCCAACTCATATTATATCCACTTCATGTTTTAATTGGATGGACTTTAAACTTGGTTGTTCTTCATATCACATTTATTAGTAAAAGTAGGGATTAGAAAGTGCTTTCAGGATCCTCTGGAAGTGCGAAGTGCTGTGAGCAAGAGCCACTTGTTTTCTCTCTATTATGTTTAAAGAGAGGCAGAAAAGGAAAAAAGAGTGTGTGCATATGCTCACTGCCACATCTGCTCTACAAAACTCCAAGTCAGAGTCAAAATAAGCCTTTAAAGGGAGCACAGACAGCAGTGTATTTAGTTTTGATTTATTAAAATAGTTTTCAGACTGCAGTCTTATTTGTCCTGTGAGAGCAGCACTCTCTGGTAATGGGAGCATTGAATTTTCATGTGAAACATTTTAGAGAGCATATTTTTTTTCACCTACAAGAGTGTGACAAGAATTTGCTCTTGTATGATGATGTGGAAGTTATAGGTGCTATGCTAAACATGTATTTATGATCACTCCTGGCACGGCTGCTGTGTATTTTGTTTATGTTCTTACAAACCTACTTGTGACACATTATAAAAAATACATTCTTTTGTGGTAGGCTTGCACTGAGGCAGAATAAATCATGCCTCCTACATCTGCTCCAGCTTTTCTGATATTGCCCATTTGCTGTTCCTTACCCTGGAGAAGAGAGAGCTTGTGTGATTTTTAGTCCCATACCCGGTAATGTCGAAGGCGTCATGAAAGGGTAAAAGTAGATACCTTAATAGAGCTGTCAGAGAGGCAAACCCCAAACCACAGCATGAAGCAGCTACCACCCTTCAATCAGAATAACCTGCTTTCATTAAATGATAGTTTGGCAATGTCTAGACATGCTTTAAGCATGTGAGGAATAACACAGTGAATAATTTCAAAATGGGGAAAACAAAAAAACCCACTAAAATGAAAAAAAGCTTCCAAAATGAACAAGAGCTAGCCAGATCTAGCACTAGGCAAGATAGACTGAAGTCTTTATCTCTGATCTTTCATATTAATATTGACAAAAACATGACTACTATCTCTGTGTGCCTTTATTACAGACACCTCTCTGTTATACTTCAGGAAAAAAAAACCAAAAACTGTGTCAAGTACTTGCAATATTATTTTGAGTGGATATTTTAAAAGTTATATTTGCTTCTTTCTACTTTCCAAACTAGAGTTTTTAATTCTTGCTTAATTAGCAGTATTCTAAGAGTGGTTTTGATTGATTATAATAATTTGGTTTTTATATGCATGTTCTTCATAGCCTTTCTTCTATTTGCCTGTTAGTATTCCTACTGACATCAGCAGTGCAAACCCAAACCCTGTTTGATATTTAAAGGATACAGGTTTATGCTATGCCTGTAGAAAAAAATGCAACATTTCTTGTAATTTTTTTTTTTTTTTTTTTTTTTTTTTTTGTGGTGGGGATTTTTGCAGATGTGTGTTTGCATGACTGGTGTCTCAGCCATTATTTGCTTTTATATAATAAGAAAAAGTTACATGAGAGCAGTTCCAAACTTAATGTATTTCGGATATTTTATTGTCTTCCCCCATAGCTGTGATTGCTAGGAATAAATACAAAGCAGCTATTACTGAGCCCTGAGAAGGAAATGATGGAAACTTTAGTGGACATCATTGTAAAGCCAACATTTTCTAGCAATTATCACAGGTGTTTTAAAGTTTTTCTCTTAACCCAGAAGATAAATTGCACCCATATGTTATGTACGACTGGGCTTTAATTTTTGGTTGATGCTGAACTTTCAATGGCGTTTAAGTACTGACTCTTCAGAAAACAGCTGGTTATGAGGCATTTTGTTTAATTATGCTTTGTTGTTTTGACTCTCCTGTAGTGTTTATCATCCTGAGGAACACAGCTGAAGATGCAGGTCAATGACCCCTCTATCCATATACTCTGACACACCGATCCACAGGGGATTAGCCACCTAAATGGAAATTTTATTCATTACTTCTTTTGTGTTGCTATTCTGAATGACTTTTTCTATAAGGCTGCATGAGTAAAAAACTAAGGTCAGCAAAACTTTGTTTGCTCAAGTACTTTTAGATAATGCTTTCCAGTGTAATATAAGGAGAGTTTTCATGCCATGCAGTTTATTTAATTCAGTGGAGAAACTAAGGGGAAGAAAGGAGCACAAGCAAACCACAGAGCAGTTTGCTGAATGTTCTCAAATTTCTTTTGACACTTCATGGTGACAGAAAGCCCTGTGCTAAATATGTTTGTGCTGGTCTGCTGTGAAAATTCACTGTTCAATAGCTTCCAGAGTTTCTCATCTCTTACCTATGGTGTGCAAACCTACACCTCTGACCACTGGGCTCCCTGGCAGAGTGTGGATGGCTACTGTGTGTCTCAAAGACTTATAAAGGATTTTTATGAACTGCTCCCAAGGTGCCTCTCTACTTTTAATCTCCTCATGACAGAGAATTGTCCGTGCATCATGCCATTCATGAGAGGCAAAGTATGGGGTCATAAAATCAAGTAATTTTTGATTATTTTTGACAAATATGATTTAAAGTAGCAAAATTTGGCAATATAAGGATACTTTCTTTTTTCTTATGTCATAAAGTTGTCTCTTTCACAGCTGGCCCCATGGACTGGAAGTCAAGGACAGAGAGGTTGAAATGGAGCATAAGGTAATTTAATTTATTATTCCTGATTTTGCCCAGCTTCTTCTTTGGCTTATCTCATTTTAACATTGTTGGTGTTCTCCACTGACTGCTTCCTTTGAAAAACAGCTTAAGGCTAATTCCAAGACAATGTTGATTTCAAAGGAATAGAGCAGGTTAAAAAAAATTTCTATCACAGCATTTTATTAGATATCTGCTAAGAAGAGAACATAGTCAAGATTACTGTAAATTGTTTGGTTATGCAGTCCTTGAGTCCTGTGTTTGTAGCCTAAGGGAGAAATTTGTATTTCTATATATTCATATTCTACTTACACTTACAACATAATGATTCAGTAAACTGGAATGCTATATTCACAGAAGTTATTTTAGTTTAAGGAGGCCTGGAAATCTACAGATACCTCACAGTATTAACTGAATCTACGACTCTATATTTTTTAGGTTAAAGCCAAAGTCCAGAAAAGCCCCTTTAAGGTATCCATGATTCTGAATTCTGGCACTACTTGGTTTTGCTAATTCTTGTCTTAAAAGACAAAAAAGTGAGTTTTCTGTCTAATCTAGGAATATAAATCTGTCAAGACATACCAATAAAGACTGAGTCATGGACAAAAGCACTTTGAACAAATGCTGAAGGTGTCTGAATGAGCTGATGCAACTACAAACCTCATCTCTCTGAAACTCCATTGGCCTGTTGATGCCCTATCATGTCTCTCAGGTGTACATGGAACTGTTAAATTTGGTGCTCCAGCATGTTGTTGATTAAACTTAGCTTCTGTCTCAGCCTCAGTTTACTGCTTATGAATCAGATGTTCACTTTGCTAGAGCATTCGAAAAGAAAGCTGCATGCTGAAGCTGCACTAAACTCATCCAGCTCCTATGGAAGTAAAAAATTCTGATTAGTTCTCCATGGCTCATTCAACTATGCAAAAACTGGTTGGGAAGGCATTTTTGCTTTTGGAAACGGATCATGGAAAAGAAGCCAACTGGATTCCAGGTTGCTCTTCTGAGGCCTCAGCAGGCTAGTACTCAAGGCTGTTGGCAGACTTACCTTTCTACCAGCTTCTGCAAGGCGAGTAAAATAGCATTTCTACCTCCATGTCGCTTTGCCTCATCTGGTCTTCCTATCATTCCAAATAAATGAAAGCCACACATGGTTTATTGCAGATTTTTGGAGTACAGACAAAGTGCAAGGAGAGGGGATAATTAGACTTTGGGGTGGTATCTCCCTCTATCATCATAAATCAAAATTATTTAACACTGAATACAACAGCATGTTTGTGGACCTTCTTTCCAAAAGCTCATCATAATTTCTTCCTGGACTTTTTTCCTTTTTCTTTCTTGGCTGAACCTTTCTGCTAGAGTAGAAAATTGAAATTTGGCAGTATAAAAGCTTCAGACAGTGAAGCTGACTTTTGACCCCTAGGCCTTTGATAGTTTGAGAATGGGAACATAATTTTTGATTTTTTTTGCCTGTGTGTATAAATCACACTTGCTGGACTGCTACTGACCCCGCTTGACTGCAGCAGTGTGGTGGGGTTTTGCTAGCAATCAAATGTAGGGCCCTGGACTCAGTGCCTGCTGAGGGTGGGTATCAGCATCTCACCCAGCTGCAATCCCCACGCAGATCTTGTGATGACTGATACACTTTTCTTATCCAAGACCGCCAGAGAAAGCTTTCAGTCATTTATGTACCAGTCAGCAGTGACAGCTACGTGTGAGTGGACACCATCCTCTTCTACTTATGTAACACTCCAGCAGAGCAGTTCTCCGTGCTGTATCATCCTTATGACAGGAAGGCTTTAAATACGAGAAACACCAGGTCATTGGATTGGTGAGTATCAGTTCCCAGAGAGGGCTGGATTATTAAAGGCATTTCCTACAGCTCTCTAGGTTTTCCCCAAAGTTGCACTTTTTTTCTCAATGATTCCAGTGATGGCATATTTAATTGCAATTTTGTCTGTTGCAATTTGCAGGGACTTTTTTCCCCTTTTCTCTGGAGAACTTTTATTTTTTAACTGAACAACACTTAATACTGAAAATGAATATGAGTACACAGTAATGATTTTTGTCTGTATCTGTCAAATAAAAATGTTCAAAAGTGGAAAAATGCTTTCTTCTAAGCACTAGGAGTAGACTTTGCATTCTTATCCTTAACAAATTTAATTGAAGTCATGGGAATTCTAGTTGCATAAACAACATACAGTGTGAGTGTAAGAACTTTTCCTTTAAAATAAGTGACTTGCATGTTCCAAGTCTCAGGCTCAAATACGGTTATTTAGAAACTGAATCTATTACATATGTATATTCTGGCATATCAGGATAAGAATTTTACTCTTTGTAGCATTTCATCCAGGGAAAAAGAGGGCAGCAAAATTGTTTGAAAAAAATATGACATAAGAAGCAGAGAAAATGGGTTTAGTGGAGATGATGGGGTACAACCTAGAAGGCAAATCACTGAGTCATGCTGTGCCAAAATTAGATTTTAAAATTGTTTCTGACATGTTATGAAAACCCACAACACTTTGTTCTGAATACCCAAAAGCTCCTATAACTTTTGTTCAAAAACAGTTGGCTGTTCTTGTCCTTGTTCCTTCAGATATTCCTATACATTAAGCAGCTGATACAATTTTGACACATTGCATTTCAATAAATAATATTCCTTTTTCCTCACCTGATGGAAGAGAGCCTTCTAATCCTGAGAACAGCTACCAGAACCAATTGACGAGTGTTACAAAATGCATTGGAACTCTATGAAAAAGTTGCTATTTGTTAAATTGGACTGATTTCTCCACCTTGTGCTGCCAATTAATTTACCCAATTTAACCTTTTAAAATGTCATTCTTTGCCCCTCTTAAGGATACCTAACTAATGCATTTTTCCCTCTCTTGAGGTCTTAAAAGCTACTGCCTTTTCCATGGCTGTAGGAACTTCTCAGGATGATTGTAAAAAGGAAGAAAATGTATTGCAAAAGCAGCTTCCCTCCTGGGAAATGAATGATAATTTTTCCCCACTTAAAGTCATTGTAATGTAATTAATTTAGTATTTTTAATCACCTCAAAATATGAAAATGCAAAGCACTGAAATTAGAATTGTTCAGATTTCCATTTAAAACTGGCTAATGTCTGTTCATGGCATGGCAGTCCTGTTGGCATCTTGTTTTAATGGCTATTCTGAATTCTCTTACAGTTTAGAAAAAAAATCATCTATTACGCTGATGTATGTATAGACCCTGTATTTTTCACAGTTATGAATATTGTATTATGTTGGGACTTCTTTCTTCTTTTCAGAGACATTTCACTTTTAATTGTGATGTCCATTAGTATTCCATTCAAGGAACTATGAAAAATGACGATGTTAAATGCTTTACAAATAGGCTTTCATTCATCCGATTTGCCATAATGCAGAATGACGTGATTAGTAGTGATTTTTAACTGGCTTCTAAGAAGGTGTCATGTATCAGTTTTGTCATGTGAATTAGTTGTTATGGTAATGAGAGTATATCAATTATTCCTTGGAAGGTTGCATTAGATCAATTATATAATTAATCTGTCTTTGTTTCTTTCCTTATTTGTTTCTCCAGTAATTTCTTGAGTGCAAAAATATTGGTGTTACTATATGTAGTTAGTATTTTTCTGATCTAATTGCACAGATTATTGTGCAAACAATACTCTGTGAGATATTTTTAATGTTTTTATTTCTTATGAGAAAGGGTTAATTTCACTCAGTTTCTAAGTGTTCTTAAATTTTTTTAAAAATAAATTGTTTGCATCTTGTTGTTTTCTCTTAAAACACAAGTTTGTCAGTAACAGAGTTTTTCTCTGGCTCTCTAAAGCACACATGAACTGAAGGTACTTGCTAACAAAAATTTGAGAGCTGTGGTAGAGTCCATGTGTCTCCTGTTCTAAATAGAGTCTCTAACCATCAGCTGTCAGGTTGCTTTTCTGCCTCCATTGGTCACTTATTCTTGTCTGCACAGAGTCCTAACTTGAAGGGGGAATGGAGATAGGCTTCAGTTCAGCCTTTATGACCATGGTTTTCTTCAGACTTCTGGGAGAAGTCTACTTCTCTCCAGCTCTTCTGTGCTCAGAGCACAGACCCCAGCTGAACTTAGTTCCATCCAGGCTTAGCTATGTTGAAAGGCAAATATTGTCCATGATTCTTTATATATTGCCTACAGCAGTCTTAAACAAAGGCAGATCTGGATATTTCTGGAAGAGTGTGTAACTGGGTTATTTATATACACACAGGAAAACTATACCTATGTAAATTATTCCAGGACAAATTCTGTCCTGAATTTCCTCCCCAAAGTAGAAAAAAATCAGAGCAGTTTTCTGAAAATGGCATGATTTGATTAAAACATATTTATTTAATTTTCTGTAAAATTCTGAAAAATCTTGTACAGTTTGATTTATGAAATACAAAACCTCTAAATCTGTATTTGTGCTCAAAACAACTGCATTTTTCCTGACATTTAGGCAGTGATATTTTGGACAACCCTACCTGTTAAGTGATAGTTTTGCTAAGTTTTTCTGTCCCTTATCTATCAAGACAGACAATTGCAACTGAGCAACAAATAATGGAGTAGTTGTTCAAGGGTAATATTGTATTTGTTCAGTGGAGATTATCACTAAGAAAAAAGCAAATATCTTCCAGCTAAGAAAATCCCAACACACTCTTGTAATACAGAAGGAGAAAAAATTAAGCACCCTAGATCCGTTGTCCAAAATACTGCCAGCTTTGTTTTACTACCAGAATAAAACACGACTGTGTACACCAGAAGGTGACTTTATTTTGTGAACCAGGTTGTCACCAAACAAGTGTACATTCTTATATTTATGAGGAGCTGAGTTCATCCTCAAACCCAAACCTTGCCAGATCCAGTAATCATGTGCAAACCTCCACCCACGAATGGATTAAGCCAACCCCCAATGAGGGCCTGGGGCAGCCAGGTGTGATCAGTGCACCAGCTCATCTCAGCTCCTGCTCGGTCTGGGCACAGCAGACTTGGCTGTGGTGGCCATCCTGGCCCTCAAGCCACCCGTAGGTGGTAAAGCACTTCATGCTTTGAGCCACAGCTAGAAGCAGGCCCATGAGATAAATTAAGTGTGGGCTGCAGAGTTTTTTGTACTTTAACTTGCTGTTATCCTGAATCAGCCAAAAGCTGATTAAAAAAGGTTTTAAAGGGTATGAATGTCTCTGGGTAGCAAAGTGAGAGGTTATGGCATTCATGCCTTTAGGCACTAGGTCTAGAAAAAGCTTAAATCCCCAAATTACCAGCTAGTAAATGGGGAGATACCTGTCTAGGCTAAAATTTATCAACTTTTTGTTCCTGAAGTGCTTTAACACTAAGTATGTAAAGTTAATTATAATGAGCACTTGTGACTTTTTGTTTCTTACACTAATCTTAATTTTACAAGAAATGAGAGGGTGGTGGAGACCTACACTGTACCAACATGTGTGATTGTGGCTATTAACAAGGTGAATGTACCTTTGGGCTGCCTTTTACCTTGTCAGAGCCATGCCGCTTCACACAGGTGTAAGTGACAGCTGAAAAACAAAACCTTAGAGATCAGAAATAATGTTACCTGCACTGCAGTGTTTATATGGTTCTTCAAAAAAATAAATGACAGAATACAATGACAGACATCAGTAAGTTTTGCCCTTTGCCATTCCAGATTAGATGATTACTAACGGTGTCATGGTTCACTCCAAGAACTACATTTTAAGAAGACTTAAAGATTATCAGGTTTGGTCTGGCAATCGTTTCTGCCTATTCAATTGCCATTATCCCAATGCCCTTCCCAATGTGACATTATTTAAAATATGTTAAGTTGCTTTACTACTTTCTTCAATATTGGTGCCATATACTTAATAAATATTTGTCACCTTTACATGATTTCTCATCAGGGCGCTATTAGAAAATGAGTGCCATTAATGCATTTTTGAAGATATAAAACTGAGGGTACAGAGGAATAATGGCTCCTATGAGGACTCAGTAGTAGTGCCCAAAATAGCAGCTGGGGTTCTCAGCTTCTTGCTCAGTATCTGAATCGTTTCTACTGCTATGATTTAGCATAGCTTGAAAGTGGTACTGATGTAACAATTACATATCTCTCTGAAGGAAGGCACAATGTATAGGCAAATCTATTATCAAAGCAGTAAAAAAAAACCTTTATGATTGTATCATGGTGTAGTGGTTAACACTGACAAGGCACCAGGTGCCCCTCAAGTTGCTTCATCACTCTCTCTCCCCAGCAGGACAGGGGTAGAAATTACAATTAATAAATCTTGTGGGCTCCCATAGGACAGGGAAATCACTCAGCAATTACTGTTGTGGGCAAGACAGATTTCACTTGAGAAATTAGTTCAATTTATTGCCAATTAATAGCAGAGCAGGACAGTGAGAAATTAAGTTAGAACCACCTTACCATGCTCCCCTTCTTCTTGGGCTCAGCTTCAATCCCTTCTACCTTCTCTCCCAGAGCAATACATGGGGATGGCAAGTTAGAATTACAATTAATCAATGACTCTTTTTCTCTGCTGCTCCTCCCTTCTCACACTCTTCCTCTGCTCCAACATGAGTCCCTTGCACAGAAGACAATTCCTCACAAACTTGTCCTTGCTCTAGATTGGGCTGCTTCTCTCTTGCAGCTGCTGCACAGCATTTTTTCACACTTTCTGAAGTACTTTTCCAGAGATGCCACCCACACAAGTGATGGACTCAGCTTTGGTCAGTGTCATTTCCATTTTGGTGCTGACTAAAACTGGCTCTGCCTAACATGGAACTGGATCCTGGCTTCTCAAACGAAGCCAAGTGTCTTTTAAAAAGAATTGAGCACTGCAGACTCTATGCTACTGAAACTTTGCCAGGTAAACCTAATACATTTAGCAAGGAAAAATGTGACCTCCAATGATTTGCCTGGTTTTATTTTATTTCATTCTGTGTAGGATGCCTTCAAAAAGGACAAATGGTCAAAATCATCTCCACTTTAAAATACTGTCAATGGAATGTCAGTGGAACAAAAACCAGTAGCTGCACATGTGTGTTTTGACAGTCCTGTGCAAAAAACGTTACAAAACTTTTCCTTGGAAGCTGGAAGACACATGAACTAAAATATATTTAAAACTTCTGTATATTTAAAACTTTCAGAGAAAACTTATTGTTATTCTTATTCTAAACATTATCTTTAAAATGTTGCTAGTATAGCCTTTGACTTAATATTATTTTTCAATTAATTAATTCAGAATTTTTTTAGTGCTCTGGGACAAAGCAGATTATTGTAGCAAATACTCCAGAGTTATATGTTCAGATCTTTAATGGGCATTTTAGTTACATTAGAATATTTTCCATTTGTGGGTTTAGTATTAATTCCATTTTTCCTGTGTAGAGCTTATGCTTTAAATCTTTACATTTGTCTTTCCAGTTCCTCCACAAGATGATTGCACTGATTCTCAGTGTTTCTTCTGGGACATGATGGCTATTCCCTTGGTAACACATTGTTTAATCCTTGACTATTCTTGCTACACTAATCCAGGAGACTTTAGAGCCATGAATCTGAATGCTGAAGTAATTCCCATTTGGTTTCATTTATATTGGGAGTATGTACTTTATGTTGGCTCTTTCTATCTAGGCTGAGGCAGTTTGCATGTGATACTCATGTGGCTTCACAAATAGACTTTAACAGACTGGAAAATAGTAAGGGGCATTTTGTGACAGGTTGTTAGGGATATCACAATGCTGAAAAGGGACTCACTATGGAAGGTATGGTCTAGTAATTGATAGGGTGATATGATACATCCTTAGTGAAAAAAAGATTTTGTAAAGGCTAATTAAAAATATGTCTCCTAAAAATGTTATAATAGTAAAATAGTCAAAGAGGAAAAGTGTGTTAGTAAGACAGCTCGTAATATCCTTGCTGCAAATTTACTGGATCTTCACAATAAAAAGATTTCTAATCAGCACAGTATAATCAATAATTTGTACATGTTACAGTGCCTTGATTGTCCTATCTGAAGTCCCAGAAGATTTTTATTCTTGCTTTTTCTCTGTTGAGTTATTGACTTTTCAGTCCCAGTTTTATCTAGTAAATATTTGATACTAAAGCAGTGCAAACTACATTTTCTTTCAAAAAAATCTTACATGGTTCTAATTTTTTAAAACCTAAATATATCTGTATTTATTATTTTGTATGTAATTTGTGGCAGCATATTACCTCATCAAACATCATCAAAACCTATCCTGAATTTTGCTGCCTTGCTTTGTTACCCATCCTTGCTCAGTAGTTGTCTCTGTTACATAGAAATTGACATCAGAGTTAGAATGATTCTTGCACTTAAACAACGAATGAGCAGCTTGGATCTTCCTTCTAAATTGAGTATATCAGGCCACCAAGATGGTTCCAAGTATTGTACAAAAAGTCACTGATTTATTCTTAAAAACAATAACTTCATGCAAGAATCCTTTCTGCTAGATGTTTTCTCTATAAAGACTTATTTAAAAAATGTATTTAACAGCTCTCTGAAGGCCAGATGTATTTTCCTGTCCCTTTATGAAAAACAATGGAGTCACTTTTGAATGGAAGGGCATGCTTGGGAGGGCGTGCTTGTAATGGCACCCTTCCTTGGAGATTCAATGACTGGCTGGAAGTTCTGAGAGAGAATGCATTTGGAAAGATGCACCCTAAGCCACTGTGCCCATCCTTTGGAGCAGGATTGCAGGAATTTATCCTTTCAGGACTCCAGGGTATTGTACCTCCATCACTGGAGCAGTTCCACAGCTGAGATAAGGAATACGACCTAGTGTTAATACTGTACAAACCTACAGAAACTCTACATTCAAATATATACATGTATTCCTAGTAAATCTAATTGGACAGAAATCTCTCCACATGTTTTTTATAATTCCTTTAGGGGACATACTTATAGTATTGATGGAAAGAAGTAGTCACTGTCTATTGTATGATGTATCTGCAAGCAGCCTATAAATAGCTTATATAAACACTTGACCTGTGGTTGTCCTTAATAATCACTGATTTGAGAACTGTAATGTTACCATATCTGTTGAATTATAATTAAGATTTTTTTTTAAATAATTGCATGTATCTTCACTTATCTGTCTGTTATCTTGCTCATATGTTACTAATGCAAATTTTAGATGTTTCAATATTATAATTTTAAAAGCTGCTTCCAGACCTACAACCATGCCTGTGTAAAACAATTTATCAGAGGTGAGAATTCAAAATTTAACTAAAAATCCTAAAAAAGCTTAGGTTGAAAAGAGCTCTAATCTAACCTCAATGTAGGGAAATATCAGTGCAAACATACAGTACGATCTGCGTTGAGTAGATCTGATCTACTTTCTTCTGTAGAACTAAGCTTTTCTATCCTTTAGCAGCTGATCAGAAGGTCAAATAGTTTTGATATGCATTTGAAATTTTGAATAAACATTTTTGTGACTCTTAGATGACTTCAGTTTCTATGAAGAGTCATGCAGCCAATTAGCCAGCAATGAATATTCACAGAAAATATATGTCAGTCTCCAACCCTAATTTTCTGCATATGGATACTTGAACAAAGGGCAGGATACAAAGCCCATTGTAATCACCCAGAAAGACACCCACTGACTTCAGCTGCCTTTCTTTTATTGGTTTCTGGAAATATTTACTTATTTTTCCAGTCAGGGAAAAGAAGTTATGGGGCTTTTGAATTTTTTTTTTAAATCTGCTTAATCATGACTTATTTAGAAATGTATATGCTCTGAAAATAATTTGATATTTTGTTGAACTCAGATTTCAAATGTGTATTCTCTTGCATAGAAAAAAAAAAAAACAACAAAGAATTCTCTGAATACTTAATTGGCAGACCAGACCCACATGCACACTATTATAAAAAATTCTGTTTATAATGATTTGTATATGTAGAAGCTCAAGACCTGTTTTCTATACCCACAGTGGTCTTTTCTTCCTAGTAAATACTGGAAATGTTCTTAGACTTTTGCTTTTGCATAAGTGATTTTTTAATTGCATATAATTCCTTAGAGTGGATCAGCTCTCATTCCCTCGTATTTTAGATTCTTCTGTAAATATGGTCAAACAATGTTATTGTACTAATTCTCAATGAAATTAAGAGTCTGTTCTATTGAGTGATACAGATCTCTTAAAAAAGACCTTGAGAATAATACCTCACTGTCAGCTGTAAAATAACTGAAAGCTGCTGTCTTCCTTACTGGTGCTTCCAGGCAGTTCTCTGGATGAGCCATCACAGCTCTCCTTCCAGTGCTGCTGTTTCCAGATCTTAAACATTGAGGGAAAGCAATGTTCAGTTTGATTGAACTGTTTTCCAAAACTGGTTAAATTATCTTCTCCTAGGTTAGTTTTTATGCTGTGGCTACAACAGATTAGGAGTGTATAAAACTAACACACCAACAAGAGTTACTTGTCATAAAATGAAGAAGCTGTCACCAATGCTGACTCGTTCTTGCAATGCTTCCTTTTTATGTAGTACTAAATCAATTTCCCTGACTCTCTTGTCAGATGAAAAATTGTTATGCCCTTGGTTTTGAATGTGCAATTAAATAACTTTCCTTCAAAGACTCATCATAACATATGTAGAAATTATGGAAAACTAGATAAATAGTTAATGAATATCCTTACCTCTCACTGGGATTTTCATTCAGCTCTACTAGTGTTGAAAGGATTTCTGGAGCAATTCCATCCAGGAATGGAAAACTCTCAAACACTTCTATTCAAATGGAGAAAAGTTCATAACTGGGAACAGCTAAGACAGGATGGGGCCTTCAATGAGTTTGTTATCACGGTGTTTTGAGTACATCTGGTATCAAGAGAGGGCAATTTGAAAAGTTCAAAACTTTCTTAAGGCAAACAATTCATATTTGGAGTGAAAAATTGCACTTTTCACACCAAACAGCTCTGCTATTCCTTCCCAAGAATATGAGGAGGAAAACACCTTCTCTCTTTTTAATGCACACATTTATGGAGAAAAATGGTTTTATTCGGACTGTGGATGGAAGAGAAATGGGTTTAAAATTCTTCCTCTACTGGCTTTAACAGAGAAGGAGACCTCTTGATAGATTACATAGTGTTTAAATAAATTCATCCATTTTTTATTGTATTCATCTAATAGTTTACATTTTAAGAACTGAGTACTGAAAACATATTTCATCTTGCTGGATCCCTGAGAATGAGATTTTTTATAACAGTTTTTCTCCATTAGTTTTTTTATGTGATACTACTTTAAAGAAAATTTAACCTAGAGAAATGGAGGCTTTCTATTCACCTACTCTTGCAGTAATTTATTTAGCAGTTTTGATTAATTAGGGTTCAAGCTTCAAAATCATAAAGAAAAAGTTTTCAGTTTTGTCTAACTCCATTAAACCACATAAATCACCATTACTGGCACTTTCTCAGAGGCACACTGCTCTACAAACTGGAGCTGTTTTCTTTCTCATCTGCCAAAATTTGTAGGTCATTATGCAGTTAATCATTAAGCAAATGTATAGCACATAAACTTCTAAAATGAAGTGATATTCTGACATGTGTGTTGTTGTTGCCAAGCACTGCTTATGTTTGAGTCAGCTTGATGGTGTTTCCACAGATTCTGAGAGGAGATGGGAGCAGAGTTGTGGTTTCTATAGCCTGAATTTGTTCACTGTGATGTAATCAGCAGTGTCTAGCCATTTTAGAAAAAAAACCCAAAGATATATGGATGTTCTGTGAAAGTTGTAATTGCAAAATGTTTTTACACAAAACCAGTCAAAATGCACAAAGTTACTGTTTTGAAGAGAACATCATTCAAAGTGTGATCTGGCAGAGGTGTAGACTGTAGTTCCACATAAGTCTTTTTACAAGCATTCGATGGTACTGCATAAGACAGAATTACAGGAAATAGTTCCTTTTTAGCCAGGCTTTAATACTCTGTTGAAGCCTTAAAGTTTCTGATTTATCATCACCTGATTTTTTTTGGGATCTTTCTAGTTTGCACATCATACCCAATCCCTCTGAAGTCCTAGTAATTTTCTCTCTTTTTAGTAATTTGACAACAATAAGTATGACATATCTGTAGAATGACAGGATGAGCCAGACACAGACTTATGACTCATTTTAAGTTTTTTGTGGAGTTTCTGCCCTCCTTGCACCAGCAATACTGGCTTATTGCCAGGTAGAGACAAAGCCAAGGCTTCCAACATAATCTGGCAAACTCAGCTTCTGTACTTCCCACCTGGTACAAGGACTTGCACTGAGCATGGGCCATGCTCAGAAAAGGAGTAATTTTCTTTTGATTCATACTCCCCTTCTCGTTCAGTGTCATAAAGGCAATCTTCCATATAATTTTCCTCTAACATTAGAAGATGAAATTTTGTTTCCATTCATGATAAGTGCCTGAGAAAACAGAAAGAATCAAGCCTATTTTTCATCATGGTAATTTTGGGAAAGTGGATTCCCTACTGTTCTAGGAATAATATTTCAGACAGGTTAACCCTGAAACTTTCCTATAAAATGCAACAAGCCAAACCTACTGATCAGAAAATGCATAAGAGAAAGAGACCCCAGAGGAGAGAACACATGAGAAAAATCTCTCTGAGACCTCTCTTTTCCTCCACGGGAGAAAAAAGTGCTATTACATATTTGCCTTAAGGGGATTACCTGAGGACTGGAAAGCTTCAGGTGTCTGTAATTGTGGCGAAACAAGTTGCCCTTGGCTGGGCAACAGGTCCCCACCAAGGCCCTCTATCACTCCTCAGCAAGATGGGGGAAGAAAATAAGAGAAAATTAAAATCTTTGTAGGTTGAGATAAGGCAGTTTAATAACGTAAAAGCAAAAGGTTACATATGCACAAAGAAAGAGAAAACTCCACAAAAATATTTTATTATTTACTTCCCATCAGCAAGTGATATTAGACCTTTGGTCATGTTTGGGTCGGCTGCCCTGGCTCTCCTCCTGCCAGGATTTTGCCCACCCTCAGTCTGTTGGTGAGAGGGGAATGTTGGAGATACAGCACTGATGCTGTGCAGCACTGCTCAGCAGTGGGGTTACCAAGGAGCAAGTTCTTTGTATACAGTGTTCTTTCTTATGGCAATACTACCTTAGTTTTGCCAAGAAGGGAAGAGCTTTAGTAAAGATTATGAAAAACAGGCATGTGGGAGCCTAAAATGATAGACATAGTTGATGGGAGACCAAAGCAATGATTTATATATCAACTTCCATTATTTATATCCAACATGAATTTGTTTGTGTCTAAACAGTTACTAATACATCTTTTTAACAACTGAGATAGCCAGTATCTGTGTCCATGAAATGAAATCAAATACTTGCTCTTCCAGCAAAGGTAGTGTGCAGAAATCAGTGATTCAGAAATCAGTTGCACTGTAGAAGTTATGTTACAGTTTCATCTGTAGACATCCTTAACTAGACATAGATGCAACCTGACACATAGTCTAGAATTTGGACTTTCTTCCATTTGGCTGTATTCTGTGTCTCAGTCTGTGTAACTGATAAAGCAGAAGATGCTCAGATCTCAAGGCAGAATGGTGTGCATGTTTTGATCGTAACCAAAAACATTTCAACTTTCTCCAAAATTACAGCAATGTAATATTCTTTGAAAGGGCTTTAGGATTGAATCCTGGACAGGACCAGACATGTAAAAAAATTAATGCCCAGCTTCATTACATTGATCAGGCATGGGGTACTTGTTATTAGGTGACTTAGCATATCTTTGTTTGCTGCTTGTTATACCTAAATAGATTTTTCTCCTCTTCCTTTCTCTCTCATGCTGATTGGGGGAAATTTCAACTGTTTCCAGCTGCAATGTATAACTGTGCACATAGAACACTATGTTTCATTTCAAGCAATCAGTTTTGCTTTGGCTTTAGAGTGTTTGGATTAAATCTGAATTTAAGGTTCAACTTCAAACCCAACCTTTTTATCCTTTCTTGATTAGTTTAGTTTATGTTCTTGCTTAGCAGCGGGAGATTAATTCAGATGTCTGCTCCTACTCAAGTGAAGGTTCAGCTCAGCCCTGTTTTTGCTCTTCTTTCCTCACTCCCTTCAGTCTACATTTATATTCCAAACCTGTTTTAGGCAGAGAATTCTGTGAAGCTCTTCTATCAGTCCAAGGGTAAATGAGCCTGAAAATAAATCTTTCAATAGATATAGGAAGTTCTGTTATCGAGTTGGACTCCATACAAATAACAGTGCTGTTTTTCTACATACACATTTAATAATGGCTTTGCAATTATAAGTGTTACTATTAAAATACAAAGCTTTAAGAAGTTTTAAAAAGCATTAATTTTACTGATAAAACGGAAATTAACAATTTCATCTTTGCAACATGAAAAATGAAGACTCTCAGAAAATCCTGGTTGTTGTTTCTTGAGAAAAGAATGTCATACATTCCAGTCTTTGACTTCCTTTATGTGTCACTGCACACTCATTTTCATGTGTAGTTTATGTACAATTTCTGTTTAGGTTCAGCAGCACTCACAGAGAGGTAGGTAGGCACTCAGGAATGAAGGAAATTTAATGAGGTTTCTTATAATATGAAAAGTCCTCTTGTGTAAGGGGAGGTTTGGACACATCTGTTTATAAGAGAGAAGGCTGAGGGAAGATCTAGTTATTGTCTTCAACTAAAGGGATCGGAGCACAGAACCAGGATTCTTTCCTACAGCAAAAGGACAAGAGGGAACTGTTACAAGCTGCAGGAAGCGAAATTCTGACTAGGTACATGGAAGAAATAAAAAGATCACCCTTTTGTGCTCAAGCATTGGAATGGGTTCCCCAGAGGGGTTTGGTTATCTGCATTCTGGCAGTGTTCAGAGCTTGTCCTGAGGTACCTGCTCTAACAATAATTTTGGTCCCATAGCATCCTATAGATGGTATTAGGACCACTGTTGGAACAAGGGGTTCTTTCCAAACCAAATTATTGTACAGATTTGAAAACACAGAGGTAGAACAAGTATGACAGAAATCTTATCCACTTCACCAGTATGTAGTGTTCCACCACGCAGTAATATTAGGAAAGGATCACCTCTGCTCTGGGCTCTGGTTCCTTAAGAAATGGCAGGATGTGCAGCACCTGACATCTGTTCCCTGCTGTTGGAAGGAAGATTCTGTTTGAAAAAATGCTACATATATATGAGGGTCAGTCCCTGATACAGAGTGAGACACCTGAACTTCTGTATTTAGAATGAGGGTTTACTTTTTTGAGTTTGGTACCTCACCACCTGTCACAGCCAGCTGACTCATTTACCCAAGTCTAGGAATCTATTCCCTTCCAAGAACCCTTGCTGGTGTCTAAATTCTGCTCCAGACGTGGAGCAGCTGTAGAACCTGTGTCACATCTGTCAACTTTGTTTTGATGCAATGTTAATATAAAATTATTTCATAATGAACAGTTCTGCATTTGAACAGTTCTGCATTCTGAAATGTGACTGCATTTGCAAGCATTTGACAAATGTGTTTGTCTAGGAAAGGTTTTATTTGGTCTGTAGGTGGTGTCTCTATGCTGGATCATAGACATATTCCTGAGAAGAGAGCTGAAGAGCACTCTGAATCCCTCAGGCTTTGGATTTAGCCCTTAGTCTGCATCAGTTCCATATGCTAGTGGGGTTTACAGCCGGAGAATTAACGTATTCCCACCTTCTCGGGTGTCTTTCAGACTGTTCCTGTTTAGATGAGTTTGCAGCTTTACTTCAGCTGCAACAGACACATGGGACAAAATCTAGCCTTACTGGCATTTTTCATTTTGATAAAAAAATAAAAGCAAACATTTTCTTTCTTAATCCACAAGATAAATTGCTTGACATCCTACTTATATAACCTGTGCATACCATGCTACAACTAAATTGTGTTTCTTTAAAAGTAACCGTATCTGAAAGCATAATTTTCCAAAACCACGCAAGCTTTTTTCTACAAGTCTAAAAGTTTAGTTAAGAAAACAGAATTATGTGTACAGGGAGATGTTAGGGCTATATCTCCAGGATCTTTCATTCCAGAGGAACAGACTGATCTTATTTCAATTTGTTTAAAGAGAAGCATTAACATTGATTGCAGAAGTAACCTTAGAAGGAGCCTTTAGTCCTTCCTTCCAGCTAAAAGAAAGTAGCATACTAGTAAATGGTGATCTCTATCTAAGCAAGACAAAGGAAACAATGAATAAAATATTTCAGAATGCTTAAGAAAATATTTTAATTCCATACTTTGTAGAGAAGTTGGTACTACAATATGTTCTAGATGTCATTTCACAGCAGGCATGAATTTTTATTTGTGCTTTTTTCATCCACTTGGCATCTGAGAAGGCATATAAAGTGTTCAGTCCATTATGCATTGGTGTAAAATAGTTACAATCTGAGATCAAAGATACCACCCACATAAAAAAAGGAGACTTTAAAATGTCTTTGAATCACCATAAATGTACAAAAATGGCCAGATTTCCTGTGAATAACCTTTCCTGTCAATTTTCAAGTTTTTTCTTCTTAGGGTAATGACACTGTAAGAAATGTGTTCTGCTTTACACGTTGTCCATTCTTATCTTTGAGCCAGGTTGAATACCAAGTGTGACCAGAGAAGCAGTATGTAAAAGGATTCTTGTTTCACGACTGCATAAAGATTCAAGTTATTCCATTTCATTAAGCAACACAGAATTGTAGTGTTGGTCAGGTGCAGCGGCGGCGGCTGACCTTAAGGTGTGTCCCGGCTAGCTACGGCCAGCACCGCCGGCAGCACGGGGGCACTCTCCCGATCCGGGGCTTGGTCAGGGGAGCGCCTAAGGCTTTCGCCTTAAGGGACGAGGTTCTGCGGCTGAGAAGGTGTAAGGAACAAACCAAATCGGCATACAGCATAACAAAACACAATACAACAGTCAGGTATTTTATAAAAGACTTATATTTCTGAGACTGAGAGAGCATCAGTATTTTCAGGTAACACTGGGTCAGCAGGATTACCCAGTAACTTAGTCGTCTGCAGTAGTAGTTACAGGATCTCAACAAGTCACAAGGACTTTATAAGAGTTTATATAGCAAAATATTAGTGAAAGGCAGTATACATAAGTCTAGTCAGACAAGACATCCTTTTTGCCCTCAAAGTACTATAGAGCAGAGCCAAGAAAAACAAAAGTAACAAAAAAAGTAGTTTAGCTTAGATGTGTGACAATCCAGGATCTGCTGTCATTCGTGCCATATCCTGTTGTAGACCTCTCTAGAAGGAAAGTAAGAAGTGGTTGTTTAGCTCCTGTTGCAGTGTGCGATATGCAGTGAAGCAAAATATAGGGAAAAATCATCGAAGTATATTCAGATAAAAAAGTTAGCTTCTAGCCTAACTAGATTCTCTTAAGATCAACTGTCTTGAAGAAAGAAATAATGAATATTTCCAGAAAATTCCTGTGGGAAAATCATCTGCCTAGTTGCTTGCATTATGCTTATCTCATTTGAAGGGGTTACAGTCTGTGCCTGGGAGAACTTTTTGAAACACCAGAGACTCAAATAGTGTGACTCTTCTCAGTGATTTTTTCCTCCTAGAAACAGACTATTTCTTGCCTTTCTTCTTGGCCTCTTGCATTTCTAGACCTTGTTGTACAATGATCCAATTGCAATAGAAAAGTAGTCATTGCTTTAGTCAAAGGTATAGCCTGGTACACCTCATTCATGCCATCAATATGAGGTTTTGAAAATTTTTCTCCTTTGGCTTAGGTTTTATGAAGAGGTGGACAACCTATCAGACTACAGACTTTTGTATAAAGGAGAAATTATGCCATTTTACATATGGTTTTCTGTTAGATCTTGATTAATTAGAAAAAAAAAACCCCACCAACAAAACAATAAAACCAAACCCAAAATATAATGCACCGTGCTTTACTGAATTTACTGTATTACCTGAATGCACGTATAACCTCTGAAAGGTGAAGAGAAAACATCAGAATTCAGATATTTTTAGTATACTGTTGCCCATTACAAGAATCAGTGTATCTATGTTTATTAAGCAGTAAAATACACTGCCTACTTCAAATATGAATAATAAGAGTAGAAGATAAGGTTCTGAGGTGTGTTAGCAGGTAAGATTCCAGCTGCATTTTATACTAATGTTTTCTAAACTATTCCAGAATAACTTACAGAAGTGGCAGGTTTTTTATCGTTGCAAATTGCCTTCAAGCTCTCTCAGTTTTGAAAAACAATAAATTATATTTGTGTATTTTTTCTCACCACAAGGAAGTTTTTATCAACTTTTGATCTTCAGTAGTTCAGGAGCACTTAGTTGCTTCTCACATGTTGCTTTTTCTGAGAAGCTGAGAGGAAATGTAGCATTCTAAAGATGCTCATTAGCTCCAGTTTAGCATGTTTGGCAAGAGCTACAAGGAAAAGGTTTCAAAAGAGAATGTGGAAGCTTGGGAAGCATTCTTTATTCTAGATTACAGACGTTATTAAATTCATAAGATAATTAAGCATATAGCTGCTTCTCTAAGTGACAAATTTGGTTGATAAATAGCTTTGTGTGGAGATAGACATTTAAGAACACACATATTTGCTCATTGAGGAAAAAGCATGAAAAGAACAAAATTTATCCTGAGATTATGTGGATCTACTTGTATTTAGCCAGAGAAAAGACAAACTGAAAGCTGATAGTAGGGAATCTTGAGAGAAAAGGTTTGGAAAAGTTTGCTATAAAAATTGATGTGAGAATTTTAGTACGTCATGTTTCTTAACTATATGAAGACATTTTACCATCCTATTCACTGAAATTATTTATTCTGCTGCATGAACTGAGTTCAGGAATCTGCAATATGAAAGTGTTTAGAAAAGAACTGGTTTCTTGTTTCTCTTATTTAACATTGCTGGTTAATAGCTTTCCATAAGGTATATTTACACACATACAGACTCGGGCCTTTTCTCCTTCCTTTTAAGAAACTACATGAAAGGCTAACAGACACAGATGTAGCTAACTCCTTTGAGGATGCTTCAGGGATAGTTTGTGTTGCATTTTGTGCAGGAATCTGCCAAGGTGATTTCTATGGTAACCTCTATTTGCATTCTTTCAAATGATGGTAAATTCTGACACATTCCATTAAATATTGATAGCAGTGTTTCATGTGCAGGAAACCCACATGGGACTATTTAACTTTATCTATTGTCTGAGACTATTCTTTTGTATCAGCAAGCTTTATACAGTTAAAATGTTAATTAGATTTTTATAACCATTTTTATCGTTCTACTCTTCATCTAGATTGCTCCAAACACATTTATTTACAATTCCAAAATAGTTCCATTAATATTCCACAGCATCGTATTCAGAGATTAGCTTAATAGCTGACCTCAAAAATGTACTTAAAGGCTTCTGAAACACCTACAGAATCATAATACTGCAAATTTTATTGCCTAATGGCCAAGTGATTTGTAAGATTGGATTTTAAGAAAAAAGACAAGTCAGAAAAAGAAAATGGCATAATTAGTTTCAAAATTGCATTGGTTTCTCAAACATGAAACAGTAGTGAAACTGTTTACATAAGGGATTTTTTTATTTGTGGGGTGAGGTGGAGTAAAGTAGGCTAAGAAAAATGGAAAAATAGAACACAGGTAATTTTATCTTCATGAGTGACACATGAAATATCTCCAAAGAATTAAAATGACTCCCAATTCTCTGGAAAAATAATCCACTAAGGATTATGTGTTCATTTTATATTAAACAGTGTTTGGGGATGTTGCTGGTGACTTTTCTTATGAAGAAATTAGCAAACATGAATTTGTGGCAGAGGCTCTGAACCACTACTGTTTTGTGTTTTGCATCACTGCTTACACATTTGAATAGTAAATACAGGCTGGATTTAAAGCACCACTAGGTAAAGAGGGCACCACTGCTGCCCAGCAGCGTGCAGCTGAGCAAAGAGCCAGCATCCGAACAAGTGGTAACAGCACAAGTTGAAATTGCCATGACCTTTTGTTATTTGGTCTGCTGGCCTACAGGTGGAAAAGGTTGCATAGCAATGGGCAACTTTTGACCTGCTTTGCACTTTTGAGCAGGTTGTGTGCTGTGAGGTAATTACAGGAGATGCTTTTAGAAAATTGATCCTAATATCAAGGTTTTCTGGGTTCCATTAAGGTCTGGAATCTTGTGCTAAGACAGAAAATGGAAAATATTTGATACTAAGACTGGCTTTGTGAAGAGAAACAGCATTATATATGATTCTAAGCAGTGAAACTACAATTCTTTTGAATTGTTTACTTCCACAGCCCACCCCCACACCGTCTCAATTACAGATGCACAGCTAGTGGGAATTAATCTGTTTTCTGTTTGTAGATCTCATAAAAATAATGTAATGCATAGATCATGTAACATTGCCTTTAATATCTAATGCATTATTAAGAATTCTTAATCTCTATCCAGTTTAATGTCACATCCTTCTCTTTTTTTCTTCTTTTTTTTTTTTTTTTTTTTTTTTTTAATAAGACTAACTTCCTGCTGAGATAATTTTGGAATCTCTTGAAAAGTCAATGGTGTGATATTAAAACCTTATACAGTGCATTTAGAAAAATCCATGGAAGTTGTGAAGTGCTGTAAACAGTTCTCTCCAGGGTCTAGAGGCTACTTTCAGTGCTCTTTTATGAAAATCCAACTGCAGTTCCTTTTCAGTAGCGCACAACTGCTCAGAGCAAGGATAGAACACGTCCCTTTGCTTCCAGGACTGATTAGGGATAATATAATGGAAAAGTGGGGAGGCACAGGGGTGGAGAAAGTGACGTAGGGAAGGAAAAGAGCAAAAATTAGAGGTAAAGAGAAATAGAAAGAAGAGAGAAAATAGTGATACTGGTTTGTGCTGCCAAAGTTGATTAATGCAAATGAAGTGGCAAGTTTCCAGAGCGAATCCAGGTTAAGTACTGTTAAGCACTACAACAAGGCTTAGAATCAGATCTCATAAGCCCTGTGGACTGAAGCCAATCAAGTGCTATGGGCACATGGTCCTGGAATCACTAGGAAGGTAATGGTAAATACGCCTTTGAATTGTGCTCTGTATTCTGTGAGGGTTATTGCTGTAGGAGAAACACCAAGCTCAAGATGATTTCATTCTACACCTAACCCAAGTAATTAACCTGTGCTCTGTAGGGCATAGGAGAGACTGCCCAGGCTCTGAACAGGAGCTAGCATGGTCCAGCACAGTCAGGGCTGTGCTGTTGCTGTACCCTGGAGGATGGAGTAGCATAAGGAATATCTACCTGGTTCTGATGTGCTAAATTGACAGGGAGTAATATTACCTTCCTCAGCTGCAATGAGTCTGTGCTTTGTCACAGAGTTGACCTAGGTCTTGTAACTTTGGGCTCAGTGCTTAAGAATATAAAAATGAGTCTGAACAAAAAACACAGCAAATCCAGTTTGGTTGGTGCTGCACCTGCACCAGGAATTTAATGGATCTGAGCTGGATCTGTACCACTTACCTCTACTGCAGCATCTTTCCTTTGCAGCTCACCAAGTGGCACTTGCACTCTAAACAGTGCTCACCATGCTGGATGAGATGAGGGGCAGGTAAAGGTGCCTTGGACATTTCATTGGTCTTCAGGTCCTTAGCTAGTCGTTCCTCATGTAACTTATTGATAACTGACGTGCAGTACAACGATTTTGTTCATGAAATAGACCTACTATTCTAGAACCAGACCCTAACCTTTTGAAGTTGTTGAGAAAAATTCTGCTAATTTCAATAGGGAGAGAATTTACATCTTGTCTTTTCAAAAGAAAAGGAACATTATTTTAGTTCTGTATTCCCACAGTAATGAAAGGACTCTGGTGGTTCAGAACTCAATGAATGTAAAAAAATATTTTATATATATATATATATGTTATAATAGAGACATGAAATTTGTGAAATCATGTCCTGTTGGTAGGCATAAACAACACTTGTTTAGTGGGATTTGTAAAAAATACTGCCATGAAAGCAGAGTAACTAGTTGCGACAATTTTAATCCAAAATTTTAAAGACCGAGCTTTTATAGCATATCATTCTAGAATTAAGCTAAAAGTACTTCATTTATTCCCCTCTGCAAGGAGGGTGCTTGGGCATTCCCATGTAAACCTGAACACATATTAGCCCGTTGAACTCGATGTTGTTGGGGCTTTCCCCCACCCCCAATGGATCATGACTGTGACCATCACTTTGACCAACAGTCATCAAAATTGCAACAATAAAGTCTGATTGCTGGATCCAGGGGCAGCGAGATCTTTTCTTACCCTTTGTCTTTCTTTCTTTTCCCTTTCTCATTTTCTTAAGTGGTATTGCTACAGATAAGAACAACCAAAATGGCTACATACATATTTTTCATTGCACCCTAATAGTTCTGAAACATACCATTATAAATACATATATATATATATATACAGCAATCATCCAGTGCCATTTCAGTCTAATTTACCTTCAATTAACAAGAGCCTGAGTTAGCCTTACCTTCAGAGAGAGGTCACAGAACTAAGGAAGATAATGATGACAGAGTTTTAGGCGGCTACAAAATACTCTCTTAGAGCATAATCAGGCTGAATCACTGTGAAGTGGTGAAGCTCTGGCCCTCATGTTAAGTTTTCCACTGTGGCAACTGAATGAACATAAGCTGTGCTGGCTGTACCAAATGCAGAATGGGAATATGTACCAGACTTCTAGCTGGTGTGACAATTCCATCTGCTCTGGGTTATGTCCCAAAGCCACATAAGGACAAGACCAGTAACTCATATCCTCTCCTTTCCTTTTCATGTAAGGAAAACCTGAATATGTGAGCCAGAGGTAAGGCACAGAAAATTCAGTCACATTTCTAGAAGAGAATCAGCAATTCAAGGTTTCTCTCTTTAGACATAGCTTAAGATTACTCAAAATTTAGCACTGAAATCAAGTGTATTTATACACATGTGCACCTGCACAAATGCATACTAGGTTCCCTTGATACAGACAGAAAGATTTCAGACACTTAAGGGTCTCTGACACCTCCTCCATAAGACTGCTTTTTAGAGCATGAAGTTAAGGAAGACCCACATTGCTCTGGGTGGAGGATAAGGGGGCTCCCCTACAATGCCTAACATGATTCTTGACAGCTGTTTGTGCAGCTGGACCCTGTTCAAGATGTCTAGCTTGGAGAATTCCCTTCTGAAGTCCTTTATATTACCAGCCAAAAGTCTTCATCTAGCATTGCACATTTTTAATATTTTTTAATGAACATAACTGCACCTTTGTCCTTTGGCAACCAGTAGATTTGGTTCATGTACGAATGCCACATGTTCCTGTATTCTAGATATATATTACAGTCCCCACTATCCAAAAACACAACTGCACAACTGAAAGACAGCACATGCAAAGTTATGCCTAGAGAAGGGGAGCCACACGGAGAGCCAATATTAATTTCTTAGTGGTGTCTCATGGCACAAATAAGTCCAGAATGAGATTCTGCTATATATTTTGAAACTGGCCTCATTTACCTGCTTTTGTTATAGAACATTGTGCACCAGGCTGTAACTGTGAATGATTTCTGCAAAGCACCATGGCAGTGTGTTCATTCTGTACAGTTAGTTAAATTCTGGGAAGGAAATCAAATTCTGAAAATGTTATTTTCTCCCATGAAGAGCAAAAACCAGTGCTCCATCCGTGATAGGTACTTAGTGTCACTTAGGGATACTATCCACTTTTTGTCAAGCTCCCTGCTCAGGCTGTCTTTTCTTTTAGCTAACCTCAAAGATGACCTGTTTTCTCTTCCCTACTTTATGACACTTACACAGGCTGAATAGCAAATCAAAAGCAAGAAAGGTGTTTTTATCAAGGCACTGTTGTTTTTCAACTTTTCTCTTGTTTTTCTTTGCAAACAGCAAGGTGTCAAAAAAGCATCTTTTGATAGACACTAAAACATGAAGAGCAGACATCTCATCTACATTTTTACGAAGAGTAAACAAGTAGGACATTTATGTAAAGTGGGTATTAAACTTCCCACTCCTTTCCCTCCCTCCATATACATTCTTTACTACTGTAGTTTTGTAAGGGAGGAAAGGTTATGTGTTTTTTTTTGCTTTTTTTTAAATTTTTTTCCCCTCCTGCATTCCTGATATTTGTTTCATAAACAGTTAACTCTTTGGAAATCTGAGTTTCTATAATTTCCGTCTACTTTGGTGGAAAAGCTTCTTGGCTGTCTTTCTTGAGAAGGTGTTGTGCAGGTGACAGTGAAGAAATGTGGCTGCTCTTAGTGCTGTCTGGTGTTACCCTGTGTCTGGAGCTCAAGTGAGCACTTACTGCAGACTCTGTAGAGTGTTTTACAGTGGCCTTACCTTGTGACACGTGCTTTGCACTGCTAGCATGAGTGACCCAAGCCACCATCCACCCCTTCTGCTCTTTAGCTTTTCATTTGGAGTATTACCTTACGCAGAGTTTCCATTAGTTCTCAATGTTACTGTTTTTCTCTAATCCACCTCTGTAGGAAGAGCTACCCTATTCCCAGCAGCATATCCATGGATATGCAGAGGAGAGGCCAGAGGTAAAAATCAGTCTTGCAGTGTTTAAAATGGAAAAAATTCTACAGAAAATGATATAAATTTAATTTTTTTTTTTTCAACAAGTCCATTTGGTGCATGCTTGAGAGAGTCTGAGCCCGGAAATGGAATAAGTCTCTGCAGACATGGCAGGGACATTTGGTGCAATAGAGGTAGCATGACAGGACTCTATTACAGTAAATAATACAATTCCAGAAATAACCTATGCGGAACATATTGCTTCTGCTGCACATGTCAGGAAATGGACTTTGATCGATGCTGTTGCAACACAAAACCACATACTAAAACTTTTTAATTATGATGACAGTGTAAAAGTGTAGATGGTGCTCACTGGTGGTGTTCATAGCATTTATAATTAACAAATGGACAGGGCAGATTAATTCTGCATGCTCTTCATGTTTCACAATTCTTTCTAGTTGCTGCCATCAGCACGTATGGAAGCAATAAGGCACAAGAGAGGGCCTGGTTTTCATCACCTCTGGGGTGTTAGCAGGCATCCTCGAGGGGAGTGATTATCTCACAATAACCACACCACCTGGAGCTACCATATTGCTGCTATAGAAATTCATTAATGTAAGAGAAAAACATGTACTTTTGTGCTAGAGAATGGAGTCAGGAGCTCAGAATGCTAAAGAGCTTAATCAGGAGTTCTAGTTTGCCTCTATTCAATTCCATATGAGAATATTCACTAGGCTACAGTACAGCTTTCTCAGTTTTGCAAACTAGACCACTGCTTTAGCAATATTTTTGCAGCAGCCTAGTATGAGAGGCAACAATTAGAAAGAGATGGCACAACCATCAGAGAACAGAAAGTCACATACCTCAGATTGCCTTCTCAAGGGGAGAGTCTCAGAAGATATTCTACACACAGTTTTTCATAATAAAAAGCACAAGGAAATTACAAATCAAATTGGATTGGAGTGTCTATAATTTTAAATTTCAAATTGACTAATTTCTGTTCAGCAATGCACATAGAGTATATTTAATTTGAATTTATCAGAAAAGTATGGAATGACATACATGGGAATGCAATAACTCATTGTCTGCTGTTCTCTACGATAATGTACCAAACTGTTATCTAATTACTTTGATGTTAATGGAGTCATGCACCCTGCCTGACCTTTTCAGTGCTGGATGGATATCTATGTGCTTTTTCTGTCCATCAGATTTTATGCTTCACTCTCAACTTTCCTGTGAATTTTTTATCTTTGCTTCTGCTTAATTTCCTCTTTAGTAGGAGGGCAGATTTTATTTAAATTAAGAGTTTTGGTTCTACACTTGTAGGGATAATTTCTTGGATTTTAAAATCAGCAAATTTTGAAGAAACTGTTAAATTACTTTATATCCATGTACTTCCATCCCAAGTATATTTCTTGTTCTTTCATAGAAGTTTATCCATTTAATGAAATTTGGCTTGCCTTTTACCCAGAAACAATAGGAGATACACGGAAAACATCTTTACAAACATGCTTTTGCTTACTAATTTCTTTTTCATCTCTGCTTAGCATCTGCAGCATGCCATGGATGTAAAGATGAACCTTCCTCAGACTTTGTAGATGGTGGTGGGAGCCATATAGACAGTCAAGAGAATGTGGCCCAGGGAGTGCTAAGTGGCTACGATGGCACAGAAGGGTTTAATTTACAGGTGTCTCCTGCTATATGTTTATTGTGGTTAGTCAGCACATGCAGAATATAAGGTGAGATCATCCTTGGGGACAGGGAGAACTTGGGGATCATTTGCTTGTACTGTATCTCTTAGACACTTTGAGTCCAGCTTTAGTGCCTAAAGTTGGGGAGGCAACTTAAGTTTGTTTTTCATGAGTGTACAAGGCACTGTGAAATGCTGACTTCCCTGTTTAGACCCAAAGTGTCTGAGCTCTACAAAAGACATAGGTGTTTAGGAAACGTCACTTTCTCTTGCTAGACTGGAGCTTATGACATGACTGAAAAGGTATCCTGTTACATCATAGCCATGGGGCAGGAGAACAATATATTGTTTCTTAAATAGCAGCAGCAGTTACTGCACACAGTGATGGCCCAGACAGATTCCTTTCTGTGGTTCAGGGAATGGCTAGAAGAGAAAGCTCTTCTCTTAAGGTCACTGAGACTTGGGCTTGTTAAGTGGACTTGTGTTTTTATCAATGATGATGAAATTACATAGTTCAAAGAACTTTATGACATTCTTTGAGTGCACGAAACCATGACAGAGAAAGGAGTCAAAACCACCTTTTGCAACACCTTATTTGGTTCCCCAGGTAGTTGCAGGGAAAGACTTGTAAAGATACATTTTTGCAGATTTCTGCTGTTACAAGTATTTGCTGGGGTATTATTTGTGGCTGTTAACACCTAATGCAAAAGAAAATGACTGTATAACTGTTCAAGCTTGCACTTGAGAGCATGGCTGTCATTTATAACATTTGGCATGTGCAAGTCAAAAGTCTTGTTTTTGTGGCTTGATCTAGTTCACCATTCTGGCTTAGAAAAGTATCTCTATAAGACACGCCACCAGAGAAGGTCTTCTGGGTATTTGTTTTATCCTAGAGAGAATCTAAGAGCATCAGTGATGCCTTGTCTCTTGCTGACTCCACCAGCTGTGGGAATGGAAAGCTAATCAAAAGTAAATGCTGCTCAAGATCCTCATGTAACTTTACTGTTATGTTCAGGATTGGAAAAAGGACTGAACTAGAGACATGAGAGCTCCTGTAAGATTGATACTGACAGGGGTTAAATGAGCCTGTGGTGCTCTGCAGGGAGACAGGAATCAGCAGGGACCTGTCCATATGTTTGGTTTCTCAAAACTGCTGTAGAGCTGTTGTGCCTTATGATTGATGTCCAAAGGAATAATTTCTTATAAATTCCAGAAGCTAATATGCCGGAGACTTGGCTTTCCTTCTCTCTTCCATGATGCCTAATGACAAGCTCCTTTAGACTGCCATGTAGTGCCATCACTTAGTGTTGGTCCTTGTTTCTTATAATTTCCAGCTCCTGACTGCAGCCTGGAAATATATTAGATGATGCCTAAGGCATAGTGTAAAGGTAGTATCCAGTAACGAAATGTGATAAATTACTAATGCCAGTCAATCAGTGTGGGTTTGTTGTTTCACTCTGCTACTGGTTTACTGTGTCTAAGATGGTCTAGACATGCAGACTGTGTTGCTTTTAAATGCCACTACATAGACAAAAGAAGCCAAATATTTTACTGCATGACATGTTTGTCCTTCTCAGATTTTTAACCTGACTGATGCTATTAGCTTCTATGACTTTTTTTTTCCTTTATAAGAAGTGTTCAGGCTTTCCCTGTGAAATACTATTTTGTTCAAAATCTGGTACTTGCAGCTTTCACATGCTAGATTATATGGTTCATGAGTTCTGCCATGTGAGTTTTTCTTCATTGTGTACCATAGCTCACGGTGAGCTTCACAGATCTTGAACAGCTCTGCCTTTGATGGATGTTAGTACATTTTCTCAGTGGCTGCCTTTTATTAGTTTCAAAAGATAACAGTCTGTGTAGCCACACACTCAGGTGTCTATGTGTGTGAAGGGCACCAGGAGGAAAAATGTGAAATCTCCTGCTCTTTGCCAGATTTTGCCCTTCAGAGCATTTACATCTGCTTGAAATGGTATTTAACATAACAGTGAAGCTGTAGGAAGCCAGAAGTGCCTCCCTGATATAGAGACAGGAACTGCTGAGATTGAGATTGTTCATACTTTCTGAACCTCCAAGTCCCTCTCTGCTCAAAAAGTATTTAAGTAATATTCAACCCCAAAGAGTTTTCAGATTAGTAATTTTAAAGGAAATTACCACTTAGTCCAATGGAAATTCTGAATTCCTTTGTTATGCCTGAACATAGGTTGTTTTGGATACTGGAGGAGCCCTTTCAGACAGCTGAACTGTGTTTGCTGCATACATCTGTTTCTAGACTAACCCAAAAGTGGGTGTAGCATAAGGGTATGGTTCTTGAGACTGAAGCCATTTAATGTACATAGAAGCCGTTTAATGTGTACAAGAGCATTGCTGCATATTCTTGAGCACCATCTGCTGGCATTTTCTCATCTAACCAGTATTTGCATAATTGGAAACGTCTCTCTTTACAGAATGTTCCTGAAAGAGGTATGAGCTGAAGCCCTCAGGAAAATAAAGTCTGTTTCTTATGCATGCTTGGAAAGAGGCCATGTAGAAAAGGTCTGGAAATGGCTCAGGAAAAGACTAGCAAGATATTGCTAGCCTATGAAAATGCCCTAACTGCAGCATGAAGATTTGTACTGTGATGGGCAATGCCTGGAGTAAGGATTTTGGCATTGTCCATCTTTTTTTATTCTGCAGCAGGTGTGATACCAGCCACCATCTTTTGCCAAAGTGGTCCCAAGCCAAGGAGAAGGACCATAAGGGGTTTTCTATTAGTTATTCAGCAGTCAAGATGCCTGATTTGTTTAAGGACCTCCTGTGAAACTCTCAGGGGAATGTGAGGAGGAGGGTAGTAGAGATGAAGGAAGGAATGTTAACATTAATATTTTCTGGCTCTTTGATGTATGCATACTCAATATCCAGATGTCCTCTCCATAGTATAGCCCATAATAAAACATTTAAACATAGGCAAATTAGCTTTAAAATACTTATCCCAGGTGCAGATACATGTGGAGACACCTGTGAAGTCTTCAAAACCCTTCCAATAATTTGGCTGTTTAGCCTCACCAGGTAGCAATGTTGACTAGTGCCTGTGTGGCCCACCAGAGACTCTGGTTTAGTCTCATTTCATGAATGTGGTAGTCCTACAACAAAATAACAACAAAACTTATTTCTATATTACAGAAAACTAAGCTGCTGATATATATTTGTGCATTTTTATTATTTTAGCACCTTTAATGTCTCGAAATGTTATGAATGTTATTCTGAGTCTTGTGGTGGTATAAGGACTCTTTAGTGGCACCTGCTGTATTTTGTACTTAGGATTTATGGCAATGAAAGCAAAACAAAGAAGGAAACACAAAATAGTGAATGCTGTTTCCTGCAGAAGGCCTTGTTTTTACTGAGGTTCCCTAGAGTTCAGGGAGTGGAGTGGAGTGAGTGGAGTGTCAGATATTGCTTCACCCTGCTCTATCCCTTGATAGTTTTTTACACAGGTACAAAATGTAATGATTAGAATTTTCAAAGGTACAAATGACTACAAGATCTGAAGCAATCATAGCTCAACAATATTTTTAGACTTCTCTGGAGAAGTTAATTTCTGGGAGAATAGATGTACATGAGGAAAAATATTACATAGTCACTATGCAAAGTACCAAATCACTAACAATGAATTTAGACTCATGATTCTTTTTGATGCATCGCCTTATTTCAACTTCAAGGAGTGTCTACCTTTTTCAGGAGTTCAGTGCTTTTCCTAGGGGCAGGATGAGTACTGACATTCAATACCACTGGGTATTCAAATGATAATGCAACTCTATTCAGATCCATTTAAAAAGAATATTTATTGAACTAAAAGAATAGTCAAAAATATGTACCATATTCTTATTTATACAGTTATGGCATATGCAAGTTTAGATGCCTCTTACAAGATGTGTGCTTGTGCTTTTTTATCAGTCTGATGCAGCTAGACCTAGCAATACATTTCCCATTTACAGGGAGGATAGAATAACCCATTAAATCTAGGTTTTTTAACTTTAGCTTCAAAATAAAATGCTTTAACTCCCAACATAAATAAGTTAGTGCATTCAGAATAGTGCATTGTCTATCAGAAACAAAATTACAACTGAAATTTAGCCTGATTTCCATCTCCAAATTCTGCATTTTTTTTTTTTTTCTGTCAATTGCATTACTTTCCAGTGTAACATGTCACTGTAAGGGACTGTGGCAGTCCAGCTAGTGATTAAGTTTCAGCTAAACCTTTAATTTGAATTCAAATCCTTCACACAGCTCTCGGGTTTTGTATCTTTTTCAATGAATAATATTTTCCTCAGTTCTGAGAGGAAAGTACTTCTACATTGCTACTTCTGTGTATGGAGAAGTGTGGAAGGATGCAAGTAGCTTCAGTATTGTTTATAGTCATTATCACTGGTAAGTAAGGAATAGTAAGCTCTGACATCTTTAGCCTTCAGATAAAACTGCTTTCACAAACCAATTTATAATGTCTTGTCCTGGGAGCTGCATGTAGAGATGGAAGAGATGTTAATGCAGTAAAAAAAAAAGGAAGGTAGATTAATGGTCTTGTTACTCATGAACTTCTCAGTTGTACTATGCATTTATTGTCTTCTTCACTCATTTTTCCTAACCAGTGTAGAACTGTGGAGTACTGTGTGTTTGTACCAATTTTCTTGTTGCTGAAGGTGCACCAACAGTTGGGTTGGTGTTTTCTCTGAGGAAAAGGAAGACTTTCCTAAATGGCATTGATGGATATAACTGTTTATGCGAATATCACTAAGTCCTGTGTATGCAACACAAAGTTTGCATTCAAGACTTAAGAAAGTGCATTGAATTAAGGAGCTTAAAACTGAACTAACCAAACAAAAAAACAGAGGTAAAGGAACAACCAGATTTCCATCAAAAGTTTACAATTAAGTAGTTGTAAGACAAAACTAATATTAACCCACTGGAAATGTGGCTTTTTTGCAAATGCCAAAATGAGGACTGTGTGCCATATGACTTCCTCTTAAGCAGATAAAATAGAGGTTAAGCTGGACTCAGGGAGACCAGGCCCTGCGCTGACCCAAGGCCACTGGCATATAGGTGGCCCATAAGACTGCTCAGACCGAGACTTATTCACAGGTAAACCAATATGTCCAGAATCTGCTTTTTCTTCTTATCTGGAGAGTATGGCTTGTAACCTTATGTCAACTTCAAAGACATTTTGTCAGCACAGAGCAGCTTCTCTGCTGCCATTTAAGGGAAGGCAGTAAAAGTTTTTCCTGACTTGACAATTCTCAGACTTATCAGCCTTCCAGTTTTCTCTCTAATATTAGAAGGAAGATCTAGAAAGGCTGAATGTTTTCTTGCCAGTATAAAAGCTGCCTTCATTATGGCAAACAGTAGACAGTTAAAGAAAATTAAACAACCTAATGCTACACACACACACACACACAAAAAAAAAAAAAAAAAAAAGAAAAAAAAAGAAAAGCAAAGAAGAAAGACATTAAAACCTAGGACAGTGTGGCAACTAATACTGCTGAATATTGCCAGCACTATAAAGCAAGCTTTAAAGCAGTTAAAAGTTAAATTACATAACTCAAGACTGCTGTGGCCTGATTGAAAACGATTGGAATTAATGAGAAGGCTCATGTTGTGTGCCTGCATTATGGGAAACAAAGACCAGACTGGAACACAGGCTTATATTGTTTAAACTTGTCACACATTTTTCTGCTTACACAGCTGACTATTCCCCTCAGATCAGTGTCCAAAACCAGACCCATGTGACCAAAAAGAAGACAGTCTTTAAGCCAGGTGCCATAGACGAGTTGTGTCCACCTTACCCAGCAGTTAGTCCAAAGGCTCCTATAATTCCATGTGGGTGCCCTGTGTGGTCCTAAAGCATAATTTTTAACTTGTGGGGTATTTTGACTGATTGTTATTCAGATCAAAGTGTGCCAAATACATGAGTGCAGCTATGTCTTCACCTCATGAAAGTGACTGTGCATGCTGCATTCACTGTGTGGTGGCAAAGTCACAGCAGGCAACCTCTTGCTGCACCTGTGAAACAGTACCAGTTTTAGCAGGACGTTGACATGCCAGCAGGGTGGGTCAGCACAAGACCTGGTCCACCTAAGTTCTTCACCACCTCTGTATTAAATGCTGAAGAGGAACTAACAGGGTATGAAGATTTCATTTTGGCACCTGCACCATGTTTCTAGATTGGCTTATATTGTTTTCTTATGAGTAGCTGGTATGGGAGGTAGCCTGGGAATTGGGGATACTGTGGAACCAAAGGAGGGTAACTGCTGTGCGGTGCCAGGTGTACCCTAGTTTCTAGAGAATGGAGTGGAGATACCAGCTCCTGTGCTACGGGAGCTCCCAAGTGACTTGTAGAGTAGGAAAGAGCATCCCAGAACCTAAAGCAAGATTGGTTAGTGAGATAAAAGGCTAGCAATGGGGAGGAGACAGATACCTGTCCACATGCATGATACCCAAAACCTGCCGTCCCTCTGAGTACTTCTTGGTCTTTCCTGGTCCCCATCCTGAAGTGCTAGGCCTGTTGCTCAACTGTCTCAATACCTTTCTTTTTCTCCCACAGTACTACTGCCATATCAAAATCAAGTTTTGCTGCCTTTCTTCCTCCAGACACCATAAAAAGAATGAAATTACTTTCTTGTTAGTCTTGGAATAAAATTAAGCTATACATATTCTGCTGAAGAGCGCTGAGTGGCTCTGGAAAAAATCCCTGTCTATCTTATAGCTAAGCACAAAGACATTTGTAAGCCGGGTGTAGGTATGGTAGAGCTTGGACAGAGGGAAATTTGGGCTGGCACTGAGCTTTGCTGCATTCTGAAGTAGAAGGTTCTCATCATGACAACAGCCTTTTTCTGTGTCCTGATCTGTCAGATTAGGGTCTTATCACTGAACCTTGTCTTGAACCTGAGTGGCAAATTCTCGTCCCAAACAAACCCTGCTGAGAACAGACTGGTACTTATGATCTCTGACCCTTTCCCCAGATAATATATTCTGTATTCCAGTAAAAGCAAGTTGCAAGTGTCTGTGATATGTTCCAGGAAATCAATGTTTTTTGAGGAGATAAACTAACTTTTCTAGCTCCTCTGCCCTCGTCTGGAGCTGGAAAAGACCTCAAAGATCATGGAGTCTGACATCCTGCCCACACTGTCAAGTCCACCACTGAAACATGTCTCTAATGCCAAATCTATGTCTTCAAATACCTCCAGGTATAGTGGCTCAGCTAGTATCCCTGGGTAGCCCCTTTCAATTCTTGAAAACCTTTTCAGTGAAGAAATTTTTTCTAAAAATGTGTGATCACACTCCTCTTCTGCTCTCCCACAGCCCTGCTGGGTGCTGACATACTTTATGGAGCTCCTCTCATGTTGTTGGGGAGGCAGCAAGGAGTAACAAAGCCCCCTCAGGTGCAGTGAGACACTTTTCCATTGATATTATCTTTGTTCATTGCTTCATTTTAAAATTTGTAGTGGATTGATTGGGGAGCACATTTCATGACTTAATGGGTGGCATTATTTTCTTCTGAGTTTAGCTGTTCTCTAAAGCCACCAGTGCCCTTTAGGCTACAAATGGAATGTTGCTGGTAGATTTGTTTCACTGGATGCCTTTAGAAATCCTCCCTCTAGCCCCAACAATAACTTACTAAGTGAGAGGGATGGGAACTGTGTTTATGCTGCTGCTGGTTAGTACAAAACCTTCCTATCAAAGACACATTACCATGGAAATCTAGGATTTAGTGGGTCATTGGTAGTAAGGTAAGCATCAGAAAATGCTACAGTTTGGCATCACAAAAGTAGCCTCAGTCTATGAAGCTTAATCTTGCATGCAGTGATTCATAGGTACACCATGAAAAAAAAGTGGCTCTGCAACAGTGAAGTAAGTTTAAGGCTGCTGCAAAGGGGGGAAGAATAATCTTGGTGGATGAGAGAAGAGCAATGAGCATGTATCAAGGAAAATTCAGGCTGGATTTGAGAAAAACCTTTTAAATGGTAGAAGTAGTGAAGCACTGCAATAGATTTTCTGGGGGGGATATGGATCTGCAGAACCGGAAATCTTTAAGAACAGATGAGACAAAAATATATGAGATGGGACAACACTGAAGCTGATCTTGCCATGGCGTAAGGCAAGCTAGATGACCCCCTGAATTTCCTTTAGATTATTTTTGTCTAAAAGTGTAGTTTTTATTGCATAGCTCTTGACATTTTATGCTTTGCTTGTAGTACTGCATTCTGGAAACAAGGACTGTAGCTGTCACTTCAGAATGTGATTCTGATGATGAATTCTAAAATGTGGCTAATCAAAAAGAAATAAAGTAAGTCCAAAGGAGGAAACAAAGTGATTTTGAGCCATGCCTGTGTTTGTGAATACTTTTTATTGACAAAACTAGAGAAGTCCAAAATATAGGGTAGAGGAACTTCTCTCTGGTGAGTGTTAAATACTGCCATGAAACTTGCATTCCAGTAAGAATTAAATTTTGCTAGAGGCAGAGATTTTTAAAGGCTTCCCACTGCCTGAAAAATATGGAGGCTGTTGTCTATGCATATTTATTTATCCCTTTTTCACCAGGAAAACACTTTTGCAGTCATTACAGCAGTGCATTAGAGAGTTTAATATAATTGAGATGCTGTAGGCAGGGGGAAAAAATTGTGTTTTGGAGGCGGAGCTCCCAAAGGAAACTGAGTTCTGGCTCCAGCTACATTTTCTTGCTAGAATCTTGCTTTTTAGATAAATGTCAGACAGGAGTTCGAAGCTGAAAATAGAAGCAGATGATGAAAATAATTCTAATCGCTAAAGCAAGATACAGAAACAGCAGAATAGGAAAGTGGTCCTAGGTGGAGCTAATAAATCCATGTCTGACAGCCAGATACATTGGGGTGTACAAATTATATGCTTTTATCCAGGGAGATTTTTTGAGCAAGACTGAGGTTTTAATGTGATTGCCTTCTTGTGACAATTAGAAGGAACTGCATTATTCGTTGCAGGGAGAGGGCACTGAGCAAAGGTCACAGAGAGCTCAGTCTTCCACACTGCACTTGAATCAGCTTTGGTAGCAAATTGTGTGCTCCATTTTAAACAAGAAAATAGAGGCAAATCACAATAGCTGAGAAAGAATGGAAGCATGCACAGGAAGCATGCACAGACTCTTCTGAGTGTAGATGAGCACTGAATGTCATGCTAAGAGAATGGCTAAAAGACAGTAAGAAATAAAAACGACATGTCCTATCTACATTTCTCTGTGTATTTTAAAATACAGTTGTTCTATTCTTATGTTATTGTTGAAATACATGGATATTTAAGTCACAGGAATAAAACAACACAAGAAATGTTACCCCTCCTTCCCCTATACCCTTCATTTCAGCGATTAAAGTAGTGTGGATACTTTGATGTTTTAAATTCTCATTCCTTTGTTATGATTTTTATGGTTGCTTTGAAGGTTACTTTGTTGCTTTTTTGTATTTTCTTTCCTAATAGTTTTATCAAGAGACGCTTCTATTACAGCCAAGACACTTAAAGGAAATACATTATTTAAATGTGAAATGGAAAGAGAGAAAATGTAAGACTACGGTGCATTTTTCTTTGTCATTCACAGACATAATAGAACAACTCAGAAGACAAAAAAAAAATGCAGGAAACGACATAGTCTCTTATCTGCTAGCCACATCCAGATGTGGTTCTTCCACCTTTAACTAACACCAGCTTTGTTTCCAGAATACAAACAAGTAAGTGGCTTATATCTTTGTATTATGAAGGGGAAAAAAGCAAGGCACTGATTTAAAAAAAATGGCTGAACAAACCTACTGCTTCTGACAGTCGAAAAGGGTCTTTCTTTCTAACTACTTCCATGCATTTATACTATGCCAACCATTCTCAACCCAATGCATTTTATTATAATAATAATTGTTCTTTATTGCAGTAACATGTAAGGATTCCAAATAGGGTTCAAGACCCTATTATTCTAGGCACCATCCATGTGCATAATAAAACCATCTCTGCTGTAAAGAGCTTACGATCTTGACATATGACAAGGCATAACAGTAAAAGAGAACAAACAATTGCAGGGGAGGGGTGGAAAAGAAGCTATCAAGAAAGCCAATACACAGGGTGTGCTAAGTAGCAGTGTCTGAACACTAACTGATTAGCTATTGTCAAGGGCTTTGTATAATCTGTGGAAATAGTTTTTCACTGTGCCTTCTATATCACTTAGTTTCCAGTTTCTAAAATGCAAATGTGGTTGTTACACCTCTTGAATAAACTGCAGGGGGGAGTGGGGAAAGGAAAGCTGAAAAATGGAAATTATACAGGATCTCTAAAGGGTAAGAAGTAAGGATATGGGAGCTTGGTGCCAACCATACCTGATACCTGTACCCAAGTATATCTAGGGAAATTTCACTACTTTAATCTTTAAAAAGTCTAAAGGAAAGTGGGATCACTTTTGATGTTGATAACTTTTCCAAAAACTTATTGTAGATATGGAAAAACAATGCATATATGCACAGTTTGTGGGTGAAATATCTTGTTTTTCCCCCTTGTTTAAGAGTTCTTAAATAGTGAACATGGTAATTTGGATGCATGGTGAAAAGAGGTTGAAATAGTTTCTTTGACTGAAATGCAGAGATCAAGATCTCAATTTTCTCTTCCTATTCTTGAATTACACAGTCATAACACCCCTTCCCAGAACAGAATTTATATGGATTTCCTATAATACACATGGGTGCTAGCATCCTGTAAATTTTCTGCTAGTCAATTATTATGTGAGCATATAAATGAGAATGGATTACCACAGAAGACGTGAAAGTAGAAATAAAGATAGCTGCATTTTATTTTGTCTCAGCAAAACCTTAAGAGAAACTGTAAGTATTGGCAGTTCCTCAGTTTAAGCTTTTAAATGTAATATTTCAGAAGTATTATTACTCGCTTCTTTGAAGTGAAAAAGAAGTTGTGGAAAAAAAATACGTGGCAAACAAAGTACATTAATATGCCAAAGAAAGATGTCATTTAATAATATTTCTCCAGGACGCATATAGAGAATCAATATAAGATTATGAATTCCTGGCTGGGCCAGGAGGAATTGTGCTCAATGGAGAAATTCTGTGATGCCTTTTCAAGTTGCTCACGTTCATGATGGTTCAGACAGCTCCCTAAACTTTTCTGTAGTTTTCTCATTTGCCCAGGCAGCACTGCCTGTTCCTCACTGGCTCATTTTGGCATCAACACCCCTTTGAGTATGCTGCCAAGAGTTTTCTTGTCATGCAAAGCTGTACAATGATGGTGGAGGTGCTGGGGGTGCCTCACACAGACAGTCAGAGAGTTATCTCAGGTGCTTAATGCTGAACTGTGCTGAGGATCTGTTGGCTGTGGGGTGGGAACACCAGGCTGGGAGTTGTGACTGCAGTTGTCTCTTGGGGACCAGGATACTCCTGTGAGCTGCCTTGAATGTGAGAGGATTGAAGATGCTAAAGTGCCTGCAGAGCTCAGGAGACAGTGTGGCTCCCAGGGAGGCTTGCCTGTGGAGGTGGTAGCTGTGAACAAGGCTCATGGATCCAGTTTTTAATGGCCAGACATGGGCTGAGCCACTTTCAGGAGAGCATTGGTTGAATTTAGGCAGTTAGTCTCCTAAGTATCCTGGAGGTGGACTTCTCCAGAGGAACATTCAGAGCAGACTGATGTATTTCCTCTCAATCTAAATTCTGTGTAGGCAGTTTAAAATTACTCAGCTCTGTCTTTGGGGAATGATCTCACTGAAAGTGAATCCCACAACTTTGTCATCTTGTTCTGTTAATATAGTTAGCATAAAATTTTACTATATGTTAATATAAAAGTTACAATGAAACAATGTCTGCAAGTAGCTTTTTCCTTTGGGTGATGAGCAGGGATATGGCTGTGTAACTATTTGTGCTGTGCATCCATTCTCCATGGAAGGCTATCAGAGATATTGCCTTCTCAACTCCAGAAACTCTTGCTATCAACAAGTTTTGCCCCAATCCAACATAGTGATTATTTGAAGTGCTTTTCCTCTCCCACTGAATTCCAACAGCTCTTTGGCAGCTTAATCCAGATGTCCTTTAGATGGGTAAAATAAACTGTGATGAATCCTACCTTGGTGCTACCTCCTTTGAAAGGATGCAATGAGTAATCAGCAGAAACTCTGTGATCACTCCTTTAGAAGAGCTCTGCATCACTCCTTTAGAAGAACTTTTCTGAAAAAGCTTTAGCTGGAAAACTGAAATGCCTGGTGTCTCCATCTCTCTGACTTAATGCACCAAAAGCATTAAATATATGAGTCTTAGCTTTTGCTCTTTTCCTATATTTTCCTTCTGGCTAGATCAGGTGCTGCCTTCTTTGGCATGATGGCTTTGATGTATTGTTAGAGTTGTTATTTACAGATGACATGGAGAGTCTGGGGAACCAAATCCAGCTGAGCACTGCACTAGGCAGAGGCTTGTCTGAGAGGTTGGTACTGCAATGGTGACTCTAGCTACCATTTTTTCAGATTTAACCTTTCATACACAACTGTTTTGCTTATGAATTTAAAGTTGCTCTTTTCTGTCTTCTGTATCAAACACACACACACACAAACACACACAGACACACATACACGTGTACACAGGTATGTACATGTAATCTTTATATGTGCATACACATGCTTTTGCCCTGAAACCGTGTAACAAACAAATATCCTTTTCCTGCTCAGCTGAATTGTGTTCCACTGTTTGCCACTGTTTTACAAGGTGGATTTTAAGAATTTAGCAGAAAAAATAAAACCCATAGGGGAAAAAGCTAGCTTTCAATCCAGTCAGTGTCAATTAAAAGGGAGCATTGGATGCAAATGCCACATCAGCACCAATTTTGTCACTAAGAACTTTAAGATCAGAACCAATTACCTTCAATAGCACCTTGTTTTTATGTGTCTACCCTTCATAGCCTTGGCTAGTAGCTCGGCCTACACCATAATTTACACTGACATCTAATTTCAGTGGATCTGCAAGCAATCTAACTGAAGATGGAGATACTGAGAGTGAGGAGTCCTGCTTTATCACCGCAGACATAAAGATTCATTATTTTTTGCCAATTCAGAAAGTGAGACTTATGGGAATGAAGGTTTTTTTTTCATGTGCGTATGTGCCTGTTTTGCATATCTCATTACTTGAATTATTTCCTGGTTTAGGCAAATGATTGCTGCCTTTAACTAGATGATTAAACACTCTAACAGCTCACAAAAGAAAAAAAAATCAGCCAAGTGCTACTAGCATTCAGTAGATTTACCATTTTCAAGTGTCTCTGTAAAATGAGAGCAAAAGAAAAAGGGTGCATTTATTGCTAATCATATTCTTTGAAGTATAGTAGAGACCCGGCAATTTCATATTGTGCACGAAAGTAACAGTATTAGACTAAGATTATTTTAAGAAACACTTTTATCATTTTCTAACTGACAGAGAGGACAAGCCTGCCAGCCATGCAGGTTGATGTTTCCTCGTGAAACAATGAAAGAACCCCACAATGATGTGATTAATGACTTGCATCCATTTTCTCTGATCCTCACACTTGAATATAGAAAGCAGAGCTGATCTCTACGCTATTATCCAGCCTTCTATTCAGACCAGGCTAATACCAGCACAACTTCTTTTGTGACGCTTGTTCCCCAAGCCAAGAAATTTGCATATCACAGAGAATAAGGTTATGTAACCCAGTTGTTGATTTTGATGGTGCAAAGAACTATCAGGGTTGTTTTTGTCACAAAGAGTGTGGTTTTAAAGTAGATGTTAAAAAAACATCTATTCTTGCTTGCTATTTTACATGATGCAAAACTGCTCATTGTTGTAAATACATAATTAGTAAGAGAAATTCTTGTAAGTTGTATGTCAGCATGTACCTTTTCAATTAGTGTTATGTAGATGGTGAACCAAGACAGTTGTTGCTAAAGGCTTCTCTGTTTGAAAATGCAATTGCCCTTACAGCTCTCTTTCACAGAGTGCTTTGAGATTGTTGTAGGTCACTTTCTTACAAACTCTTGCAGAACAGTTGTAAATGCCATAAATCAAAAGTTCAGCTGACTTATGCCTTTAGTTCATGTTCTTAAGGTCTGCCAGAGAAAGTGACTCATTTCAAACTGGACCAAATGACAAAGAGCCTGAACACTGAAGGACACTCGAGTCTGGATAAGGACCATGATGCTGAGGGCAGTGTACTTGCTCAGCACATGACTTGCCACTTTTGTCCACTTGCTCATGAAATGATCACCATAATGGGAAGGAATAAGGAAGAAAAAAACCTGCTGTGAAGAGGGAGTAGTAAAATGAGAGGGAGAAGTTCCTACTGATGCCTGTAGTAAAAGTATTGGCCAAACTGATGAAGGAATAAAAAAGGACAGTTTTACTACTTTAGTTTCTTGCCATTTTTCCATGATGGGAATTCAGGTTTTCTAAAGCATAACCTGTGGTACAGAATTTATAGCAAATAAACAAATAAATACCAGTGCAGATGAATATACAAAATTGACTCAGTCAGATTCCTGAGCTTCTAGTACTTAATCTTCTACTGTAACACAGCTGAATTGGCAGAAGTGGAAATGCATTTGGAAAGTTCAAGCATTTTTAATCCTGCTGCATAAATTGAGCTATTAATTCTAAATTACAGGGAAAAAACACTGTTTTTTTCCAAAGCAACTTTAGCACTTTCCCTACAGAAAACATTCCACCTAGTGTCATTTAAGTGGCCCTAATTAGTTTAGTCAAAGGTGTAATAAAATTAACTTAAACACCAACAGATGCCCACACAAAGGGCATTTAGAACCAAAATAATTTTGATCTTTCACGATGCCTTTTGTTACTCTAAGTGTTATCCTGTTTGCAGGGAAAATGTTATAAGTATGGAAACATAAATGGCATCAGGCCTAACTGAACCTTTCCTATGTACAGACCTAAGCCTTCATTTTGCCTTCCTGGAGGGCTAGGGAGTCAGTCACAACCATGTAATGTACTCACAAGGATGGCTTGCACCTGGAGAGCAAGCAAAACTCATCCCTCCCCTGCCCTGCACCTCCACAGTGCCCATGCAGGGCACCCATGCTCCAAGTGCTCTCACTCTCCTCATCAGACGTCATTAACCAGGCCCAAATGCTCCAGTCTTTCTGTAGTGGAAGCTTCTTCTAGATAGAAGGCAGCCTTTTCAGAGCTGAAGCTATTGAGGCAGAACAGAGACCAATGACCATTTCACCTTCCTTGATTGATTTTCTCAGCAGTTACAGAAATGAAGGTCCTGAGAGCTCTGAAGGATAGCAAGGTCTTTACATCATTCTTTGGTGAACCGTCAGTCTTTCCCTTTGCTTTTTAGCTCTCCATTGACTTCTAATAACCTTTCTGAGACACCAATTTATTCCATTAGAAAAGGAACTTTCCACATGAGAGTTTCACAGTACTTGGGGTACAAGTTAAAGATAAGTTTTTGTTCCTGGTTTCAGAGCATACCTCCTTGAGCTTTCCAGACAACCAGACTTAATCTACTTACTTCCAGAAATACTTCATGTTCAAGATTTTGAAATTGGAAGCTTCATTACAAGTGTAATTTTTATGCACATTTTTAACATCATTTAAGGCAGCTGTGATAACTTTCAATAACATTTTGTATGATTGGCTCTTCACTTCTGACCCAAAGATGACCCATCCTTTTTGCCTTCAAAACTTTTCGTTAAAGAAAACTCGTCAAATGCAATATGCAGAACCATCTGGGCCTTTAAATTTTTTTCCTTGATGTAAGGCCAGATATCTTTTATTCACTACAGTAATAAAATGAAATCTTCATCTGAATGTAAATCTGATGCAGGGGTTTTAGAAAAATCTGGCATGAGGCTAGTCTTTCCTTAAAATAAATTTTGGTATAAAGTAGTTCTACTTTATCTGCACTATTGCTTCATATTTCTATTCTTTACTCTCTGTCACACTGCTAATGTACAGTGCAACTACACTGCCTTATGTTTATTTATGGTTTTCTAAAGAAAGCCTCTACCTGCTTCCCATCAGGATTGCTATTGCTCTATTTTTCTTTTATAGCTGTTACAGCAGTTTAATGTCCTGTACTATTCTGCACTTTGTTGTCCAGGCTTTTTGCATTAATCTAGGAACATTATTTCTCTCAGAAATCATCCTATTTCCTACATGAATTAAATTCAGTAACTTCTGTAAGCTGCACTGACTTATACACTACTCATTTATTTTTATATTATTGCTTTTTTTTCTTTTTTTTTTTTTCCTTTTTTTTCTTTTTTTTTTTGGAGGTGTGGGGGGGTGTGGGTGTATACACTTCATTTTCTTTTATCCTCCTGCCTTCTGCAGTGTCTTATCCATTATTAGTCTTGTTTACTTGGCTTTTCTTGTCTCTGTGTATTGAAAACAGATGTAAATTATGTTCCAATGATGTTCTTAATTTCCATATTTACCTTCCTGCACTCAGGTTGTAGAAACTCTGTACTCCAAGTCTTTAGTAGAAGTGAGTCTGATTAGAGGGTGCAGAGACACCTTTTCTGTTGCAAAGCCCCTGATAGGCCTTTAGGACTCAGACCCTTCAGGGACTTATGCAATGTTCATACCCAAAACCCTCTGGCAAGGATTCCCATTGTTTAGCCACTTCCTAATGTTGGTCTGTGAAGAGGATATTCCATACAACTTTACATTACCATCCAATCTTTAGCATTACCTTGATGGAATAGGCAGGAATCTGGTTTTAATAATCATAAGATGTGAGAAATGTCTCACTTGCCAGTTGCCCGTGTTTACCCCTATAGTCAAGAAATGTTAAGATGCAATAAATATGTATGAAATACAAATATTAATTAGTCACTTTCTATATTTAGAGAAAGAACTACATACATAAAAAAATCTGTATGTTAGATAATTTCTAAAAGGTTTCTTCCTTTATTTGATCAAACAAGCTGTCAAGATGGTTAGATGGACTTGCACACATAATGATTTATTACTCAAATTATTTCTCTAACAATATTATGTTCACCAAAGAAAGCCCTTATTTTGAAGATACATATTACCTGATATGCCATCAATTCCCCATGAGTTTCTCTTTAGATTCAGACATTCAGAATGTAAATTCATATCTGAAGAATTCATGTGAACTCTAATTTGGCTTGGATTCTTGTCTGAATAAAATGATTTATTGAGCTAACTAATTTTTATTAAGATATATGCTCTTTGGCTATAATTTCTAAAGCCACGGATTATCTAGGTTTTAGGCTGACTATCCTAGTTCATAACTAATCACAAATATACAAATCACTAGGAAAATGCTCCTTTCCCCTCAGTGAGTGGGAATTAAAAGGCAAATAAATATGTGTCATCGTCATCTTCATCATCATTATCATCATGTCCCCAAATTTCTAACAAACTTCATAATTCTGCTTCCTCCTTTTTTGCTCATTCCTATCCTTTTCTAGAAAATAAACAGTCCTCTAAAACCACTTCAGACCTCACTCGTTTTAATATTCACCCTAAAAATATTGTTGAAATATTTTGTTCTGAATGGATGTTTGGAGCTCATTTAATCCTGCTCGAAGTAAGCTCAGTTTCAAAATTTGATCAGACCCATTTTGAAGCAATTGTGAAAATTTCCAAGCATGTAGATCTGGAAAACTCTCTGGGAACTTGTACCAGAGCTTGGTCACTCTCACCATGAGCAGGCTACACCCGGTCCCAGTTTGAAGAGAAGTTTGATTCTGTCTTTGCAGCTCACTTTTAGGTAATTGAAGGCAGCAACCTGAATTGCCTCCTCCTCCTGCCACCCCATCATTGCTTTCTTTTCTCCAGAACAAATAATTTCCTTTTGGTCTCTGCATGTCATGTGCTGTAGTCTTTCCAGTAATCTGTTGGGAGGATCCAAAGCTGGAGGCTGTTTTGGGTGGAGCTTCACAAGAGCAAAACAAAAGGAGATAGCCACTCTCACACCTCCTGGACGCTTTTGCTGCCCAGAATGTTGTTATTCTCTGCTGCCATTAGGGTGCACTGCTGCCCCGTGTTCAATTTTTTGTCCACCATGCCCTTTGGCAGAGCTGATTTCTAGCCAGCCACCTCCAGTTTGGGGTTAATGTCGTCCCAGGCTCAGGACTCTGCCTTTGCTTTCCTTCACCCTCATGGGTCAGCTCTTCATCCATTTCTCAAAGTCCCCTGCTACCCCTCCAGTGTATCAACTGCTCCCCTCTGTTTGGTGTTGCTCATAACGAGGTGGTCCAATCCCAAATGTATTAGGTAGTATCAGTCCTTGTGCTGAGCAATGAGGAGAGTCAGTTTTAATCATATGCCTGTTAGATTCTGAACTGTTGACTGCAATACTTCAAGTGCAATGGTCCAGCCAATTTTTCCCTCTCCTTGAAGTATGCCCTTCCTTTCCACACCCATTCAGCATGCCTACAAGAGTGCTGTGGGAGGCTGTGTCCAAGGCCTTGCTAAAGTCAAGGTAAATGACACAGACTGCTTTCCCTTTGTCTGCAGAGCCAGTCATTTCATCGTGGAAGGCAATCAAGATTAATTAGGATAATTAAGGATAATTATAGATAAAGGATAATTATAGAATTTCTCCTACCTTCTATCAAGTTCAGAGCCACATTTTATATCCTTACTTTTGTGGCTACAGTGCTATTCCAGATTTTCTGTCTGCACTGATGACAGACTTATTAATTTCTCCTTCTAATTAGTCCCAAGTTGCATAGATTTGACTCCCTTCATGAATCTCAGGTAGTCTTTTCCTGCTTCATCACTTCTTTTCCCTTGAAAACTCTGTATATCACCCACATTTCTCTTTGGGCTTCAGTCTCTAACTATATCTGTCTCCTGTTCTTCTCTTGAGAGCCTAGTTATTTCATTAGTGGTGATGCAGCTTCTGCTAGCTTTTCATTATACTTCAGAGCTTCAAAGCTCTCTATGTAGAAATACATTCATAACTTGGTTGTATTTACCCTTGAGTAGATTACTGGAACAAATACTGCTATCTGTGAACTTGGCACGGAGCTATGCACTAGCTTAATCATAGCTATTAGATATTTCAAAAATATACTTCAATTTACACAGAGTAGAATTTGCTTTACATAGCTTACTGATAGGTAGGCAAACGTTTAACACTTGTGCACAAATTTAATATGCAAAATTTGGGACTGCACACAAGTTGAAACGCTCCATAGATTTGTAGTAGGGAAAATGCATATCTACATCTGCAATTTCAGTTGGTGCATGCACAATTTATATGCAAAAGCTGCAGATGCGGGCTTTAAATGAAAATAGTAACCTGCTGTATATCTTGGTGTTTTGGCAGGCTTTGATTTGCACCTAGGTAATTGTCTTATACCGCAGACCTGAAGGATCATTTATAAAGCTTTTAGATGGCGACCACAGCAGTATTTAGGTGTAAAAAAGATTATTGTAATAAATGAATCTTGTCTAAAAAAACAGCAGAAGAAAATTTGTATGGCGTTCAGTTAAAAGCACAATGACTTTATCATTTTTCTTGACTCAGAATTTTGGCTGTGTGAGCTCTTCCGGCTCACACAGTTGCAAAAGAAAAAAAGGATACATGATCCCCTACCACTCTGTTTCTTAACCAGAACCAAGAAATTATGTTTTAGAAGAAACCATTTAAAGGATGACCACTTTCACTGCAAGCAGCTAGGCCTCCAGCAGTTTAGCACGACTCTTGCTGCAGTGACTTCCGCAGGTGTGGATCGTTGCCGCAGTGTGCCTCCTAGCGTTTCCTATAATTCCCTGCTGGAAACCACATCACTTACTGCCTGCTGTGTTCCATACTGTATTCCAGTGCTTACTGACATAATGGATATATTATGCTCACCAAAACAGTATGCCTGGGAAGATAGGTAGACATTTCTCTCTGTGTGCCTGTAAAAGCAAACTGCTCAGACTTATGTGGTTTTATCTACACAAGAATGCATAATTGAGAGAAGTGAAGAGATTTTGACTGATATATATAAATATATTTCAATACATCATGGCATGTACAGCATTCTCATTGTCCAGTATATTACTTTTGAAATAGATACCCTTTTTTTTCCTGACTGATTACTTATTTCAGCAAAATGCTCTTTTCCCCCATGCAAGTGGATTATGATAAATAGGTAGAAAGTGCTGCACTTACCTCATGAGTTACTTTTCAACTAACTTGGTATCCCCATTGAGCATTCTTGTTCTTGGAGCTGACAGCATCTGAAGAGTGGGTGGCAGAAATCCTTCTGTGGGTACCTATAATTTCATTCTCTCTACTGAAGACAGTATCTGTGGGACCAAAATGTTTGTGTCTGTACCGGGAGAAAGGCGTTCTAGTCCCTGCTGTCTACGTGTATCTGGCAGAGCTGCTGCATGGCAGCCTCACTCCAAATGATTCCTATGCAGGGCCAGAACTGACATCCACCCACTGAATGCCAAAACCAGATATGCAATAAATGAAACAGACTGAAAACAGCTAAAAGGCAGCTAACTACAGCTAAAAGGCAGAAAAGTTCTTACGGAAGTGCTGCCAAGCTGAATCTCCGCAAGGTAAAATGGAATGCAAATAGTTCTCTGTATTTTAAAGGATGCATTTAGCAAAGTTTGGAAAGGAATCCTAAAATTAAAGAATTCTAGCTGACCACTTCTATAAAGACCTTTAATTTGGTGCTTTTTGCATACACACAATCCTGCCATATTTTTTTTAGATTAAATACAATACTTTTATTTTATTTAATACTTTTTTTTCCCTAGCAAGATCCATTTTTTTGGTCTTAAATTGAACTTTGACACCCCTAACTAATCAAATTCCATTTTCTCACCTCATTTTTCACTTCCTCCTGTGTTTCTGCACCAAAGAAGGACTGAATTATAAGTTTCCATTTTATTTATTTTTTAAAGAAAAAACTCATCCTGGAACAGGCTTAGTCTCAACAAGAATGTTATTAAGAACACAATGGTTTGTTCAAAGTTATGAGCATCTCAAAGCAGGGTTATATACTGGGAAATACTGAACAAGTTTAACAGTAAGTTTGTTTCCAGTATTGCTTGGTGCATCCAGTTAAAACTAGGAGAGGAAGAGAAATAGCTGAAAACCCAGTCAATCAAACTTAAGCAGTGTCAGTCTTACAGTTTCAACACACCATCCCCACTTTTCTTGTCACTGTTAACTATGACCGCTTTTTCTGCTAATGCTAGCAAATCACAGGATTCAGAATCAGAGGAAATAATGGTGCAGCTGTCCATCAAAGAAAGCGAGGAACTGGTAATAATTTATAAGAAATGAGAAGGCAAATCTGAAGGAATTTCAAGAGTCCTCTGACTTTTAATCTGTGGCAGTATGTCATCAGTCTGAAGCTGAAATCTTTGAATGTTGAAGAGGAATAGTCTGAGTATTTCTCTGATATTGGATAATTAGGCCAAGATCCTTCAGAATACTTTGCTAGATGTATTTGAAAGAAGGAGAGGTAGGAACAACAACACTGTGTGTGTACGTGTGACTATTCTCAAACTAACCAAATCTGTATTTTAACATGTTGGCATAAACTGTGGGTCTAACCAAAAGTGGAAAAGAGAAGGATGAGGGGAAAACAGTGCAAGAAATGGTGGAAATATTGTCAAACACATGAATAGAGAACATATCATTGATGTAACCAGATACAAGAAAAGAATTTTTTTTCATTACAGAATTTTGTACAGGATCACGAAGGCCTTGTTCTGTTGTTGGAGAGACACAATTCAGGAGTAATTTAGAGCTTTCTCAAATTTAGACTGAAAACTCAGAGAGCAACATTTATTTTTCTTTTATTATTGATTTAGTGAATGACTTGACCAAAAATTCCACTATAATAATACAGGAACACTAGATGGATTGAACTTTACAAATCAGTTGCAAACGGTACCTCTGTAACCTTACCAAATAAACAACCACTTGCAAATGACTGAGGGGGACCTTAGTCATTTGAAAATACAGATTTTTCGAGTAAGGGCAGGGCTCATGCTAAGGGCTTTGACCTGCTATTCTGATTTAGGCTAATTTCAACATGAGAGACATTGTAGTGCTGCAATGGATGGCTGCAGTCTGCTTGATTGGACCTTTGGTTACTGCTTGCGTTCTCAATATTGAAGAGCTCACCTTAAAACATATTGTCATTATTACTAGGTGTCCTTCTGTTGATATGGGGAAATATTTATTTATGCTAGCTATGCTACAGTTGAAGTAGGATGGCAAGGGTTATGTGTTATTCTCCTTTAGAAATGAAAGATACTGGAATCTGGAGGAAGAGTGACTTAGAAACCAGTTTCTTTCAGACAATCTTCCTAAACAAGAGAGTAATGTTTACAGAAACAGGTACTCTGGCTTTTGCACTTCTACAAAGTGAGGAGAGAAAAAATGCTGGTTGTATTAGGTTGTGAGCAATAGGTATTACCTGGATACTTTGCAATCTTTTGGGCTTTTCTAGTTAATAGGATTTATGGTTCCTTCTTTGCAAGATTTATGTTTCTCTTATGCTAAGAGATACCGTATTTCAGCGCTGTGAGACCTAGAATGATGTCTTACTGCAGCAATGAATCTATGCAGATGACTGCAGGAGGAGAAACATAGAGACAGTTAATTCATTTTGAAACCTATATATAATTTTACATATCAGCCTGAATCTGAACCTATTTAATAGTATCATTTGCATTTACCATATATGTACTTCATTACGTTGGCATTTAGATTGATTTACATGACTGCAGCCACATGAACAGATTTTTTTTTGAATCTCAGGCTCCCTGTGGCTTTTTCAATACCTGTTTACTTTGATTCTTTTTATTACAATGGTTAAGAGGTGACACTGAAAAAGAGAGAAAGAAGTCTTGAATGTACTTAGGACCTAATATGAAATGGTAGCCAGGGACAAATACTTTCTAGCTCCATAATCCACAACAGAAAAAGACAAATTACAAACGACACTACTCCAGCTGACAGAATGCATGTAAGATTAATAAAAGTGGGATTGCTGATGAACTGGACCACTCCCTGGATGATGATATAAAAAGTCTCAACAAATGCCAGAGTTTTATTTATTAAAAATGTTTAGGGGCCTGATGTTGGTGTTTGGCCTTTTCTGGATTCAAATTCTGTTCCAAGCTGATTTAAAATAGCACTGTAGTTATAAAATTAACTTCTTGCACTGTAGTTATAAAATTAACTTCTTCATAGTATTGCTCTTGAGAATTAGGCTTAATTTGCCTAAGATAAAAAAAGTCACAAATGTTGATGCATCATGATCTGAAGTGTAATGCACTCTTAGTTTTTATGGGGAAGAATAGCTTTAAAGAGCCAATTTGAGAAGTTGGATGAAACCACACCAGTAATAAATATGGATTGTTTGCAGTTGAAATTGGTTTTAAATTGCCTCCTTCAGTTTTCTCTTTTTACACACAAAAATGTTGCCTCTTTTAAGGAACAAGCACCATGTAATATTGCTAATGAAAATATAGAGAAGAAAGAGATCAAACAAAATTTCTCTTATGGGTTACTCCCTAGATCTTACCTGTCTAGTTTTACCTTTTTTTACGAAATATTTTTAATTTTTTTTTCAAAGCACAAATGCCATTAAGTTACTAGAACATTTTGACCTATCCATCTGTTTTCATATTTCAATGGCAGTAATTCACCTGGAAAGATCATCCTCTTAACACCTTGCAGCTGATGAATTTGTAGTCTATTTACCTTGGAAAATGTGAACTATTTGAAAGGATAAAAAACCCCCAGATGACCTAGATTTAATAAAACAAAATAAGTGTAGGCAGCTTTTATACCTTATTTTGCACAGTCAAAAGTGCATCTGATCTTGTCCAAAATCTAAAAAAAATAAAAAAATTCATGACCTCACAAGGTAATGAAGACACTAGTACTTAATGGAATCCACTGGATTCTTGTAAGATGAAAAGATCTTATTAAACATTTATCCTGCTATGTGCAGTCCATCTTAAATGCAACAGGTAGCCTGAAGAGTAAAACTGAGCCAGAGACCATTTGCACCAGAGAGCTATGAGCTGCATGTACTGTTTTAGATTTTTTTAGGCTCAGTGAATTTTGGTACTTTCAGGCTCTCTCACTTGTAGCTCCAGTTTAATTTCTGTGCTCACTGGGGACTTTTGTTGAGAAAAGACCACTTTGGTCTTAAGACCAGTTCTCAGTGCAGTGAAACTGTGAAGACTCTGTTAGGTTCCTGATCCTATAACTAATCAAACATTAACTGTAGCCAAAAACGTCTAAAAAGGACTGAATAATATGCAAATTATTATTTCCTTCTGGAACAAATCCTTACTCTGAACTAACACATCTGCCAAGATCTATATGTGTTGTTTCATTGGATGAAACTCTTCTTTCATTTTATAATATCATCTAGTGCCAATTTAATCTTCTTTAGCTGCTGTCTTTCCAAACCATAGTTGCAATACCAAACCTAGCCTGGACAGAACTCACAGATTTTTCTTCTCTTCAGGGCAAACTTTCAATCTCCACTGCAAGAGCTTTTGCACCCAACAGGCTGTGTAGTTCTGCAGCTTCTGCTTTCTCTGATGAAACTTACTCTCACTTACTGTTCATAAATACCAGCCCAGAGAGGCAGTTCCCTGGAAAATAGAAAATAATATTTTTTCTTTCTGGAACCAGCCTTCCTCTTTCTAAAGGCAGACCTGACAACAGGAGGTATCAGTAAGAGAGTTGTTAAGTTCCTGTAGTCAAAAATCCTTATTCTGTATTTAACTAGAATCTCTTCTATGGATAACAAAATACAAACTGTTTTCTTTCCAGAAATTGCCTCCTTCCTCACCCAGAGCTTTTTTGAATATTTAAACCTGGTTTTTTTAGTTGCACCTTCCCACAGCCCAAAATCTAAGCCCTAATCAACCTTAAAAATAATAAAATTGAAAGGCCCATTTTTTTGATTTCCGAAGTCTTCATTCTGGATGGGTATCATATACAGGTTCAAGTAATGAAACTGTCTCTTCAAGATTTGCTGTTTTTATTAAGAGTTTCCAACTCACTAAGGAATAAATCTGTTTCCATATGCTCATGAGCTTCACAGGATCTTAAACAAATCTAACTTTGGTTTGTTCAGTCCATGATCTTAGCCATAGTTATGACCCCATCCCCAGGTTTCCAAACAGAACAGAGAGATGGGCAGGGGAAAAAAAAAAAAGATTAAATTCTCTTCTTTTGGCCTCAGTAGAACAAAATGTTTCAGTGATTCCTGGAAGATGAAATATGAATTTATGCTTATGGCTTCAGGCCCTATTCCCAGGAAAGTTAGTATGAACCAGAGTTCTACTCATATGCTAATAAGTTCACATGTTTACAAGAACAGAGCCAAGCAACAAAAGACTTCCAACGTGAAAAGAAGCTTCCTTCTGGGTTGGCTCCCTGAAAGCTTCTGCCATGCAGTGTTCTGTAAACATCAGCAAAGTCAATTTCCTGGGTTTGTGCTTTGTGGTGGCAGCAGACCCATATATAAGTAAAAGCAAACCAGAATCTTCTGATTTGCTATTCAAGTATTGGAGGATGCCTCAGTAAAATCCCCTTTCCATGCTTTGTTCTCAAAAACTTAAACAGAACTCAAGAAAAAGAGAACAGTAGGGTTCATCTCTACTTCATCAAAAGAAAATGGAAATAGTTTCTCAAAAAAGATGGCTGAACCTCCCAGGATCTACCAAAAAGACTGAATCATAAGAGGAAAAAGTTTTAAGAACAGTTTGAGAATATATACATTTATAGGACTAGAGGGGAGTTTTCTGGCACTGATATTTATCATAGGCCAGAGAAGGTCCATTCACTCTCTTTTCTACCCTACCAGTGCTAGAGTTTAAAAATATCCTCAAGCCATGAGCTACAAAATTTGAGCAATTCTTTACATCTGGCATGGAGCCTCATCCTAGGTCACAGAATCCTCATAAACTGTGCAGTTATAATAGTCTGCATCTGAGAATAACAGGATATTAGAGAAACTGTTGTCCTTTGTTACCCTTGTTGGACTAGAAGAAAATATTAGCCATACTCTGGCTGTGGCTTCCAGGAGTTCTGCCACAAACCTGCAGTCCCCAGTTTTCCTGTGCTTAAAAACATACTGCATACCCTCCAAGCTATTTAAAAGATATATATAAAAATTAAACTGCCTTGTTTTATAATCTAGGCATGAACAAAAATAAAGGAATATTTCAGACACTATTGTAAGGTGATGCTTATTCATGACATGACCACTGCTAAACTTAGTGTACTCCACAGGCTTCTGCTTTTCCCCCTTCTCTTTTAGAGCAAGCCACAGTCACAGGGGAAAGAACAGGGGAAGTTGTCACAAACTTTGGTAATCATAAGTGTAGCTTCAGTCCCCAACCTAGACCAAACCAAAAACTAGAGACTTCAGCAAAAATATGAAGTGATCTTTCCCCCTGACTTGGAGATACAGGATTTCAGGCTGGTGTAGAGCAGTGCTCCTCAATAAACCTAGCATTAGCTATTCACCAGCAGCTATGTTCCTGTTCCCAGTATTCCATCTGCAATTTTAAACTTTCCTGTTATGCTGTGCTTAAGAATGGAGATACTCAACTCTTGGGAAGTGAATGAAATAGGAATTACTTTTTTGTTGTAGCACTAGGTCATATTTTATGTTCCTGAGCCTTGAAAGGTCCAGTAATAGAGTAGGTACTTCATTCCCTCTCCTTTCTAATCCTAACCCCAACTATAAATTTAGTAAAGGAAGCCATCTTGGGAAAAATCACTCACACTGATTCACCTTTTACCATAAGTTTACAGAAATTCTATACAAGGAAGAAAATGAAATAGGAGCTACTTTCCTCCTCTGACATCTTTTATCAATTTGCATCACTGCCAAGATTAGAGGGGGAAAGAAACTTAGAAGTCACTGCCTTATTCCTGAATCATTCTTTACCACCTCTAAGCAAGTCCTGCAGAATCAGCAGGTTCCTGCTGTCCATGACCCTGAGCATAAGACTTAAATCGGGGTTTAACAGTAAATCAGAGTAAACTACCACTCTCTGTCTTGATTGAGGGGCTTTAGTCAGCAGTAATTGTAGTTTTTAACAGACTGTTCTGCTTAACCAAAGCCCAAAGGCTCCCAAATTTGCTCTTCAACTGCAAGTTTGGGAAATAATGGCCCTCATATCTGATATGAGGGAGTTTTAAAATTAATCCATAACTAATCAATATTTTTCTCTAGTTCTGACCCAGTCTTTACCCTGCTTTTAAAGGTAATGCTTAGTCAATGTTTTTATTAGATTAGATAAAAAACACAGAAAGCATTCTCCCTTTCAGAATCATCATTCATCAATGACTGATTAGCTTTGTGGGATTCAGAATTTCTCAAGACCTTCTCTGTAACCTTAATTTAGGCTTAATGAAAGATTCCTAGTTCAGGTGCCATAACATTAAAAATTACTCTTAATTTATGAAACCAGCTTTTTGTAACAATATGTAACAATATCTATCTCTGGTAGATACAGAACTTATTTCTAGTGCTGGAGCCCTAATACACAGGTCAACATTAGTGAAGGGACTGAGAAAAAGTATTTCTGTCTCCATGGTTCATTCTGCTTCAGAACAAGAGCCTAGGCATTTTTGACAGAGGAAAGCCCTTTGGTTATTGTCCTCCACAGCTTGCACAGTCTTAAGAAAAACCCAGGGAACAATCTCTGGACAGGAAAACACAAGAAGCATTTACTTTTTTCGTACTCAACTTTCTACAAAATGTAAGTCCTACAATAGAGAAATATCTTATTTTTCTGAAATTCACAACATTGCTCTTGGTGAAGGAGACGATTCAGACATCTTAGTCTACCATTCAGGTTAAAGTATAAAAATCATACAAATTGCAGTTAGAAGTGTAATGAAGTGTAATTCTTATGGGCAGGGGATTTTTTTTTTTTTGTTGTTGTTTTTTTTTTTTTTTTCTTCCCATAGCAATATCTTTGGTGTGAAACAGCACAATGCAATAAACAACAACTCAATCATTCTGTCACCACTATTAGTGCACTACATGCCCTGATCAGTCTCAACAGAGATCCTCAGCTTCTATCCATGGGCCAGGAGCCCTCTTTCAGCCTTGTATTCTGGCTGTCTGTCCTGAGGTGAGAGGTAGGTTCTGGCTCCTGCTGTCCTGACTTGCTGGCTGTACTCCTGAGTGGATGAGGCATTGCCCTGCCTGATGATTGCTATTTCTGTCATCACCCCTGCCCTGCTGAGCGTGGTGGGGCTGGGCCCTGTTGGTGCAGTCACTCCTGGCTCTTGGGCCCCTGGGGGACAGCTCGGCTCTTGTTGTCCCCTGACACTCTATGCTCAGCAATCATAACCTTAATTCCAGTTCCTTCTCATCTCCTCCTTGTTTGGGGTCAGTGAAATGGACAAATGGATAAAAAAGTTATGGTCTCCTGCATTTTATGAAACTTTATCTGCAAACCAAGCTCTTCAATCCCTCCAACCTAATCCATGGACCATTTTTTTCTTCTTGAAGCAGCCTTTGCTGAAGTTCAGCAAGACTTGAGAACAGACCTTATTGGAATTATAAGTTATATAATCTCCTCACTCTAAGTGCAGATGGAGTTTTACCTCTAATGGTAACCCAATAAGTGAGTGCTGAGAGAAGCAAATGGTAATTTTCTCCTTCGGAAGCTTGTCCTCATGCAGATTCAGGGAACCTGAAGGAGTTCTACAAGGAGGTCTCTAAGCCTCTGCTGCTCCTTTGCCTGACCTCCCTCTGCACTGTGCCCTCAGTTAACAGCAATCTAGTCTGAAAAGAAAACCCAGAAGAGTTATTAGTTTTCCTCATTTGCCTCATTCATGCTTCTCAATGTAATATTAACTGTGCAGAATATACTTTATATAACCCTGTAGTTAACCACAGCACAAATGTCAAATAATATACCTTAACAGTAATAGTTAATCATAATAGCTAATAACAATTTTGCAAAACTCAGGTGTGTGTGTGATCCAGGCCTCAATTTTGAAACATGCAACTGTGACCTTGTCTCAATTTTATTGAAAACAAAAACTGAATCTTTTGTGAGAGTGTGTCTGCTCTGCAAGGTAACAAAAGCAGAAAACAAGTCAGAAGTGAAATCACTTGAGTCAATAATAACAATAGCTCAGGAGAAAAATACTGGCCTGAAGGAAAGATATAAAATTCTGAGAGAAATCATAGGGAGCAGAAGAATGGCAATTTAGCAAGATCAAGGATCATTCTGCTATAGGCAGTAACTTGACCTTATACTTGCCATCTGGCTGATGACTTCTGGTCAGCAAAGAGCCATTGGAGCCTGCTTTTGGACTGTGAGTATTACCTCTATTTCCAATTATTTTCCACATATAGACGATAACTCTCTTGTACTCATTTGTTTTGTATAATCATACTTACAAATCCCCTTCTTTAACACAGTTAAAGGTGCTCAAATACAAGTGGTCTTCTAAAGAAATAGTTTTAAACCTTCTAAATAGTTATCAGGACACCAACTGTAAGAAAAACACATAACAATGTACCGTATGTAATTTCTCTCTGTGGCATCTGGACCAGTCTTTGGTTAAAAAGGGCTTGCAAGAACTCAAAATAGAGCCTTTCTGTCTATAAAATTTATGCTTATAACAGCTTATAGTTTAAAAGAGGGACATAGTTATCCTCTTTGGTATTAGAGAAAAATAATGCCTAATCTTCTTTTCTGGAATTTAACACTTTCCTACCTAAGGGATATTGCATGGACAAGTAACAAAAAAGTTCTTCAGCCCCTGAATTCCTAATCCTAGAAGCAGGTCTCTGTTGATCTTTAATACATTGCAAGATCCAGCACTAAGTATTTCAATTCTTAGACTACTGATGCAGATTGAGTCACTCTCATGGGATTCCCAGAGAGGTCACAGGACTCTTTCTTTGATACAGCAGACAGGAGATGACACCAGAGGGCTTCTGATATGGCACTGAGTGCTTGTGCTCATTCATCTGATCTCTAGCACTGCAGACTTTAGCCTTTATCCAGACTGCAACTTAACTTGTTTAATTTCAACTTGGCCTCTCAGCTGAGAACTAAAGCTTTCCCTCCATTCAGTGTGACAGCAGGTGAGTCTCCTGAACCTCTGAAAAGCTCTGAGGGCTGTGGAAAGGGGTTGCTGCTTCTGTCAGAGCAGATATTGGTGTTTACAGACAAAACCCATCAGTTTTGAAGCTAGGTGATAAATTCTAGCCCAACAGTTGGCCTATTACTGACTGTAAAAATTAAGAATACCTGATTAGTTTTGAATTTTGTGCTTTTAAGTTATTTCTTACATTTTTTTTTAGATATTTTGGGTTTGCCACATCAAACAGTGACATGAAAACCTTGTCACATCAGTCAAACTTGCAAAATTCAAAATGGTGAAGTGTCTCTCCTCTCCTTTTATCAGATCAATGGCATTAAACTCTTCATGAAATATCTGCACATGTTGGGATAATATGGTGTTATCCTGATTTTTATTGTGATTTCAACAATATAATCACAAGTAATGATTAATGATAATGATAATGAAATCATAACTTTGAAAAATCTATTATTTGCACAGAGTATAGCTGAGTCTGATATTTTCAGTAGTTCTTGACGCTAACAAAAGTAATTTCCCATTTGTAAGTTACACATGCTGGACTAAAGTCATTCAGTGACACTGTACAGAGTGTCAATTGAGTGCCACTGCAATTCCAACACTCTCTCTGGGCTTACAGATATTATTACACTGTTTAAGGTATTTTATTTGAGAAACAGATTTGAAATAAGAATAGTCCAGGATGACAAAATGTGTATTTTCTACCACTAGACTCTCAAAAGTTGACAAGGATACAGCCACACAATATGTTGTAGTTACTATGATTTTCATATGCCATCACTTTGTTGATATGCTTATTGATTTCCAGTTCAGAAATGTCTGAGCAAACATATTTTTATTTGCACAGCTGTTAGGGGCACAACAATGTTTTAGCATACTTTTCTAGTCTAAACAAATGTAGTTATTTATAAATAGATTTATTTCCCATTTTTCTGTTTCTTTAAAGAGAAATTTAGATCCTCATAACTTAATGGTGCAGGTATTCAGATGTGACTCTAGTGACTGGTTATCCATCATAAACAGTAAATAGATGAAGTGAGCATTTAATGAACATCTTGAATTCTTTAGTGATTAGAGACATTTTTGAGAGACATGGGGCAATAATTCAAAGTGACTGAAACATGTATTAATCTTATTGTTCCTTGACAACAGAATGAAAATCTTTTTAGGGCAAGAACCATCTTTTTGTTCTCTGCTAGTACAGCATCTAGTGCAATGACAGGTACTCACTTAGGGCTCTGAGGTGCTTTTAAATTATAAATGGTAATCATAATAATCTTCCAATAGATGTAGTAGATTTAATAAACCATTCTCAATGCAAACTCTAATTTAGAGATATCATTATTGCATGCACTTTGAAAAGTCTATTGAGGGAATGTTGAGTGACTAAGTCTAGGAAAAATCTGAACGTTTAATTAAATTTTATTGGCTCCTCATTCTTGACAGTGATTTCTATGGCAATGCAGTGTCTAGGAAGAGGGTGGCATATCCCCCAAAAGAGACACAACAATGAATTCTGTGTATCAGTAAAGAGTTCTTTGAGAGAGTTAATCAGCTCAGCTGTGAGGAATGGAGAGTTCCTTTTCACTGAAATAGGGCCCACTTCTGAGAGTGTGGTCAAGACAATCAGTTCAGTAAGCTCACTAATTTTATAATGATTTTCCTACATCATGGGCTCTAGGTACTGCAATATTAATGAATTTTGATGAAAGGTGGAAATACCAGTACTGAAAAATTAAAACCTTAACCCTATGGTAGAAAATTCAATTCCTTGAGAGTCAAATAGGGATAGATATACACTATACATAAAAAAGAGTGAATGCTTATGTGCGTACTGTATAAAACGAGGACATATACACAGGAGATATGTATTCTATCATTCATTCTCTCTCATAATCTCTAGTTCTAAGAGTCCTAGAACAAAGGTGATTATCTGAAACTGATTTGTCATTTTTTAAAAAAATTATAATGACTGCCTCAGAGCACAAGCTACCATAGAATCAAATGGTGGTTTGAATGGAAAGAAACCTTTAAAGATCATCTAGTCCAACCCCTCTGCCATGAGCAGGGCCATTTTCCACTAGACCAGGTTGCTCAAAGCCCCATCAAACCTGGCCTTGAACAATCCCAGGAATGAGGCATCCACAGCTACTCTGGACAACTATACCAGTGTCTCACTACTCTCAGCATAAAACATTACTTCCTAATACCCAATCGAAATCTTTCAGTTTAAAACCATTACCCCTTCCTGTCAGTAAAGATATTGATAAAAAGTCCTTCTCTGTCTTTTAAACCTCTTTTAGGTACTGGAAGGCTGCTATATAGTCTCCTCAGTGCATTCTTTTCTACTGGCAGAACTGCTGAGCCTTCTCCACTCTGAATATTCCCAACTCTCTCAGCCTTTCCTCACAGACGAGATGCTTAAATATCTTTGTTGACAGTCTCTTCATTATATTTGTCCATCAGGGCCACCAGGTCCTTCTCTGCCAACCGTCTTTCCATCTAATTGAACAAATGCTTTAGTAACACTGGGTCAGATTCTAAGCAGTACAAGACATATCTCATAATTATATTGCTAGAAGCTCACTGGTGCTGCTTCCAAAACCAAAGTATGTAAAAAGATACAGCTTTCTAAATTTTAATGATTACCCCATGTTATGAAGAGGATAATACAGTTGAAATGGTAATAATTTAACCTGTGGCCCTGAAACTAATGTAATCTCAAAGTGTGTCTACCCACCAATCCACAGCTGGCAAAAACAAAATGACAATGTAGAATTGTGGTATTTAATCACAGACTTGGCTTATAAATATGATTTTCTATTTCAGTTCTTATCTTTTCATAACTCTTGGTTAATAGAAACAATTGTGAGAAATGACTGCTATTTGTCGTGGCCAGCCAGATGGCTGTGTAACTTTTTCCTGGATGTGGTCTGGTTGTAGAAAGTAGTTTTGTCCAAAAAGCCTAAATCACTTTCTGTGTGGGGTGAATGTCCACATAGTAAGAATCTGAAGGCTTCTATTTAGTGTGCCAGCGCTTACCCACCTCTGTAATCTCACTGGATGCAACGACAGCATTGCAAGATTTACTGCATCAAGAAGGGCTTCCCTCTGAAAAAGGAGAAACGTGTTTACAGGTGGAAAACCTCACTTTGTTCTTCCTTGCAACATGGATAGAAATTCAAGAATCTTGCTTTACTTAGCCAGTGTAAGCAATGTAAACAGGAAAAGTAAGCAAAAAACCAAACCACTAATCAAATATTAGAACATTATTAGTGACCTACTAAGTAGAGTTAGTTGAATAGCAATGTCTGAGCAAGGAAAAGCAATGCTTCACTGCAGGGAAGGATTTACTGGTCCAGAAAACCACTTCAGTAACCTTTTTTTCGTCACATTAAAGGAACAACAAATAATTATGTTTCCAGCTTTCACTCAGTTGGTTGCCTTCCTGAAGTTTAACAATTTGCTAAAATAGAAGGAAAAACCCCCTAAGTCACGATAAAAAAGGGAAAAAAGGGAAAAAAGGGAAATACCTTTGGAGATCTGACACATCTTTCAAAACATTGCTTATAAACAGGACACAGCACACAGCATAAATTGAAGTAACACATGCAACCACATCTTTTCCTATTATTTGACCTCTGTTTTGGTACTGGTGGTAAGTATTGTTAAAATCTAAAGCACACAAATTCCGTAAGAGTCGCCTATGAGTAATTTGCCAGCACTATTATGCAAATATTGGTTTCTGCTCATTGCAGTTTACATTTGTGATATATGCAGGCTGAAGAACATCAGTGCTGAGTCATCTGCTTAAGAGTCCCACACTATAAATGTGATGGATTGTAACATTTTGCAGAGCACAAAAGGTAATTGAGTAGAGTCAATTAGGAAAGTAGGAGGGCTTAGTGAAGAAGAGGTGAGCAATCTGTAAACTACTGTGACATCTTTTTTTGGCTATGTTTTTCAAAACAGCTTAGTAGGCCATCTAGCCTTAAAATTTAAGGGATAATTGGAAGCAGCTACTTTAAAAATTCTGGCTTTTATACTTATAAAAAAATGGAAGGTCTGTTATTATAGAGGGAGGAATGCAATTTTCAGAACAATGTAAGTTGTAAACAAATGCATTCCTTAGAAATGTGAGATGCTTTAAATGCTATTGAAATTTTGTTTAATTCAGAATTTATTGAATTCAGAGTCATTTGTTACAATATTTGCCATACTGTAAGTTAAAAGCAGTACTTCTTGCCTCGTTAACATGTATTTAGAAAGCAGCCCCTTATAATAAGTTACTTCTCTTTAGTTAGGTCATATTATCACTGTGCTGTAGCTGGTTTCTTTACTCTCCTGACCAAAATAATGTGCCAGTTGCTTAAGCAGTCCTAGTTTTCCTCAACATGTTAATTTTTGCAGGGATGGGAGGTGGAGTCAATGATCCATCCCTATGAGTCCCTTCCATCTCAGCATATTCTGTGATTCTGTGCATTAATTGAGGAGACATGGCTGGGATCACCAAACGGAAATGACTGACTGAGCTCTCCAGAACTTTCCTTTAGGATTTCCTTAGCATGTTTCTAATTAGAGAAAAAAGATGATATGTGACAAAATGCTACATTCATCTTACATTTTAGAGGTATTGCTTCACACCAGCTGATTTTCTAAGTTATAATTTTGAAAGGCACTGTTTTAACACTGTCTTTTTTTATAATACTTCAAATAAAGCTTTAATTTTAAGAGTAATTGCAGAAAACCTCAGGAGATCTAGCTGAAAAGCTAACAAAAAACAACATAAGAGCTATAGTGGATAGTAACTACTGATTATAATAACCAGTACTTTTAAAATCTTAATGAGGACACAAAATGGCACAGGAGTCTGCTGCCCAAATAAGAAGTTATCTGTCAAAGAGCCCTGTGGGAGGTGAATTGAGGAAAGAAAAACATTTTTTAGACTGAAATAAAGAAATAATTTTATTCTATGCATTAAGTACATCCCTTTTGAATTTACTTAAAGAAAATATTTAAGACATGAATATGTTACCAGCAGAAAGGGGGTGCCTTATCTTACTCTTTAGATATGGAAAACTTGGTTCTTTACTGCAAAACACATGAAATAATGTGAAAAATGGCATTGCTATACCAAACTTCAGAAAACTGCTAAAGTTATAATAATTTTAAGCATAGAAATAGTCTGCACCAATAAAATTACACACATATACTCATCTTGATAACTGGAAAAAAAAAATCCCCAACTGTGAGTACAGTCAGTCCTGGCACTACAGAATTTTTAATCCTCTTCAGAAAATATTATGTGCAAACTGAAAATCACAGTGCCTGTATGAGGGAAAAGTAGTTCAGAACAAAAAGCCTTGCTGTACTTATTTATCAATAATAATATCTTCATTGAAAAATTCCTATTCCAACTCTGATTATGGCTTTACAGGTTATTGTTAAATAAGATTAGATCTGAGAATAATAATCAGCCTATGCATAAGAATTATTAGGGTGTGAAATTGTATGTTTGTGAATAAAATTTCACTATATTCTCTGCTGCTCTAGGTTGACTTTTATTTCATAAATATCTATCAGAAGAGAATTAGGTCAGATTTCTTTCCTCCTATATATTTCAGCATCTAGTTCTTGATAATTTAAATTCTTGGTAAAACCTTGTTCTGTGCTTATTATTACTACAATTGTTGCCTCTGTTACTACAACTGCTACTCTTATTATTTCTCATTGAATATTTATTATTTTTGTTACTGTGTATATATATATATATATATTAACTTGTCACCCACTCTATTAAAATGGTTATAGATACAATTCTTTTACATAGTGAGAGAGTATAAAACCCAAGTATTTAAAGATAGCTATTTTATAAGATTTTCAAAATTTCAGCACAGAACCTTTGGAATTCATTTACATTCTGTAAATGTAAATTAATTGCTGCCAAATCTATATCATGTGTCCTTGACTGTTTTTACAAATCTGTGCTAAAATACAGTAGGGGCATATTCTCTAACTTTCTGGGTGTAGACAGAAATCTAAACAGTTCAAATGGGCAAAAATTATCAATCTTTGTACAGGGTGAACTTGCACTGCTATTCATTGAAGTTTGTTCTATACACAGACTGGAGGATTTAATCTGCTGTAATAAATATTCATTAATATAAGTATATATTTTTCCTTAACATTTCTCATTAATGTGAGAGAAGAAGAGGAGACATAATGTAAAACTCCAGCTTCTGATTGGAGTCAAAGTAGTAGACAAAAACCTAGACACTGGATTTCTGTGTAAGTTAGTATTTGAACAAAATAAATAGAAAATTATGTCTCAGACAAAATCTTGAACTGGAAATAGATAGTGGATTTGTATGGTAGTTCTGCAGTGGCATGTGACTTTACATGTGTAAGAAGGCATAGTTGTTCAAAATCACCTCAGAACATTAGAAAACAGGCCTCTACCATCATTTTTTCTTGCTGTAATAATATGGTCTGCTGTAGTCTTATTTTAGACTAAATCACCGTGTGTGCACCAGTTCCCATAGTCCTTTTGCTTTGTGAGACATATCACTATAGTTTGTCAAAGAACCCATTTCCATTACTCTTTCTAGCCCCCACCACTGCAAGGCCAAAGGAAATGCAGCTGATAAGAAATTATTGTCTTGTGGGTGCTCAGCTGGATTTGTTCATGGCCAATTTTGTTCTGCTTTTTTTGCTAATGACTTGGATAGTGGAAAGGATGGCACAATAAGTGTTTTATCTGACATCAAACTGGGAGGATGACCACCACATTCAAGGGCTGGTTCAGATTTCATTTACCCCTTGACAAAAGATGAGAAGAAAGCTACACTTGATCAAGGCTAAATCAAATGCACAAATGGGGAAGGACTGGCTAAGCCAATATTTGGCCAAAAGGTCTCTCACAAACTGTGTACAAGACAGTGCCATGGACTCAGAGTGTTACCTTTGTCTCAGACTTTCATTGCTTGTTGAATAGAGCCCATGTCTCTCAAGCTGTGGTGATTATTCTGTCTGCATGATTGCTTCATGTAGCTGAAATAATCCTGGAGAGAATCCCAAAGTTAAGGCAATGTATCAGAGTGGTAATAAGGTGAGCAGATGTGCTTATCTTTTTGTGTTTTTCATAGCTTCCCAGCTGTAGTTTTCATTTGAATGAGCTTACTAACGGGTTGTCTGCAAATTGTTTCTTAGTACTAAAACCAGGATAAATACAGATGAATATTGACTATATCTACTGCAGTGTATCCAGTGTAACCTATAGTTTTTTCTAGACACTGAAGTCCACTCTTGTACATTTAAGCTCCATTATGCCAGTGTAGCTCCAATTAGAGTAAGAATGAGTGCCTGACCTGTCCCAAACCATGCCCTGGAATTGCATGGAAGATAAGGTAAGATGGGAACAGATTGTCCCTGTGACCATGCCAGGGAGCTGGCATGGCTATGTATTGGCACTGGTAATTGTGTCCAAGTGTTCAGCAGTACTCCTGAGTCTTGCCTCATTTAGAGGAGGACACTGCTCCTAACAAGTGCAGGTTCTCATCCCACAAGGGGTAGGAAATGTAACTAGGGCTTACTAAGATCGCCAGGCCCTTCTGGTTTTGGGAATCAGAAAACTGCGGACTACTCTTAAGATGAAAGGCTGGAAATGCAAATTGCCAAATGAGAGGAAAAAAACTATTTTTTAAAGATACTAGTCAGATCCTACAGAAAACCATCCTAAAAATGAAATGGATATGAGAATGGACATCATCTTGGACTTGTTACAGAAAAATTTAAATCACTATTGAAAAGCAAGAAAACCCAGGTAATTTATATATATTTATAACTACGAATGTTTTTTAAGAGAAAATAACTTGAGAGATGGTGAAGTCTCAGAAAAAAGTGTTTTTTCTACAGTTTGGTAAATGGGCTTAAAGTAAGATGTAAGCAAAATGCATCAGAGTCTAAGAGAGATCCCAAAGACAGCAAATGGATTTAAAAGATATTATCTATGAGGAAAGCTTGAAATAAGAGTATTTGTTCAGTCTAGGAAAGAGGAGGCTGAGTCATGAAATTATATTCTTGTGTTTAAGGGCTGTTATAAAAAGGTAGTGAAAATTGTTCTCTGTCTACTGAGCAAGGACAAGATGGAATGAATTCCATTTGGATCAAGGATTGTTTAAACTGAGTACTCGGAAACAATTGCTATTAGGATACACTCAGTCCATTTAGAGAGTACTTTCTTTCTCACTGGCTTTAAGAATTAAAAGCAAGCAGCTCTCTGAGTTTTCAATGGATTTGACCTCATTTAATGTCGCTGATTTTTGTCTTGGCCTCCCTTCTGGACAGTTGTATGTCTATGACTTGATGGTAAAAATCTCACATCCATTCCCATTCAGAAGTACAGGAATAAGAATAGGGGGCTTCTTACCCTCCCCCTTTTCCCTCTCCCCCACCCTTATGTTGTGGTATGAGAAATTCTTGTGGAATTAGTGGCTTGCATGTCATAAAGGACATTTATTCCCTGCAAATTGCAACAACTTGAGAGGAACGCTACTGCAATCATAGCACAGTCTGTGTAGCAAGAGCAGTGCCTGAATAGCCAGATAAATTCAGCTGATTTGCAGTTTAGACGTGGAGGGTAATACTGGCACTTTCTTGCTTCTGATTCATAAAACAAAAATTTTTGCAGCCTGATATTGCACAAGGTAAATTTCAGCATAAAATACTTTCCGGAAAGGCTCTGTTGCTTGAGGTTTAATTGGATACCAGGGTCTGTAAGTGTAGAGGATGGTGTGTGCTACTTTGAATCAGCTGAAGGGAGTCAGGCTTTCAATTGTCTCACTGAGACCAATAGGATCCATAATTTATTTTCAATTATATCATGCTGCTGAGTTTTATATCTTCAGGTTACCAGTATGAACAGACAAATATTATTTTATTTAATAAGATCTTTGCTCAAATTTTGTTTTTGTGGATGCATGGAAGGGGACAACAGTCAGTACCAGGTTTTCAGACATAATAGGACTTTATTCATTGAGGCATTACTTTCATAGGAAGAATTATTATACCAAACTTTTGCAGAACTTCAGCAAAAGTTGCCGGTATTTTTAGTACTGTAATAAAATAGCAAACCAGGATTTTTAACAGCTTCTGACCAAAGATGCTACATTCTTTATAATTAGACTATGTCATTTTGGCTAACAAGTTTCTCTTTCCAGACCTTTATGTCTTGAAAGGATGGAAAATGGCTTTGCTTTGACCTTATCAAACCGTGGTTGATCTCTGCAACACGTTGCTGCACTGATCATCTTCACTGGTTTGTGCTTGGAAAGGCTGCAGGAAAAGAGAATCTCTGGAGTAAAAGCTTCCTTCTTTGCTGTCTCTCTTTGTTATTGTTGTTGTTGTTTTTGTTCAGATGGACTTCCACTCTGATACCAGGTTAATTGGGTGAGGTATTGTTCATCTCAGTGAGATAACTCACTGCCTCAGCTGCATTATCAAGCCACTGTTTTGAGTGATCGTTTTCTGCTGTTCAGAGTACTCTCTAACAAGCTCTATCCTTTCACACACATTCTTAGTTTAAAGGTTTGGAGGAAACTCAAAAGGCTGACATTCTTCATAAAGTGCAGCAAATCTGAGCTATCCATAGGAAAGCACTGCATATCAATTATGGAAAATGTTAAAAGAGAAAAATTGAAACTACAGAGCTGTAAATACTTAGAGAAGATCACTGATCTCATCTACTGTTTTGGTGCTTTAATGAGTCAGTACATAACGTAGGCTGAAATTTAGCATCTAATTTAACACTGTCTCATCAGATTGTGGGAAGCCATCCAGATGACATCATTAAAATGCAGCAGTCCTTATCTGGCCTGAAGGTTAAATCAATCACCTAAAATAATTTGTGCCCTTGGACATGTTGTGAACCTTTAAGGTAAAAGTTACTGGATGTAGCTTTGTCATCGCTGGTGCTCAGCTCCTACCGGAATGGATGGTTGGAGGAAAAGGACTCTTCTCCCATGTCTTTTTGAACAGTGTAATTTTTGTTCAACCTCAGCTTAAAGCAACATTTCCTCATGGGCAGACCTGCTTCCTTGGTCTTATCATGATCTAGTAACTTACAGTATAAACTGGTCCCTCAGGCTCTTGAACTAACATATCAGATAATAAACAATCTGATTAACTTTTTCCTTGGTCCCGGTTATAATACATTTTTGCATAAATCTGGCACTAAGGGTATTGAAACCAAGTTAATTTGTGCCTCATAAGGTATTATTCACATGGTCATCTAAGCATTGCTGGCCTTGCAAGAATCTGTTCTCCAAAAGTTCCTGATACTCCCCTCCATTATCTGTGAAGTCCAACTATTTTTCACAAAACTAATTTTTATCCATCTGCCAAGTCCTGATGTCCCTTTTGGCACAATCTGTAACCCTCATCAGGTTCTTAGATTCATCTCTGACATGTCTAGCAATTTCTCATGTCATATGCATAGTTTTCCATGTCCTGTTCATCCAGCTTCACCTCAGGGTAGGGCAAGGCCAACTGCCTAGTCTTTTTTCTGCCAGACTAATGTGGACATAGTGAGTATTTTACAAGTCTTGTGCAATCAATATGACACTTTTTTTTTCAATGGAAATCCGGGATAAAATGAATGGGAAAAGAAAGAAAAGGAGGGAAAAGAAGAGGCGTGCATATATATGTGTGTGTTTGTGTGTGTGTTCAAGGGAAAGATGTTGGTAAACCTTACCACATTTTACAGGATTAAGCATAAAAGGAAAGAGAAAAGAAAAAAAGTGGGGCCTTGGAATGTAAGAGAACAGAACTAACATCTAACAATGTTATCATTAGTAAAACATTGTTAAAAGCTTTTCTATACATCACAGGGCTTTAAATTCTACCTATTTCTGTATGCTAGACTCAGTATTGGAACAATGAATTGACTGGGGTTTTCAGTAAGAAAACTGTATTTTCTCTGTGTTAAACTTTCATGAAACCTACACTAGGAACTCCCTGACCACACTGATTTAGCTTGTCCCTCCAGAGAAGACTTCTTCTAGACTAGGTAGAACAATGACACAGCACAGGTGGGTTGATCCCTGCAGGAATATGCTGTATAGATGCTAATGTACATCTGGAGTTCCAAATGGTGTAAATAGCTGCTTTTTCTCAAATCAGAACTCTTTCAAGCTACTAGTAATATTCAAACAGGTAAACATAAGCATATTTATCTCAGGGAGAATACTCAGGTATGGGTTTCAGTCTTGGCCATCTTGTGGTATCACAAATGAGCATGGTAAGGTCTCTTAAAGAATCATTGGCAAAGTAATCTGCAAAACTAAGTTTAATATAAAAGCAACAGCATGAGAAAATTTCTCAGCTCATAGTGCAGCCTGGGTTGGGGAGGTGGCAAGCACCATCACTCGAGCGAGATGTCCACTACCAGTTCAGTGGAAAGTGGAATGAAATATGTTATCTTTGACAACTAAACTGTATTTATTTCTATATTAGACTCTCTTGAAATCTATTTTTCTGAATATAGGATACTTGAAAAAAATGGCAAGTCTTAGAATACACAATGATAATATTTTCTATTAACAGAACATTTATATTGCTAAAATATATTCATCCTCAGTTTGAAAACACATTATGATATTATGATATAAAAGTACTCTAACTGCTTAATGATGTTCTACTCAGTCACAGAAATCATATCATAACTCTCTACTGTCCCTGGACACAGCTCATTAAGTTCTAAAAATACTGTCTGAAAAATTTAAGTCATCCCAAGTCTCTATTCACTTGCCATAAAGCTCCAAAAGGCAAAAAATGCTTAGGTGAGAAGGGACTTTAAAGATGCTCTGTTTCCAGCCACCCTGCCATGGGCACCATGGGCAGGGTCACCTTGTACTGGTCCCATCCAAGCTGCCCAGGAACACCTCCAGGTATGGGACACCCACAGCTGGTCTGGGCAACCTGTGCCAGTGCCTCATCACCCTCAAAGTCAAGAGTTTCTTCCTAATGTCAATTCTGAATCCACCCTCTTTCATTATAAAGGCATTCCCCCTTTTTTGACTGCTATTTTAGTAATTTTTGAAATTTGTAATACCCATTGTGCTCTTTCTTTAGCACTTTTTATTATGGCTTTTGAGATTTTTGTACTAGCAGGTTTGTTTTAAGGTATTTGTGATTGTTTAGTGGACTAGGTAGGTGTTCTGGGAATAAATCTAAACTTTTCCCTAATCATATTACAGGAAGACTTGATTAAGTGATCTAAATGACCCTTTCCATTTCCCTGTCTTAAATGGGGGATTTTGTTGCCAATAGACTTTTTTAGTAGAGAGTACTCCCTTTCTTTTGATAATTCTCTTTTGGTACTGAAAATGAGTAAATGCAAGATGTGATAATTAAGTCTATATCATCATACAAGAGAATGCATTTATGAAGTTTAAGACCTCAGAAGAGTGCATCTTATCTGCCTATGCATGTAATGGCTGTGTGCCTTCTGGTCTAATGTGAACAATGTGACTTCTACTGCTTGTTCATTGATGCCTTCTTAATGTAAGGATTTATCTGTTTTCAGGAGCATCAGGATTACCTGAAAATAGCTAATTTTATAATCATAATTCTTAACTAATATAATAATAGTTTAAAATAATATTCTACCCCATAAAGGATGAGTGAATCTCTTTATAAAAATAGACACTGGTCCAAAGGAAGGGATTTTTATAATTTTATCTGAGTAAAACTGACTTATGCAGCTGAAATATTTTGTTACATAAATGGCACAATATACTTAACTATGCACATTACAGAAGGAAATTATAACCTTATAAATAGAGTTTTTTGCCATTTTGATAATACTTTGTAATAGTTTTTCCTACCAGAAAATTTTAAGCATTAACAAGTAGATTAGGGGAAACCACATTAGACAAGGTTCCTATTAGAAATTGAAAACAAACCAGAAGTTTGTGCATAAAGTTTTTCCCTCTCTTCTTTTAACTTCACTCTAATTTACTGGGCAGAGATAGACAATAGCCTTACCTGTCTGGTCATGCAGGCACACGCATAAACATCCATGTAAAGTCAATGGAAACCATCTAAAAGTTCAGTAGCATTTCTCTTGAAACACAAGCTGTTTTGCTCTGCTTTTTTTGTCAAAGTGATTAAAGAAAGACTTGCTTTCTGATGATTGGCAGTATAGAAATAACAAGTGGTATAATTCTGTATCAGTTTTTTAACATATGATTTGAAAAGCTTGGTATTAACCAAGAAACAGATTCCTCCAGCACAGTAAGTAAACTTCAGTGTTATGAATCACATAAGAACGTGTGAAAGGACAGAGACAAATCATTTCCCCCTCCTTTCATCATCCTGTGAGTACAGAAAGCCTTCCCACAGAAAGAGGGAATCTATTCTGCAGACTGGAGTGAGAGGCGTAGGAGGAGGATACCTGTTCATAGCCCAGTAACTGAGGTGTTGTAGCAATGGATGTAGTTCCCTTGTTTATATTCTCCAGTGACTTTCCAACATCGGTTTGATTCATTATAACTGGGTTCAGAGAAGATCTTAGTCTTGAAGTTTACTTTAGGGACACCTTGCAACGGAACATCATTTTCATATCCACAAATGCGTAAGGACAATGATTTGGTTAAGATAACATGGAAAGTTATTGTGTTTTTATGCTTTAAAGCTAGAGAACTCCTAAATTAGCTTAGGGAAAATCAATGTTTCAATGTTTCAATGTTTTATGGTACTTGCTTATTCCTTATGCAAAGAATCCTTCAGCTCAGTATTTGCTCACACTCATTTGCTCATGATATAAAGGAAAACACATGCCATTTGCCCACCAACAGATATTTTCAGGTCAAAAGGTTTTTACTGTTAATCGCATTCCTATCTCTTTCCAAGTCACTGTGCCTCATAACATATAGGCACCATTCATATCCATGAGAATTTCAGAGATAAAAAGCTAATGTGAAAGAAAAGGAGGGATCACTTCCACAGATAAGGCAGCTTTACTTACATTTGGAACACAGAAACAATTGAAATTGTGCATTTGCAAAAATAAATTTGGCAAGATAATGCTTTTAGACAAATTCATATACCTCTGCAGGAACTTCAAGCTTATTTGAAATATCAAGTTTGAGAGAAGCTGGTGAAGACTCACCCCAAAGTGCTCCTCTTTACCTGTTGTGAGGGAGACAGTGCTGTGCAAGTGGCTGTTTTGCACTCTAAAAGAAAAAATATGTTATTGCTCTTTAAAATAACAGATCAAATTGTAGAGGTCTCATAGGCTTTCATGCCTGGCTTCATACCCTGTCAGTGTGGATGATGTTTTAGTTGGTAGAGGGGATCCAAAAGAGAGTTCAAAAATATTTTCACCTCAAGAAAAGTAGTGGAATAAATTCTTGATCATGACCCTTTTGGCTGATGTCAAACACGTGGCAGAAAAGTTAGGCTAGAATGTAACATTAAATTTCAAATGACTTGGACAACATAATCCTTGGGGTAAAGATCAGTATGAATTCTAACTAATAAACTGCTATGCCTCACTGTGCAAGAGGCATAACTTTAATAAAATTTAATTTGTAACATTTTATGCTCTGCTTCTTCCAGTTTTTTTTTCTCTCCTTTTCCCACAATTAGTAAATTTTTTTGAAAGGACTACATGATGTTCTTATGCATTAAAAATGCCTGGTGTCCTATCTGGGTAAGATGATGTGCTGTGGCATTTTAGAGCAATCCATAAAAAACAAAGGAGAAATAAGGTCAACAGGAAACATCATACATTATGAAAAATTAATCATTATTGCTTTAGTCTCTTGTCTATCTATTATGCCAAACTTTGTATGACCCAGTGAATTTGTAATATTTCACAGTGTTAGAACTTTTGTAAAAAGAAGCTGTGTATGCAGTTTGATCCTTTTCCAGGTTTTGATGATAACTCATATAAAATATCTGCAGAAGCATAAATTGGAAAGTGATCATTGGATTCATGGATCTAGCTGGTTTATTTGGGGTGACTAAGGAAAATTAGTAAAACAAAAAAGGTTTACTGAAGTGTGGTAGCTGTACTAGCCTTTCCAGCTTGCTCAAAATCTATTTTCCTTGGAAAAATTTCCCATGTGATGGAACTGATGCTGTTTGGCTATGCTTAGCTATTTCTAAGAACACTCAGCTGTTCCAGGACCAGATGTCTTGGCCTTGTCTGTGAACTGTCAGAATGAATGACTTTTATGTGGCTCCTGTGACCTAAGGGAGAAGCTGAGGAATTAGAGACACTGGGCATGCATGGAGCTGACTGTGACAACCTCTTCTGCTGCTTTTGCCACTGCTGTGAGCGCCTGTCATGCACTTGCACAGGTGCTGCAACAAGGAGAATGCCTTACCTGAGATGAATGCAGCAGAAGTGGGCTCAGGTGCCGGCGAGTGGGCCAAGTAAGGACTAACACATGCCCCGAAGAAGTGGTGATGATAACACTGATGATGGCAAAGTGCACGTGCTTGAATTAATAAAAACAGGAGAGGTAGAATGAGGTGAAATTGGAGGACAAAACCCACCTAACTCAATTTCTGCTGCAGGCAGGCCACTGTAGCAGAGCACTGTATTTGTGACTGCAGGCTGCTTAGATGAAACACTGCTAATCTTTCTGAGGTCTTGAAAAATTAGTTACATGTATTAAACTTATACGAAGTTCCCCACAACTATCCTCTTCCCCTGGGCAACAAGGAGTCTTTAAGTTACTTCTCAGAGCTGTGCCAGGAAATACTTTTACATGTTGGAAAATATGACAGATAATTCTTTAAAACCTTTCTGCTTCTTTAACTCCTGGTTCACTCACCTTAGCTACAGAAGAAAGGTTGTAATTTTAAAGATTTTTCCTCTAGTACACACAGAAAAGATGTTTTAAATATATTGATTAGTATGAATTGATTTAGGACTTCAGTCGAAGGTTTTTTTTTTTTTTAATTACGTGTTTTTATTACAATAACACTTGTAAACCCCCTTCCTAAATTATGCAACTATCATGTGATGAGAGAACTAACATTTATGCAAACTATTTTATCAGGAAAAAAGAAAAGTCTAAGTACAATAAGCAACAAAAAACTTCCTCAGGGTCACAGATTCATTTTTTGTTTTACGATTCCCCATGTTTGGGATATTATATTTAGGTTTTTCTGGATATAATGTGTTGCTAGTATATGTACATAAAAGTTTTAAAATAAGTTTGGAGAGTGCAGAATTCTCGTGTGAAACAGAAGCTTGCTAATCATTAATTAGCACTGCTAAAGTTAGAAAGTGCTAAAGCTCCTGTCAGAATCAGACTCCTTTTTGCCAGGCCTTGTGGTTTTAATGCAATAGGTGCCTTTCCTTGAAGGCCTGGCATAAGTTCAGTGATCACACTAGAATTTCAGCTTCCATTAAAAAAATCCTAAATTAAGGTGTCTTGTTAAACAGAGAGGCTTGAAAATATGAGTTATATATAACCTAGTATAAGATGAAAACAGCTCATGATCATTAATATGATCTCTTTATTTCTGAATATTAGAAAGGCAAACATTCTCAGTTGGCAAAGGAAACCTTTAGTTTGGCATGACAGGACTTCAGAGTGTTCTTTTTGTGCCAAATTTGATTTCTTGTTGATTGGCAGTTTTGCTGCCACAGTCATTGTCGTGTCTAAGTCTTACGTGACAATGCAGAGCGGTGCAGGGTGCCCAGGCAGTGCAAAGGAGAGCTGCTTTATTGCAAAAACCAGGCCTTTTGAAGCAGTTAGCTGTTACCAGTTTACACAGTTTTAAGGCACAAGACCAAGGCAAGCAACCACCACACAGCACCATGTGGACATGTGGCAGTCACGCAGCACGTCTCTCATGTCTCTCACGTCTCTCCACCCCTGTTCCAGCTGAGTCCCTCTCCCATAGTCCTCTTCTACTTAGCTGAAGTAGCAAGCTTGAGCCATGATTTTACATGGGCAACAAGGCCCTTATTTTATAAGGTTTTATCTATATGCAACAGTTTTACCCCACTGTCAACTACAAATATCAGATAGCAGTCTGTATTTTTCAGGTACAGAACTTGCCTTCACTGGGAACTTGCCAGACAGTGTATTGACTAATACTGTTATTGACTGTCAGCTGTAGTTCATTGTGTGAAATTAAAAGTTGGGGACAAAAAAAAAAGGCATTAGAGGGGAGAATGTCAGAGAACATAGGAACACCTACAGGGAAATATCATCTCTTTTTTTTTCCCCATCACTGGTCTCCTTCAGAAAGGCATTGTGAAACAGCATTCTGCATAGCAATGCTGTGAAGCTGATTCCTCTGCATTTGCTGTGAATTTTATCAATATTTTTATAGCAAGAATAGCAGGCTCTTGTGCTCGTTTCTACTTGTGAAAAAAAGGGTGAGCCTTTGTTGACTTAATTTCCTTTGTGTAACACTTTACAAATGAGATGTGCCACAAAGCTGTATCATTCTTAGAGTGGGTGTCTGCTCAAAATCTGAGCTAACCCATCTCTACATTCAAATTGACACTGTGGAAATTGTACATACTCTGCCTAGAGAGGTACTGTCCATCTATTCAAAGCCTCATTCAACCCTGTAACATGAGTGTGAGTATCATAATACAGTACTTGGGGAAGTTAAAGTTCTTCCTTTTCTGGTCAGCTATATATAATTTGGATGACCAGACCCATCACTGTCCCTTGAGGGCCTGTTATATAGCTTAAGTTTTCATGTTATGGCTTATGCTTAGCAGGAGTCATCTATGTACTGTATTCTAGCAGGAGCCGTCATATGATGCAGGATGTGTGATTTTCAAATGAGTGGAGGCTGAAATACTGAGTTGCTATTTCACTCAGAAGCATTTCTGTTTGGAAAGACTAAAAAAATTGTTTTTCATTGAAATCAATTTAGCGCCAAAAAGCCCAAAAAGAGATTTCCCTGGATGCTTAAGTGGAATAGGTATGCCATAATAAGTATGATTTAAATATATTTGTCTGGACGTTTTGGAATACAGTACAGCAATATATCAATACAAAAGCAATAAAGTAAAACTCCTGAGCAGAGTTATGGTTTCATATTTTAGTGCAGTGCTATTGTTTTGTTAGTGATTATTTTTTATTATCAATATGCCTACATGCTCTGCTCATGGACAGGAAAATGACCATGCAGGCATAAACAGAAGGATTCTTGCTCTACAAAGACTTTACAGTGCAATTGTAAGTCTGCTCTGTCAGGGAAGCTGAGAGACATCCCTGCCATATTGCTCAAGTGGAAAGGTGATCTCCTCTAGGAACAGTGGTGGAAAAAGCCTGTTTTGATAAACTATATTGACATTATTTTATATACAGTGCTGCTCCTTAGTAGCTCGATCTCATTTCTGTTTGCTTCCGAAGACTGCTGAGGTATGAAGGCAAACACTTAGGTGGGCTGGTCACAGGGAGTGCTGGGCATTTGTCAGTTCAGGTGTTGGCAGGGCTGATTGAGGAAGTGGGAAGCTGGGAAGCCTCAGTGGGGGCTCACCAGCAATAATCAGTCTTTGGTAGTGGTAGTCTTATGTTAGTGGTCACTGCAATGATTTTGAAGATTCTTGTTCGAATAGTTGTGTTATCACAAGAGAAAAATTTTATGTAGTCCAAAGGCAAGTTATTCAGGTGTTTTGATAAAAATTTAAATATATGTTTATGTAGGTAGCTTGAATATTTTTACTTTTAGATTTTTTGTAACTGAAAAGAACCAGAATTACCCATGACACTGAGTAAGTGTGAGATACTGACTTTTGCGCTTGATGAGCAGAATGTGTGTGACAGTAGACTTCAAACATTTTTCTTTGTTTTTATTGGCTCCAAAACACTGGAAAATTGTGTTTTATCTTTCAAAAATATTAATTGTCATCCATATTAGAGAAAACATTCTTTCATGCAGCATTAAATGATAGGATTTTTTTCCTTCAGGCTCTGTGATCCTAACAGCTCTTAATTTTTTTTTTTTGGTGCCTCAGCCCATCTTCTTAAGCTGATAAAATGTAGAGAGAAAAGTGGATAAAACAATACAATTTACTGTAGCTGGAAACCTTCTCAGCTAAAGTACCTGTAGCTGTCTCCAAAATGTGTTTGTTTCGCTCAGCTTGATCAAGGTGTAAATCAGAGAGGAGAATTCTTCCCACTGAACATTTTAAAGACAGCTAGAGATGCAGATGGGTTCAGGAAAACATGAGACTGAATCTAAATGTGAAATGAAATATAGATAAAAGCGTCTTGCCTCAGACAGTTTTAATATTAATACCAACATCTCTTGGATGAAAAAGACCAATATTTTGTGGTTGTGACATTTTCCACAGGTACAAAACAAGCAGGTTTCCTAGGGATATTTCTGAACTTGATGTAAAAAAAAAAAAAATCTATTTTGTAAATAGTGGTATGATTTTAGATTCAGTCCAAAATGATACATTAAGTTCCATTACCCACCTACATTTTGGTTTTTAAAAATAAAGAAGGAAAAACTTTTAATGGATATGAAAGTAGATATACAGCACTCTATTCTGCAATAATTGTTGAGTAAACTTACTTGTTTTTGTTGCTTATGTAAAAAACCTTCAGAGTCAAACATTCTATACAGATGGAGACTATGAATTATCTCTTTGCCCTAGATAGCAAACACACAATTTCTAATGGAATTGGATAGCATTAATAATACATAAATTTTCCACCATCTGGCAAAAAAGTCTTGTAGGAAACTTTTTAAACAGAAAACAAGGTCTGATTTGTAAAAGCTGACTGAAGATCAGGTGTTCTGGGTGTTTGATCTTAAAATGAACAGTAGATGGCTTCAGAGAACGTTCCCCTCAGTGATGGCTAGCTCCAGATAAAGACAGAGGACACAGCCACAGATTATTAAGAATGGCCGCAAGGAGTTTGCATGGAAAAGTCAGATTTTTTTTTTTTAATTTTTAATTTTTTTTTTTTTAATACACTGCTAGTAAAAAACAACAAAATTAAAAATAGGACTGCTTGACTAAAATGCACTACCAAATTTCCAGATCTAATAACATTTAAAACACAGCTGTACTGGATTACACTGCTGAGTTCTGCTGAGCCTAGTGTCTCCCATGAGAGAGAATCTTGTACAACAAGGGTGGAAAAGAGGTTTCTGAAGAGGGTGAGTGTTTATTGAAGCTTACCTTCATAAGCCTTTCCATCTCCCATTGATTTGTTGTATCCACTGTTGTGTTATATTCATCATATAATCTGATGAACCATTCTGCAAATCTTCCTTTGATGCTGGTTTCCATCACATTATAGCAATGAACTCATAGGTCAGGTACACCCTTCACAGTAAAGTAATTTTTAATCACTCAGTTTTATGAGAATCATGACATCATAAACTGTGTGTCATGCCTAAGTCATGATGACATAGAACCTGTGACTGTTTCTGATCCTGAAATTTTGAGCAGCTTTCTCAGTGTTTCTCAATTGTTCAGTGGCTCTGTTCTTCCTTGTCACCTTCTCTGTGCATTTCCAGTTCTGCTATCCCTTTTTTGAGATAGTGTGATGAGTAGGTTTGCACAATGCCACAGTGGCACTTTACAGTTTTCTTTTTTGCTCTTGTTTAAGGTAGAAAACCACAAGTGTTGTATTGTCTGCTTCCTTAAAGCAGTTTAAGAGCTTAAACCTCACAGCACAGCCCTAGTAAGTTGAATTATGTTATAGATAATTAAACCTTAAAAAATATTTTTGGATGTGAAAACATACCTTGCCCCAGATCTCCAACTTAGTATGTAGACAGGCAGGCATCTTTTAATTTTTTTTTCTAATGAAAATGTCTAAATTGTCTCACACTATTGTAATAATTTCAATGCTGGGCCACAGTATTTTGTTCCATGTAAAGAATCAGGACAAGTTGCTTTTTTACACCCCTCACATACACGTATACATTTGTGTATGTTTATGTAAGTATATGAGAAAGGTTTTGTCATCCTCACAATTAAAAATATATGTAAATGCTATTTTAGAAAAACATAGAGCTCCAAATGAACTGGTTTTCAGTATGTTAATACATTTACTACATTTTCTTCATAAAATTCTACAGTCACATAGTCTTGTGGCCTGTCATTAGCAATGTCTTTCAAACCTTGAGACAAAATGAGAACATACTCATCTTTACTATTTCAAACAAGTACCTTTCTTTATCACACTACATTTATAAAATGCTGCAGTAGTCATTCTTACTGTTGGAATTTGTGGACTGAAAATGATGAATTTATCTGTAGAATTGGAGCTCTTCTCCAATGGTCCAGAGTGTTATAAAATAAAATAAACACTTTTTGTCAGCTGGCTGATACCTTGCTGTTCTGTGTATGTGTTTTTCTTTTCCTGCTTAGCTATTGTTCCTCAGTGAATCAGCTCTAATAAGGGATGATTATCTCTTCTTGTCTGTAACTTTCTATGTAAAATTACAGAGTTCAATGATATATAAACAAGTTAGAATTACTCAAATAGTTCTGAATTATAAATTAACTTCCTTCTTTAAAGGAAGAAAAAGAATACGAAATCTGGTGGCCTTTTATCCTACTCTGTCTCTTTTCCTCCCCTCATAAAACTTTTTTTATGTACATTGATACATTCACATGAGTTTCTTTATCTTGCTTCAGAGGCCAATAAATTCTCTCACCTAGAAATTTATGTAAGAAATTTCTGGGGAATTAGTTACATCAGCTAGATAGAATGAATGTGTTTATAAATACCATGTCTTCTTTCAGCAAAGAGAAAACTATATATATATATGAGCATGGCATTAACTCCGTGAGGAACAGTCTCTTCAGAATTAATTTTCATTTTTGAGGAGAACCATGGTACTTACATGCATTGACCATGAAATGAGTGCTGTCAGGGATCTGCAGGTTTGCTGAATCAGAGCAACACATTGCCTGTCTAATGCCTCCCTAGCTCCTCTGATGATGGATATCGACAGCAAGGAAGCTGCCCGGTTGTGTTGCTAATTTGTTATTTTATTTATAGGTCTTTTGTGTGTATGTCACTTTTATGTATGATGTATTTCCATTGTTGATGTGTCTTCCTTCTGGTCTCAGTGGTGTTCCTGTGTTCCCAGCAGATTCACGTGATTGTGGCAATGAAAGAGAGAGAAGTGACGACTGTCCTCCTAGGACACAGCTCATAAATTATCCCTTACAACCAAAGCACCAGACAGAACAGTTTTTTGAAGTGGTCACAGATGAGCTATGTCCAAAGGAATTTGCTTTTTCAGATGTTTATTAATGCATCTGTTTACTGATCTAAGGCATGCAAACTGCAAAAAGATCACCATTTGCAGGTGGAAATACATTTGCCAAGCCCCCTGGAGACCAGCTTGATTCTGATCACAGTGGATGCTAGGTAAAACCCAAGGTCTTAACCAGATGGTTTCAACTGTTTTTTCTGGTTGAAGTGTTACATTGAGTGCAAAATTTTTCTCTAGCATGGAGAAAGCACGAAATAAAAACTGAGAGAGAAATGGAGGCAGAAAGTAGAGCAATTAATATTACCAGCTGTGACTAAAGCTGCTACGAATATGGTGAGCTCAGAATATTTAGTATATTTATTCCAAAAGATGTTTTAAATAACTGTAATTATATAATTAAACAACTTCCCGTATAAAATTTTATCACATAGAATTAAAGATGACTATATTCTGCACAGCAAAATGAAGGCAATACTAAGAGGGGAACAAAACTTGGGATATTCTTTCTACAAAAATTTTAAAGAGTGAAAAAAATGAAAAAAATGCTAAGAAATAAAAAATATACCAAAAAGTCTCTCTTCTGGAGGCTATTTTCTTTTGTACATGTAGGAAGAAAAAGCTGAAAGAGTTGGAACTTGTAACTGGGACAAGTTAGTCTCTTGTGCTGCTGAATTTCAAGATACTCCATTTCTGGGGATCTGAAAATGTAGTGAAGAGTCACCATATTAAGTAAGCAGCAGGAGATCAGTGTCTGATAGGACATCAGTTGGACCTAATACATACCCTTTGCAGTTCTTATAGAAGTATTTGTTTTTGAGAAGTTGGTACTTGCAAAGCAGGAAAGGAAAGCATGTGGATTTTTTAGTTGTCTCTCCTCCCCATCAAAAAAAAAAAAAAAAAAGAAAAAAAAAGGCTAAGAGCTAAGCATAAAGCATCTGCATTTGCCTAATGTCACTAAGCATACTTCAGCTAGGCTCTCCTTTCTCCATTCTTTCATTCTTTTGCTATCACCTCTGGCATAGGCACTGAAACCTTTCTTCATTTTACAAATGTCTTGCTGAAGAAGAAGACCCATCAGAGTCTTTGAACAATTATATTGTGTACTTTTCACCACAACACCCAAATTTTGTAATTTTTGCATAGCAGTAGTCTATAGAGCTCATCACACTTGTTCTCATTAGATTTTCAAAATAAAAGCCATGGGTATGTCTACACTGCTCTATGTCTGCACAGAAAAAGTCAGCAGTGAATAAATCTAGCACTCTGCACAGGGATGGCCACATGGCTTAATTTTCTGCCTTGCTGACTCTGTTTTTTTGCACCATGTCAAGTTCCTGAGCAATCTCACCAACCCTCCTGGCACAGATGGATGAGCTCCTGCTGCCTACTTGGGCTGGGCTGAGCTGAGGAAGAACCAAGTCTGCAGACACACTGGTTTTTGGGACCCCTGTAAAAGACATTTTATTTTACTTATTCAAGGTATCATTGTACCAGATCCCATGTAACCTTATAGCATTAGTTTTTAATTTTGCAAGTGTAGGTTATGAGCAAAGCTTGAGCATATTATGAAAGCTTTTTCTAGAACACAAGGGGAATGGCTTTACACTGCATGAAATGATATGAAACAAATCTGAGCAAATAATATTTTGTATACTCTATTGGACTAAAGAAAAAAAAGCTGTTGTTTTTTTTTAAGCAACATCTTTTCTCACCTAAAATGAAATCTCAAGACTTTTAAGGTTAGTGATGTGGCTAATTGGGAGTAGTTTCCATTATGGGTATTTGGTGAGAGGAAGGAAAATGAGACACTCCCCTAGGTCCATTTATGAGGAATTGATTGCATGAAGAGAGGTAGAGTGACTGCAAACTCTTATGGTGCCTTAATTCAGGTCTCCCGGGGAGTGCACCTGGAGACAGTTTTGGCCCCTGCTGAGGACTGTTCTTGTGAACCCATTGTGAAAGTAATTGATGCAGGCAAAAGGCAGCATTCAGGCCTTCAGATGCTTTTGCTGTTTTCCTCAGGCCATACAACACCGATTTGAAATCAATTTTTTTTTCAGCAAAAACTAAGGAGGAAAGCTGAATTCCCCCTTTACTTGTAGATTAGCTCTCTGCTTGTTTTTAATATATGCATCAGTTACACAAAGCTTGTGCAGCCCTCTTTTAAAGGACTGAGTAGGTTTTCAGCTTGTCCTTTTTCTTGTCATTTTCAGTGGCTTTGGGTACTTTTCTGATTTCTTTATTAACCTTTATTCACTGTGTTTTATTTGTCCCAATCAATGGTAAGTGCACAACTTTCTGTTCTGGACTCTCTGTACACTATAATACAGTTTTGTTCCCCTGATTGAGTTGTTCTATTATTGCTATTTCTGTTTTCACTCTTAAAGCTTGCCTTTCTTTAATTCACTTTAAACAAACATCTGAACTTTAAAGAGTAGATGACACCAATACTGTCAAGATCCCATTGATCTTCCAACTGAAGCTGCTGGGAGGCAAGCTGGCTACTTTCTCTCTGTGTTTCGGTTCTTAATTTTCTGATTATTTTGATAGTTTAGAAGTTTTAGTAGCAATGGAGGTGAACTCATCCTTGCCTTTTCATGTACACCTCCTCTTTGTGTTAGTCCCAGACAATATGGCACTGTCAGAAAGTGTTAGATACAGCTTTTTATGTTGTCTGAAACAGTTTCTCAACTGGAAGCTGGAAATAGCACTTTGAAAGCCTGTGTCCTGGGCTGAGTTTAGCATGTTTTGTTAACACTTATCTTCATTATGGTTATTTCTGCCAAATATATTCTGCTTTTCAGACAGTTCCAGACAGTTCAGTTTCCCTGAAGGAGAAGATCTGTTGGGCATTAGCTGTGGAGATAAATAGATGTTCACTAAAAATGCAAAAGGAGAGAATTAACATGTAATGAGTTATTTTTCTATACACAGGAAGTCTTTTGTATTGAATTAGGTACAGGTAGCTATGTTCTGCATTTTTAACTTTTATATCCTAATTTTTGGTATGTGTTTCATATTGTAAACTTTAAAAAAATAAGTCTTTTTAAGGATAAAGAATGGTGATGACCTGAGGGTAGTTCTGCACATTAGAGAGAAGGAGATGCATAGGTCCCTGAGCAGTTGGAGCTGTGCACTATTAAGTCTTTAAAGCTCAGCAGTGTCTTCAGGGTTGGGTGTATGCTGTGCTCACTGAAGGTCCTGCTTTTGGGGTCAGACAAGTGGAGCCATTTCAAATATCTATGTCCCTGATATGCGAGGTGTAGCCCTAGATTTTGCAGGGATGTTTACTCATCAGGTTCCTCCAGCTGGGCCAGAAAACCAGAACTTCACAAATTCATTCATTGTAATAACATGCTTATCTGATTAAAATGGCCTGTTGGCTTCCTTGAAAGAAATCAAATAAAAACTTATTTTTGTCTGAAGCAGGGTAGGAGAGTAATGAAATAGCTCTACCAGTTTTGTCAGCTTTGGAATCCATAAGGAATTTCCCTCTGTCAAATTAGTGGGGACGTTTTCCACTGTTGCCTCGTAGTGTGGTGAGAGCTATGCTGCAGGATCATTTGGCAATTTATCTAACCACACACATGGGGAACAGCAGCTTCAAGGGCTGAGTCCAGGCTGTATTTATCTTATGCCTTATTATGTGGTGATTCTCTTGGTCTCTTCTGTTCCTTTCTTCTGGGTCTTCTGAGAGAACTTGAACAGTAAGAATAGATCAAATAAATCTGAACTCACCTCAAAATCTCAGTGGAGCATGAGCATTGTACTGAGTCCACTATATAATACAACAGAAAAGGTCCTGAAGCCACAGTTTAAACTCATGTCTCTCTGCATGTCAGCCTAAATCATCTGACACAGTTGGACTACTCTGGCATAAAGCAAACTCAGTGAATGTAAAGAAATTCTTAAGCCTAATAAATAATACATAAATGTAACAAAAACCTCCCAAAAGACCCCAAACAAACATACAAACCCCCCCCCCCCCAAAAAAAAAACCTTCAAAAAACCATAAAACCAATAAAACCAACAAAACCAATCAAAACCCCCTACCCAAAATACTTTGGCTCCACAATAATTCCAGCTATTTTACTTCAGTATTTTTCTAACACTAAGATACTCTAATTTCCTACATTGCATCATAAGCTGAAGGCACTAGAGAGATCTTTGGTCCACTGACATCTTCCAGTACTTCAGCTTTGAGGAATTTGAAGTATCAAAAGCTCTAAGATTGGCTTTAGAAATGCAGAGGCCTGCCTGAATGAGAGCTGTTGATTGCTGATTCAGAACTTCCAGCAGCTACACAGATAATATAATTTCAGTGTATGTATTTTTTTTTTTTTTTGCATAGAAAACAGAATTAAAGTGAAGCATGCAGGCTCTTGTATAGTGCAGATGGTACGACAAAATTTGAGACGCATGAAAAAAGGAAGAAGAATTTTTCATTTAAACTTATCAAAACAATAAAATTATAATAGTGTCAAGCTGTAAATATTATTGTAAATTGCAATATATTAATCTTTGAGTGTTTGTATGTGTATATATCCATGCCTACATTAGCTCACTGATTTGTCTTTGTGTCTATGTAACAGCTGTACCTCTTTATGCTGTGATGGTAATGTGACCACAGATACACAGCTTATGTCCAGAGTTTCAGTCTGTAAAGTCAAATGGCATCAGTAAAATTCACTACTTCTAAATTAAGATTATAATGACCTTGCTGACACTGTAGCTTTAATGTTCTTTGATCTAAGAGACACTTTGTCAAACAAAGCATCTTTGAACTGGAGAGGGGGTAAGAAAACCGGGAAAACAGTCAGAGTGCAGTATGACATTTTGGAAAGCGGTGTTGGAAGTCAATTTGGGGTTATAGAGGACAAGTAACTAAACTTGTCTTTGTGCTCTGCAGCAAGGAGCTGGCAGATCCTTTGGTGTATAGGTGGGGGTCCACAAATTGAGGCAGCAAAGTGATTTTAATTCTAACTCACAGCAGTGGTGATCCTGGTACAGAAATATCGTGTGCTACTCTGGTATAGACATTTTCTAAAAGGATGTTGGAATGGTGGTACAGAAAAGAACTGTAAAATGCCCTTTGGAGACTGCACAATCTCTGAGAGATAATTTGATTATAGTGTTTAAGTATCTTCAAGGGAAAAATACAGAACAGTGAACCAATGACTGGGAGCTGCAGACAGGCAAGTTAAAATTAAAATGAGGTACAATATTCTTTAAAGTGAGATTGATTAACCATTGGAACAAAGGAAGTGCTTGAATTCTCATTGTATTGCATTCTTCAAATCATGGCTGAATGTCCTTTCTGAAAGTCAAACACAACTTATGGTACTCAGAGGGAAGTAACCCACAGAATCTGAATGACTTGTTTGAAAGGGTCTGCAAGAACAACTACAGAATTTGCTCTCTTCAACTCTTCAGTTTTCTAACATAAAGCCGTGTATTTCACAACTTCTCTCAGACAAGTTTGTTTCGGGGTCATGTCTCTCAAAATTCCCACATCGGACTGTGAATTCGGAAGCATTCAACTTATATGTTCTCCTCTGAAAATGACACCACATTTCTCTCTGATTAGTATTGTTGGTATCAAAATTCCCCTTCTATTGTTGAATGTTTCTTACATTGCCTCAAGGATGAGTATTAGTTATGATAAACACATATGATATAAAGGCTTTCTATGTTAAGTCTATCCCTCACAGACAGACTGAAAGATACAAGATTCTATATATAAAAATGGGTTGTTCAAAATCAGTGTATATCCAGCATAGTCCAACTCTAATGAAATCCTGTTGGAGACTCTGGTGAAATCAGGAAAGCTCTGCCTCCATAAGTGAAATACTATAATTCTATGCTCAAAGTTACTTCTAGTATTTACAATTTATGTTGCTCCTTATGACATTTAATTTAGGAAGTCCATTTTAGCCTAGGCCTACTATGTAAACACAGATAAAATTTTATATATTAAAGTACTGCTCTATACAAAGCCTTGGAGCACTACCACATATAGGACTGAAACAGGCCACTGATTTAATGGTAAAGTACAAGTTACCATGCATTCGCTGATCCTTGTGATCTGTTTGCACACAGCATCCTACTGGCTGCTAATAACTTAGAATCCCAATTACCTGGCCTTTGCTGCGGGATAGGAGCACAAACAGGGATAATTTCCATGGACCTGTTGATGCATGGTTGCTTTCTTCCCTGTGGTATGTCTCTTTTAAATCTGTATTTTTCCTGCTAGCTCAACAACACCTGCAGGAGTTACTCAGCTCAGGAAATACCCATTTATGCATGTTAAGTGAAAGAGTAAAAATGAAACAGCTGATCACAGTAAAAAATGCTATGCTTTTTCTTCTTACTTCCTGCGCAAGTAAGAGCTGCTGTTATAAAGAAAATCTATTTGCTAGAAGTTAATGGCAGATATTGAGCAGTTCATCAGTTCATGACAGTACTTCCTTGTGTGGAGTCAGCTTTTTTATTTTTATTTGCAAAGAAAAACATTAAGTACTCAGTTTTAGACTGTTTTTCCTTTAAAATACAAAAAAAATTTGGAAATTTTACTCAACTCTTGTTACAGACTGTCTTGGGAGAAAAGGAAGCAGCTGTAAAGAGTTCATAGAACATGAGTTCTTGAAAAATAATGATATATAGCCTATAGAGGTATGGTTGAAAGTGCACATCACCTTGGAGTTGTCAGCAGTGGTAAACAAAATAATGTTAGCAGCACTTTTAGCCCTTGAAGAGACAATGGATAATGGGTTTTAATTTCTAGCCAAATCTTCAACACGACATTCCCAAGCACACAAAACACTTCCAGCATTTTTACCACCATAATTTCTGGTTAAACTCTGAGAAGTAAGTCAGATGCTTAAATGCACCCAAAGAGCAGTGGCAAGTGGCTCAATGTCCAGGTAGCAATCAGTGACAGGGGTGTCTCTAAGGGGCCAATACTGGGACCAGTATATTTAATATCTTCCTCATTGACATAGAGAGTGGGATCAAGTGCACCCTCAGTCAATTTGCAGATGACAAGAAGATGAGTGGTGCTGTTGACACACCTGAGTGATGAGCTGCAATCCAGAGGGACCTGGACAAGCTGGAGAAGAGGTGTCATGTGAACCTCATGAGTTTCAACAAGGACAAGCACAAGGTACTGCACCAGGTTTTGGTCAACCCCTGGTATCAGTACAGGATGGGGATGAACAGATTTAGGTCAGCCTTGCAGAGAGTGACTGGGGGTGCTGTGGGGTGAGAGGCTGGACAGAAGCCAGCAAAGTGCACTCACAGCCCAGAAATTCAAACTGGGCTGCATCCAAAGCAGTGCGGCAGCTCAGGGGAAGGGATTCTGACCCTCTACCCTGTTCTTGTGCAACTGGAACACTACATTGAGCTCTGGGATCACCAGCACAGAAAAGACATGGACCTGTTGGAGTGAGTTCAGAGGAGGGGCACCAAGATGACCAGAGAGATGGAGCACCTCTTTTATGAGGAAAGGCTGAGATAATTGGGTTTGTTCAGTGAGAAAAGAGAAGGTTTTGGGATGAACTTAAAAGCATCTTTCAAGACCTAAAGGGAACCATGATGACAGACTTTTCAGTAGGGCCTGTTGTGATAGGACAAGGGCTAATGGTTTTAAACTAAAATAGGATAAATTAGAATTAGATATAAGGAAGATTTTTTTTTTTTTTATGATGAGAATGGAACACAGGAATAGATTGCCCAGAGAAGTGGTAGATGTCCCACCCCTGAAAACCTTCAAGGTGAGGTTGGATGGGGCTCTGATCAACCTGATCTACTCGAATATGTTTCTTCTCATATAGATAGAGTAGATGACCCTTAAATGTCCCTTCCCCCCAAACCATTCTCTGATTCTGAGACTGCATGATTCTCTGATGATTTTTCTACTCCATACCTCCTGTAAAGTACAAAAAATACCAGAAACAACAAACCTTTTCAAGTTGGAGTGGATTGTATTTTTTTTAAACTAATGGTATTCCAGTTTCATCTTTTTTTATATGTGATGTCTAAAATACTGTTTTATGGATGAATTTTGTTCTCTTTATCCTTGCAAAGTTATTTTCCAATTCAGGTCTATTGCTAATGTCTTATTTAAGGCATTGTACTACCATTTTATTATTTGGAACATACTTCCCAAAAATTCTTTTGAAATAACATTGAACTGTTTATATAAATTGCTTTTGTAGCTGCATTTTCAAAATACTGAGATCTAGAAATTAACTTTACAGCCCCATTTAGCATGAATAAGAGGTACAAATAGCTGGTTTCATAGTTTGCTCTTTGTAAATGGATGCATACTTCCCTAAACCCTTTCAAGGAAGAGCCCTGGCAAATGATGATGCAGGATTGGATCTTACACTAGAGTATATAAATAAAAGATAGGAGGAAATTCAGTTATAGTAATGGGAAAATGCAGCTAGCATTATTTGTGGGATAATGCACCTCTTCCTTTCCCAAATTCATATTCTGTTACCTTTTGTTACACAAGAAAAATGATTCAGTGAGGTCAATGCACTCTGGCCTGGAAGGCAAAAATTATTTGCTGAACTCCTGAATGAGGCTGGGGTCTTTTGGTTTCCATTTCACTTCTCGTAGGGGCTTTTCTTATTGTAATGCCTGTTTTCTTGATTCCCTATGGAAGCCCACATTGAATAAAATTTTATTAATAAATTTAAATGGACTTAGCTGCATAATACAGAGTCAACCTGCCCCTCTCAAACTCACAAATCATGAAAGTTGATCCATTTAGTTTGAATAATTCCATAAGGTTTAAAGACATTTTCCAAATGAGAAGGAACTGGAATTTTCAGTCCTTAAAAGTCCTAAACTGAAATTAGTATTAAAGAATAGGTGTGTTCAGTTTCTTCAATATTCTTGAGGCACTATTGTCATTTCATGGTCAGTACCAGGTCTGTTCTGCTAATAATTTTTATGCCAATTATCATCCTGAGACTTATCTGGTCTATTACTCTCTCTCTAAAATAGAGATGAGTTTCACTGGCTTGTGTCAGATATGGTCCCAGGGAAGGGAATAGCTGAAGGCAATTTATCCCAGAACAACTTCCATCTGCTTGCTTTGAACACTCAGGGACCTTCAGTTTCATGATTCTCTTGATCAGGGACTGTTAACTCCATTGAAGTACTGTGATTTCCACAAATGGATGCCAAAATGAGAAGATCAAGCTAATTTTCTTTTATGATCCAAGCCTGGATTTCAGTTTAAGTCTTGAGTAATATGAGGGTGTCAGGCTAATACTCTTTTTCATTCTATTGTTCAAATGCTTTTTGTTTCCGCTTAGCTACCCTGTGCCTTACTCAATAGATTTATGTTATAGATTTAGGTCACTTCCAGGGTTTTACATCTGGAAATAAAATTTTGCTATAAAATAGTAGCAGTCATGGGAAAGCCTATTTTAATGTCACAACATAAAAGCTGCATATATTATTTTAGTTCAGAGATAAAATGAGGGCTGGTGCTGTGAATGTATGATACAGTAAAAGAGCAGATGAAGAAATTACATCTTGTTCTGGTGTTGTACGAAACAACAAAATACACAACTGAACTGAGGATTTTCATTTCAATTTCCAGGAAGCTTTTCCATTTCAATATATGTGGAAATCTGGAGCATTCTTTCCTTGTGTTAGACTGTGGTCTAAACTAAATTGTCAAGGGCACAGTGAGGATTGAGAGAATGGAGCATTAATTTATTTATTCATTCATTCCTGTAAAACTTCCATTTAAATAATGTGCAGATACCACTGAGGGATATGCTTAATACCTTTCTGTTTCTTATTGAATTTTTTGTATTACATATACCTGCCCATGATATTCAAGTTATTGTGAAGAGGGATTTGGTTTAACAGATGAACAGCTGAATCCCCAAGATAGTACACTGGAAAGAGAAAGATTATTTGTGAGGCTTGTTAATTTGTCTAAAAACTGTAGTATTTATATTAGTGATATACTGATAATGGCTTAATTGCTTATCCTGAGCAATACTTATTTTGTACCTTCAAGTCATTAGACTGACCATAAGTGGCATCTTTAAAAATATGTTTACAAAGGCTTTTGTAGATAAACATGAAACAGTATCAGGTTAAAGAAAAGTCACTGAGACTAGTGGTGTGGAATATATATTCTGTGTTCCTCAACTGATGTGCTTAAAGAAGTGATTTTCTTCAAAGGTTTTATCACAGCCATAGCCATAAGCATGTACATTCAATTCACAGCTGCTTGTTGTGATCTAAGAATTGAATTTATATTGTTGAATGAAATGTACAAAATTACTTCCCTAGCTTTATGGTTTGCTTTGATCCCACATTTAAAGAAAAGAAAAGAAAACTGTTCTCTCTGCCACCCCACATTTTAATAGTGACAGTGATTAAAAAAAAACCCTGAAGACACTTAATTTCACGCAGCCACACTTTTAGATGTTACCGTAAACCCCAAAATGTTCTGCTTCACACCTCACAGAGCACATAAAGAAAATGAAAAGACCTGCTCTAGCTCCTAAATAAGGGGCTCTGGATTTGTATTGTGACAACTAAGATGCTAATGACAAGGAAAGATCATCATACAGAATCATAAATAGATCTGTCGTATTAAAATAAGGTGAAGGTGTTATGTGTTGGTACAATGATGCAACTCAATAATTAAAATGATTATACAACAGGTGGCATTCAGCAGCACATAAAATCCTGTGCATCAATCATTCAGGAAAGGCAATCAAAGTAGTTAGTGCAAATGTAAGACAGAATATTGAAGTCTTAAAGCTGTGTTATAAAGGCTCGGTCTATCTCGGGTTTCTCCTCTGTAAGAAAATTCAAAAAGGAGTTAAAACAGGATTTAAGGAAGATTCACTGTAACTCTGGGACTGTGTAGAGAAATCAGTGGTCCTAAGTACTTGGTGAACTGTTCTTGCCACAGTGATATTTTACAGAATTTTTTCAAATAGCAACATAGAAGTTTGAAGTCTAAACATGAAGTCCTTAATTTGTATTAAAAAAGGATTTGATTTGACTATTTAATTGAACCTGATAATAGCAATTAGATTCTCTTAGGTATTCGAAATAAGCCAGAACTGCAGTTCCATTTGTGATGATAGCCCGCAGAACAAGGCTCACTGACACTAATAAACATTACTGAAATGCAAGAATAATACACGTAAAAAGTTGCTAGTGCTTATGTAATTCTTTCTTTGTAGACCTAAACTTCCCTCACTCTTCTCAGTTTCCCCCCCTACTTTTAACAGCCATTCAAGGAGTGTTTCATAAAATAATTATTTGCAAGCATAATAAGTACAAAATGTCTGGCACAGTAACAATCATATTGTTGCACAGAATTAATAGCTGTCACATCAATAACCTTCCATGACATATAACAGAAATAATGTTCAGAACTGCAGTACTGGTAGTGTCTGAAAATGGTATGGTTTACCACCATGGAAGGTGGTAGAAGCCATCTTTTTTTGATGAGCAGTCCCGGTCTGTAATGTTTGCCCTAGTGATCAGATCTTCCCTTGGACACGTCTGCGGGGGCCAAGCTAAAATTATGTGTCTATGTGTCTGTACAAGAGGGAACTGGGTGAGGGCCAGCATATCTCAGTTTCAGAAATATTCCCCTTGACGTGTTTTATCCTACAAAATCCATCCAGTTAACTTTAATGGGTAGAACAGAAAGATTTGCTTTCACTGACACAGAGAAAACTGTAAAGGAACTTTGCTTTGTGTTTTTTTCCTACTGCTGTTATTCTGCCCTTAATAGATATTTTCTTTTCTGAGAGTATATGTTATGGGACTAGCATTCAATCCTGGGTTTGGCTGAGATAATTTTCTTTGCAGTAGCTGGTATGGATTTATGGTTTGCATTTGTGCTGGAAACAGTGTTGATAACCCATGAATTTTTTTGTTACTACAAAGCAGCTTTTGCATAGAGTCAAACCCTTTTCTGCTTCTCACACCCCATCCCACTGCTGCAGAAAGGTCTGGGAGGGGACAAAGCCAGGACAGCTGACCTCAGCTGTCCAGAGTGATATCCCACACCGTATGACACCAGCAGGTAAAGTGAGCGAGCGAGTGAGCGTGGGGCTGAGCTGCCCACCCAGGCTAAACCCACACCTTGGTGTGCCTCGGGAAAACACACACGCAGCTGTTTCTCTTTCGCGTGTTCTGGCTTTTGTTATTCCGCCTCTTTGCAGCACGCTTGCCTTGCGTGCGGTGCAGATGTGGCCAGCGGTGCTGAGGGAGTGGCTCTTCACACCGCACTGCCTCCCGTCTGTCGGCGAGCCCGGCTGCGCCCGGCTGGCTCACGCTGTCAGCTCCGCACCAGCAGCACCCCACTACACCCCGTTCTCTGCTAATACCTCCTGACATCTTCCAGACTTGCCTTAAAAAAACCCAAACAAATAAGGAGTAAATAAATAAGGATAATTTGATGTGTTAAAGTGTGCTGCTAAGAACAAAGAAACAAATAAATGGTTGACCCTGTAAGTTATGGATTATTTCTTTTATTTATCCATTCAAACAGGAGGAATTAGCATAGGGTATGTTTTTCTGTATGTAAATTATTCTTTTTAATAAATATTCTGGGAATAGTTTAATACATTTTGGAAGCTTGAAGTCCCCTGGTTATAAATCATCTATGTTCCATATGGCACAGACATGTTTTAAACAGCATACCCACTGGAAAAAGCTGTATATTGTTTTTCTGAATGCTTTTCCCTTGCCCCCTAAATTTATAAATCATACTGTCACCTTCCTAAGTGGTTTGTGGTTTATTTTCTAAATTTTTGTCTGTCTGCAGAGAGGAGAGAAAAAACAAGAGGTACCAGGTCTTTTCTTGTAACTGTAGTATTTTAGCTGGTAGAAGTGATGAAAGGCTCAGACTGTATTAAGTATTCAGCTCACTTTTCAGATCACCTGCATTGCTATTGAATACCTTCCCTTAAAACAAGTGCAAAGAGCATTTGATTGCCTACCTAAAAATAGCGTGCCTTTTAATGGAAAGTAGGAGATGCTGAACCCGCAATGGAGAGAGTAGGAAGCAGCCAGGGCTGTGCTGGCCTGCATGCAGCCACGGAGGATGCTTTCAATAGAAACCTGGGTGATTTGGTCTGATCCCAAATGATTAGGCACTTATGGCAGTCACAGCTCCTGCCAGGTTTTAGCTTTCTGTCAGCAAATGACCTTCAGGATGCCCTACAGTAAGAAACCTTTCAATACTACTTCTTGAAAAAAGGACAAGATTTAATTGATTATTATTTTTTTTTCAGCAGCTCACTTTTAATAAAATGTTCAGACTGCAGATTAATGCTTGACATAATTATATTTCTGTCCCTTGGAAAGGATACACATCTTGAAAAGGTTGACATATGCTTTGTTGAAATACCATGCAGCTATTATTACTTGTACAGATGCATTGCTCTATCACACATTTTCTCCAGCTTCTCTTGCTGCATTAGAACCCTCTGCTTTCTGATGCATGGGTTACAGAAGCTCTCAATTTAGAATTTTGCTCCTATTTTCATGTATATCGTACCTCACTTCTGAAAATGACCCACAGTCTCATCTTAATGGTTTTATTACCTCTTGATTTGTAATTTTGAATCATAGAGAAGAATATATTCTGTTTTGATGATAAATAGTAAGAACACAAACAAAATATATCCTATTACAGTAGTCAGAGATTACTCAGGCAGGTGGGATTTCAGCTTCATACAAGTCCTAAATGCTGGAGAACTCTACAGTAAATACAACCATCAAAATCATACAGACACCCAGCTTCAGATTACATTGCTGAGCAGCCCTTAGAATGATGACAGGTGCCTTTCATCTTCCCCCTGTTGATTTCCCTGTCTGAGCTTGTGAATTTGAAGCCACTTGCTTCCTAGGAACTGCACAACATCAGTAGCAAAGTACTATTTGTGTGAACAAAGCCTCACTAAAGATGACGGTGCAACCACTGCTACTGCACAAATGGGTAAGAGTTTTGTAATGCAGCCTAAAGCTGAAAAAGGAAGCAGTAGGTGAGATTCATAAAAGCCCGTGACCAAAAGCAATGTGGGGAGTAAGTTGCCAATTTATTTTGTGAATCAAAAACAAGCAAAGAAAGAAATAAATGCTGTTTTCCCTGACTCCAACTCCTGAGCCAAATTGTAGAATCTCTTACCATTTGCAACTATCAAGAACAAGCATTTCTTTAGGAAAACAAACACCCCTACCCCAAGATGCCAAACAACAGACATTTGAGTTAATTGAAAAATTCCTCATAATTCCATAAGAAAGTCAGAACAAAGACCATGACGTGGTTCCTACTTCACAGGAAGTGATTTTACAACACCTGTTGATGGGAAGTAGAAAATAAATATTTTTTGCCTTTGTTTGCAGCCTTTGCTTTTGCTTTATTAAGCTGCCTTTATCTTGGCACATGAGGTTTTTGTCAATTTTATTTTCTCCCCTGCCTTGTCCTGCTGAGAAGGGGAGTGATAGAGTTGCTTGGTGGGCACCTGGTGCTCAGCCAAGGTCAAACCACCACAGTGTTTTAAGAAAAGAACCCCATAGACTAATCAAGTGGAAATAAAAGATTTCATAGCCTGCCAAAAGATAAATAAGATTAGAAAGGGAGAACATTTCAGTCTTAGAAACAGAAAGAAATCTGTAACGAAATAAAACATATGAAAAGGTGTGCACTTCATAGGAAAAGGAGCAACAAATCTAAAGTTTCATGTGCTCTAAAAGATATAAAAATCCTTATGTTAGCAATTATAAGATGAACTAAAAACAAAAATCTCTTTTTCTTCTGGGTTAACAACAGTCATTTTCAGACTATCACTATGCATTTTAGTAGATACAGTCTCCTGTTAATAGTGTCTGTGTGAATGAATATATAGTGGAAAAAAAAAAAAAAGGGAAGAAAATGAGAAATAGTAGGTCCTGAAGCTATTGTGTGTTTCCAAATCTTAATTTTTGTGGATGTAAGAATTTTGGTCAGATATGTATGTAGAAATTATCTTCTGCCTGAAAGGAATGAGAGGAAAGACACCAACCCAAGAATTATGTATTGTGTAATTAACCACCTGAACGGAGAAACAGTATCGGATATTTAATACCCGTCTTGTATTTCTGCTACAGTGGGCTGTCCCTAAGCCAACAGGGATGGATAAGCCATGTCTGCTTCCCCAAAACATTCTCTCTGCAGGCAAATGCACAGGTTAAAAAGGTTCTGATGGTGTTTGGTTCTTCTGCATAATTGTATTGCTTTATTATTACAGGGGATTATCTCAGTGAAGAAGTCAAAGCTGAAGCATTGATCTCCTCAGATTCAGTGACCTGTCACTGGTAGTCTTTGAATGTTTCTAATCAAACCAACACCAGCAGCGTGAAGCAGGTCTATAGTGTTACTGGAGGTCTGTTGCACTCTGTGTCTCAGTATTTTGCACTCACAGCTTCCACTGGCTGTAACTAGTGACGGCACACCTGTGGCTTGGCAGCCAGTACTCAAACTATTTTGTCTACACTCTTGATCTCAGCAAGCTCCAGACACCACCTGTGGCTTTACTTCCTAAAAAAATGGATCTATTTACTTCAACTCTAGATGTTACTTGGATTCTTGACATTATAGCAGCTCTCCCCTAGCTCCTCATAGAGCTCAGAAGTAACTGGATGTCCAATTAGTTATCACCTTGTTGGATACACACTTTGAAGAAGGCAAGCAATGATTGTTAAGGGATGTACTGACTCCATTTTGTGATTCAGATTCTCTTGCATTTTAGCTAAAGTAGTCTTTATTGAAAGGTGCTTGATTATTTGATCTACAAAAGATCAGCAAGTTAAGGTGACTTGAAATAAAAGTTGTCCAGTATGCTTGAATAGAGTGAAAAAGAGCAGGGAAATAATCATGCTGTGTTGTTACTGTACAAGCAAATTAGAAAGAGTTTGTCTTCTTTCATCTAGAACTTCAAATACACTTTCAAAGAAGAATTTGCATAATGTTATATGCAATGACTAAACTTTCCACAATGGGAATGTCTGTACTCACTTTGCTTTTAGCAACATTCCCTCACTCTTTTTTTTTGGTGGATGATTGCATTTGTTGTGGTTAGGTTAGGGTAGAGTTAGGTCAGTGTAAGAAAGAAGAGGATTATCTTGCTGGTATAGCAAGAGCTATACATAGTATAAGTATACATAGAGTTTTATCCACCTTCATTCGAAGATCTCATGGTCTGTTTGGGATTCAGTAGCTTTTGTTACAAATCAGATCTTTATTTTGCTTAAAATGGCACAGTATTATTATGGCCTGCTCAGTTATTGCTAATTTCTGTATTGGTAATCTAGAGCAGGAAGACTCTATGATTGTGAGCCTATTTCCTTCCCTGAAATATGCTGTATATATTATATGCAATTATTTAAACTAATCTAGTACAAATTGAGATTAGTTGACATTGATTTACAAATAACAAGAGAAATCACACTTATGGTACGCCTTTGTGTTTGTGGGATACAGCCTTTCTTCTGAATCAGAAAAGAGGTTCTTATTATTAAACAGTTTCTCTCGTGGATAGAAAATTACTCACTGCAGAACACCATCACAGCTGTGAGTCTATCTGCAGTTGGATAGAAGTTTGCTCTGCCAGATAAATGTCAAGGCCTGAATAGCCCTTTTGTGTCAAACACCCTTCTGGGTGGAATATGGAACAGGTTTTGAACAGGAAAGGAAAGTATTTCAGGCCAGATGGTTAATCTGATGAAGTTGTATTCTGACAGAAGGAAAGAGTAGTGTTGTGTAGTTTAGCAGTTATGTCAGGGAGAGGAGAAAGCCCTTCTGCTAAGTTAATGGAGATCCGTGATTGTACTGGACTCTAGGGTAAGATGACAGTTCCTAATAATACATAATGGGAAATAGCTAATATAGTATGATAAAGTTTTCATGCTGTTTTACTGTTTCAGCATTTTCTCAATGGCAACCATTTTCTGGCAAACAATTCCTTATTATTTGAAGTGTGTATTTCTACCTCCATATGTGTGATCAGGGTTTGGTTGTCTTAATCTGTTCTCATAATTTTTATGAAGTGTGTTTCATTCATATGAAGTTCTGGAGAGGGGTTTCCACTAGACTGTAGAGCTAGAAAGGGTTTATTCATTTTGTGGAAAAGATTGTAACTCAGGCTACTGCTCCTGTTATAGAGTGTCTAACTTGTCATTAAATGCAACAATTTATAATAGTCGGTTGGGGATCAACAACTTATTAAAGAAGAGCAAAAACCTGGTAAAAAGGCTGGTTTAGGATTTTAGCTAAAGGGCCAAGAAAGCCCCAGCATCTTGGGCGAGGAGGCAGTGAAAGGCAGCAACATGCTGAGATCCTCATTTCCTGCTATCTGTGCCTTTCAGAAAGGCTGATGCACTTGCTGATAAGGCACCTGTGGTTTCTGAGAGGCAGTGCCTTTTGGTCCTCACTGATATTACTCTTTGACCTCTTTGATGTGCAAGTTAAGAAAGAAAAATGCAGGCTGGCATGCTGCCTCAAAACTTTCTCATCAAAGAGCAGTCCTTGAGAAAGCACGATCTAGCTTATATGTTGATGTTTTATTAGTACAGAAAATGGATGTAAATCTGAAAATAAAATGCATGAATAACAGGTTTCATTACAGCATCATAAAAGAATCTTTATGAGAGAGCTCAGTGAATTGTATTTGGAATATGTCTGTGGTAAGCACCTAGGAAAGGAATTTATTTACAGAATATTTAGGCAGTTTATGGAAGTTCTAATTAACCTCTTCATCTGTAAATGAGATCCATGGTTTTGAAGACCAAAGTAATTTGAGAATACTGTATAATATTACTATGGTATGTCTGATTAAAATAAATAATCTCAGTGTCTCCTTTCAATGTCTTACATCTAATATGCAGGTCATATCCTTTTGACATGTAATGTGAATCGTCAGAATGAGAATTGAGTAAAAACAGAGATGAACGAACAGAAGTTTTTTAATATGCAGATGCAATTTAAAAATAAAAATAGACAACATGCAAAGAAATCTGGAAACCTAGACATCAGATTTTTCAAAAGCACCCCAGAGTTAATTTTGTATGTACTTATTAACTGAAATATGACAGTAAATTTCAACTCTTCTTTCAGATCATATTTCAATTAAAATAAACAGGCTTTTCCTATCTGATAGACACAGGGATTACCTGAAAGATTGATGCACAGATTATCAAGACAAAAAGCTAGTTGCAGAATCATGGGAGAACTGTGGTGGGAAAGGACCTCAGGTGATTTCTAGTCCAATTTCTGTCACAAAGCAGGGTCAGCTATGGGATCAGACCAAGTTACTCATAACTTTATCTAGCTAGATGCTGGAAACCTTCAGTGATGAAGAGTGCACAAACTCTCTGAGGACAGCCTGCTATACTGCTTGGTACATGGAAAAGACATTTTCCCTTATATCCAGTGGAAATCTCTCTAATTTTCAATTTATGACTGTTACCTGTCCGTCCACCATGCACAACTGAGAAGATCCTGGCACATCTTCACTGAGACCTTCCTGATGACCTTCTCATCTCATATGTGCTGGTGAACTCCCATTAGGTCCTCCCAGAGCCACTTCTGCAGACTCAGCAAGCCCCATTTCTCCAGCCTTTGTTAATTAGGAAAGTGCTCCAGCCCCCTTCACTGTCTGGCAGCTCTCTGTTGAAAGCTGTCTCCATTTTACCAAAGTCTGGCTGGCACTGGATGGATCAAAACCAGATACACTATTTAGAAGTGCTCTCGAGTGCTGAGTTCAGGTGGATGACCCCTTCCCTCTGTCTGTGGGCTGACAGACTGTCAGTACATCCTTGGGGTGCTGTTGCCTTTCCTTGCTCAGTGCACTGTTTGCCACCATGACTGGGGCATTCTGCAGCCTTATGCCCCAGACAGGCAGTCAGATCCCTGCCTGTATTACTGCACAGGGTCCTTGTTTCCCAGCTGCAGGGTTTGGCATCTGCCTTCTTGATTTTTGTTCCCGTTGTCCTGTGCCTCCAGCCTGCCAGGATCACTCTGAATGTCAGCCTGCCTTCTGCTATACAAAAATTGTTCCTCCAAATCTACAGTCATCTGCAGACTTGATGTGATAACAATCCACTACCTGTTCCAGATCACTGATAATGGTATTGAACAGGACCCATCTCCTTGTCTATCCATCCAGACTGTGACATCCTAACATGAATTTGTGAATGCCATGTAAGACAGTCTTGCCACAGACAAAGTAAATGACAATCACTCCTCTCTCCTCATTTTAAAGTGCTCAGTGAGTTCACAAAGATATGGATTTTTTTCAGTCAAACTCTCTAGAATGATCATTTAGAGAAATTTTTACACTGATCAGGAAAAGTTATTCAGAGACTAAATCAGAACCATTAAAATGCTAAAATGTTATGCAATCTTCTCTCATTACATTGTTGATCATAATTGTGATCATGATCCCTTTCAGTAGAGATATGCTCTAAGATGCGATAAACGCTGCTTTTGTGACTTGTCTTACAGACATATGCTTTGGATCTTACAATGGACTTGTCACAATAAGGTTTATATCAAATATGAAATAGAGAAAAATCCAGATACTTTATTTCTGGCATTAGTTAGGGCTCATCTATGCTGAAACAGGATGGACTCTAGATGTCTGCAAAGTAGTTACTCAGAGGTGCATGTGAAGCTGTTACCCAAAGGGCTGCTTCAGTGAAAAGGATGTCCTCAGACATTTATAAGATTGCAAAAGGTGCTTTCATCATCTCAAATACACACTGACAGTTTATTATTTTCCTGTAGTTATGCAGGTTTCAGAGTAGCTCTGCTGAAACATGCTATTATATCTGTGGAACTGTCTCAATAAGGTAGATTTGCTATAGATTTAACATATAATTGTGGTTTTAAAAACAGGAAAATAGAAGACTGGCATCCTTTCTAGAGCATAATAATTATATTATTATGGCTTATAGTTGAAGCAATATTGCCTCTAGAACCCATTATATGAAGTCCACAACCTTTCAGCCTGATATCTTCAAAGAGGAAAAAATGCAATATATCTAATATAATTATCATTAAAAATCTTTGAGTACTGCTTGGTTTACCAGGTATAAGGTTATACTACAGTGAGAGCCTTGGGGAACTGGAGATAATTGTGTGGTCAAAACTATTCTGATCATGAATAAGCTGTTAATTTGTTATCATCTGTTACTTTATTAAATACTCAGGCATTTGTTTAATGAACTGTCTAAATTAGAATGCTAACCAACAGGAAAATATTAATAAATCCTATGTACAGAAAGGATTTTACGCTATTATTAAGTCTTTCCTCTTCTGCATAAAGGTTTTTATTTTCTCATGTGAATTTCTCTTGCTACACATTTCTTTCAAAAACAAGACATGAATGGTACTTAAATCATAAATAGCAACAGAACATTGAGTTTTATGCATTTATATGACAGGGCCCTTGCTGTGTTTTCGTACTGAGGATTTTGACATTAACCGAATGAAGTATATCAGCACAGTGACTATGTTTCTGCTGTCAAAATGCAGCTTTAGAACTGTTTAAAAATGTGGGAAACCAGCAACATCCTTAGAGAAACCTTGTATAGATTTATTTCTGTCTGGACAGAGAAAGCAGAAGGTTTGCCAAATTCTGACAGATGCAGACTGAATTTGCCACGCAGATTCAGAATGGAAGTCTATTAACCTGTTCCCGGCAGTGGACAGTACCACCTGTTTAAAAAAAAAAAAAAAAAAAAAGAGAAAAACCAAAAGATGACTGGATATTGGAAGAAATGTTTTCCCCATAATAGTCTAGCACTTCCTCCCATCCCAGCAAACAGACTGGTGCAGAGAGTTTGAGCTGTAGCTGCTGTACCCAAATGACAGGGGGAAGGCTTATATTTGAGCTTCAAAATTTTAGAGGGAGCCTGTGATCTGTGAGAAGATCCTACAGCTGAAATTAAATTTGTAACTACAGCTATAAAAGGTTGGACATTTTCATGGAGGACACTTTGAGCTCTGGTGTATGAGAACATGTCTAGCAAAATTTCTGATTAGGTTTTTATTCTACTGTAACTGATATCATTATTATAATGTTTTTACAGGTTTGATCCTCCTCTGAAACCTGGCTGTTTTATTACCACCAGCAATAACTTGTAGTAGGAGACTCCGTAGTTTAATTGCTGTTGGGTGAAAAGGTTTTTCTATTACCAGACTGATGTTTCAGCCTCTCAATTTTGTACAGTTCCCTTGTGTTCTTTCATGAAAAAGGGTAGTTAGCAGAACCCCATTTAATTTCTCTGAACTATTAATTTCATTTTTTTTCATTTAGTAATTTTTCTGCTTGTCATTTCTAGAGGAAAAATGTTTTGATTTTATTTTTTTTCTCCTGCTTCTTCAGTTATGATTGACTTTACACAACTGCACTATTTATAGATTTTTTTTTCTTGAGTCATGATGACCAGAGAAATTATTATGCTAGTTGACTTTTATTAGTTAAAACCCCCAAGTGCTACATATTGTTGTGAATAAACAAGGTGATTGAAAAGGTTTACCTGCATGATTCCAGATATATATCTTGGATAGTAAATCTGAGATTAGAGGAAAAACTAGCAGTTTTGTCCTGTACTTCCTAAGCCCATCCATCACTGATCAGGATTTCCTACTGTTGACATGCACCAGTTTAGGATCACATAAAGATACTAAGATTTTCAGCTCATTAGTCATAGTTTTATTTTACATTGTAACACAGGATGCATCTGCTACAGTTTTCCCACATCTTTTTCTTGCTGGGATAGAACACATCATTGAATGTCTTTCAAGGTTTGTTATATTGATATGAATAAGAGTTTTTTCATGGTTAGCACAGAGCAACTTTTTTAGGGGTTAATAAATCTTTACATAAGCATACAAAAAAAAAAAGGTTTTATATGTATCATTGTAAGATATCAGATACATTTAGGATCACATAAAGATACTAAGATTTTCAGCTGTCAATGCCTTTGTAGCATTCAGTACAACTTGTGAGATGCTGGTATCAAAATGTCTATAACAAAACATGCTACAATCAGAAGAAAGACTTATTTTATTTTTTCAGCTTTTGGATACACCAATTTGTGCAGTAAATGCTTTCTGAGCACCTGAAAGCGGGCTGCACTACAAACAGTTGTGTGATGTAAAACACTAGAATTCCACGTGTCTTTCACATGAGAGCAACTTGAGAGGATTAGATCAGTGTGGAAAATTAAATGTGTACTTCTATTTATAACAAAGGAGACCATTATTTTCCTACTTAATTTTTTTATTTCAGAAAATATTTATGTAGGTTTAGTGCTTTCCATTGGTATACCTGTTTCAGAATTATTCCTTTGTCTTTTCCAGTGTATTCATGTTAGCTTAGTTTTTCTAAGATTATGCAGTTAATAAAATATTTACAAACAAAAAGGATTCAGGACCCAGAAAAGTCATATTTATCCATTGTACATTAAAATTATTGATGCAGTTGAAATACTTAAATTTTTACAAATTTGAAACCTATTTAAGCACTGAAATATTAGTTTTATTATGACTAATTTATGCATATGTATATATCGGTAAAATATGTTTATCATAACATAAATGATGGAAAAGTGACATAAATCCCTCATTAGTCATAGTTTTATTTTACATTGTAACACACGATGCATCTGCTACAGTTTTCCCACGTCTTTTTCTTGCTGGGACAGAACACATCATTGAATGTCTTTCAAGGTTTGTTATATTGATATGAATAAGAGTTTTTTCATGGTTAGCACAGAGCAACTTTTTTAGGGGTTAATAAATCTTTACATAAGCATACAAAAAAAAAAAGGTTTTATATGTATCATTGTAAGATATCAGATACATGCTCTGCACCTGGGAATTCCCAGCCAGATAAGCAGTGTGCTCTCATGGCCAAACTGCAAAATTTTGCAAGCACTTAGCAAGCATTACATGACCCAGCAACGACTGGTCTGTCAGAGAGGGGCACATTAAGGGTTTAATACTGAGAATGTACCCATTCCAACTTCAGCCAAAAGTAGTAGTATTTTGTTGAAATTTTTGATGGTTTAAAAAATTTTGATGGGGGATAAAAGGACACCATCAGACCATGCTACCTCTCATGTAAAAAAAATATATATTTGATATCAATTTCAACTTTTGAGGCAGCATTATACCCATGGGTTAACAGAGAGTCCTCTTTCTATTCATACTGGAATATTGATTGGTAATCCAAGAAAATTTTGATTTATGAGAAAGAAATGAATGCTTACATGAGCTGATATTTTTCTAAAATATTGAAAACAGAACAGAAATTTTGGGGAAATTATGCAACACTAAGTGACTCCAGAAATGAGTAACACAGCACAGCACAATTTTCAGTAAAGAACTTTAAAAAATTATTAGGATGAAGATAAACTATCTCAGTGAATTTGTAGTAAATGAAGATACAGCTGGAGAGATTTGATGATGTATTATCTAAAATAAAACATACATGCTCTTAGGTACTTCTTAGGCAGTTTATAATATTCTGCATCCCATTGCCCCTAATGATAAAGTATGAGAGTCTTTAGAGTGAAGCCACATGGGAACCACCATTGATCTAATACTTGTGATGACAGTGATCTTATCACTGTGTGTACCAGATGGAGGAATGCTCAGCATTTGGAACAAGGTCAGGAGCATTGCTAGCTAAAATGCTGGGTCAGCAATAATTGTTGTAGTATTCATTATCCCTTTTTACAGCTTCATTAGGTTCTACATCTGCAGTAATTGCAACTTGTTAAGCTAACTTCTAATTTTGACCCAAATATTTCCACTGCATTTTTTTATAAAAGTATTATTTTGTCAAAAGCAAAAAGATAAGAGGAATGTATATACTCAATTTAATATTTAACTTTTTTTTTTTTTTTTGTGGGAACTGTTTTCCGAAAAGAGAATTATCCTAAGTGATTGTGTTTCTTACTGATACTGAGATAGTTATTTTGACACTACATGAAATATTTTATTATATAACTATTTCATTGTGAATTATTGAATGTTCTATATGATCATGTAAGAGTTATGACTCTAAAAGAAGAAATGCCCATAGTTTGGGCTAAGAATGTATTTCTGAACATTCAGGTGATAAAAATGCTATGATTTTTCCAGGTTTATTGTCATTCTAAACACTATGGACCATTCTGGGCACTACATGACTATTAAAACAATTTGCGGATTACTGTACTTTTGTCAATCTTTAATTACTCACAGTACTTGTAATAAATTTCACATAAAAATGAGAACAAGAATTTGTGATGATTTATGCTGCTTAGCTCAGAAAGAGATTATTATCTTGTATACAGGGTTTGCCTCTGAGGGGCATTTGATAGTGCACAAATACACAGTGAATTGAATAACTTTAAGATTGTCAAGTCAAGAAGGTTAACTAACTTCAGTTTAATTCATTAAGATATTTGTGGTGCTCCTGACTGAGTCTTGGAATATGCTAAGGGAAGGAAAGTTGCATAGCAATTAAATGAAAATTTGTTTTCTGTCTCTAAAAATTACATTTACCTATTTCTATGATATGACCTGCTGAATTTATTTTCTATGTTTTTAATATTTTCAAGGACTTGGTTCTTATTTGCTTATAAGACAAGATTTTTGATAAATTAGCTGTTACAAAAGCTCTGTGTTTGGGATTGCTCCTTACAGAAAAAAAAAAAAAAGGAATTCTCTTTATTCTGTACAGTAGGCATCCTCAGTAAAGCAATGGTGTGTACAGAAGAATTATAATGAGATGACACCTACAACAAATTTTGTCTGGCATCTTCATAACAATGTGTCAGTTGTCACATCTGTTTGATCATGCAGACCTATGTGTGTATAAACCCCTGATGAACACAAAAGGCTTCAAATTTAAAAATAATTTGTCTTCACAGCCAGGCTCACTTCAGTATAGAGATGTTGCAGTAAAAATTTGAATTGCAGTAGGAGTGAAATAAGTAAAAGACTAGTACACATGACTTTGTGCTGGAAACAATATTTCAGAAACTTTGAATTTTTTTGCTCTGTTGCTCTCCTAGCTCTTCACTCTAAATGTAACTCAAATTTTCAAAGCTGATGTTGGCCCTGGACATCCAGGATTTTAAAATAGAAGATGTTACTTTCAAACATGCATAATTGGACTCCATGAAAATTCCATTTTATAGAAATTTTCAGTTCCAGAGTGCTTGAAAAATCTTCCTTGAATTAGGAATACAACTGAGGAAAGGAGAATGCAAACAACTCTTACACACACAATGAGCAGCTTCTATTTTCCTGTGTCCCTGTATGACAGTATTACTGGGGTGATCCAATGTTCCAAATGAAATATAAGCATCAATTCTCTAGCCTGTCATATATGAGATTATTTTTATTCTTCTGTGTTATGCATTTTTTTCTTAATGCGAGCTGACACATTTATAAAGGGAAGCAGCCCTCTGGATAAGCTAACAGCTACCAGAGAAGGTGAATGTGAGTGTCCATAGCCAAGTGCCTTCCCTCAAGCCTCTTATTTTGCCAAAACCCACACAGCCCAAATCTGAGAGCATCCTGATTTGCCCTTCAAAATGCTTTTAGAACCTTCAGTCTTTTATACTAACTTCAGAATACTTCTTACATTATTTCTGATTTAATAGCCCCTGCTTGGGATTTGTACAACAGAACATTTCAATTCCTCTTTGTCATCCTGCCATGCAGGAGAGCTCATGAGCCCAAGTTAAATGCCAGGGCTCTCCACAAAAGGGGACCTAAGTGCCTAAGAGTGAAACTGGCATTTGCTAGCATGTGTTAACTGGTCACTAGAAAATGCTGAAGTGCTAAAGCGTGACCTTATCCCAGTCATGCAAACATTTAGGAGTATACCTCACAATCAGAGAAACTTACAGCTGCCAAACCTATCCTACATCTCAGTGTCAAAACCAGGTCAGACACTTATTTTACAAGGAGGACAAAAAGACAGAGAAGAAATACTTTTGCATTCTTTGGCAGATACATTACTAGGAACCAGACCAAGTAGAGAATTGTAGGTTCAAATGCTTATGCTCCCTGTATAGGAATCAGGGATTGACACAAGTAATTTCCTCTCCTAAGAATAAAATTACGTCTAGATTGCCACCCCTGTCCTCAACTCACTGAATCATTCCACAGATGATGAGGACAGTCAGTTTAAGAATAGGCTAAAAATAGAACTCTCACATGTGGAAAAGAAAATAATTCTCTATGTATATTTCAGACAGTCGTGTATGACGTTGACTATTGTCTAATTGTCTAATAGAAAAATATGGAAGTGAGAAAGTAGTCAGTCTAGATCACGTTTGATGTGCTAAAATTATTCCTGAACTGAACTGCTGGTTTGTGTTCCGCACCAAGACTTGGAGTGCATTATTAAGCCTGGAATCTGATTTTATAATCTCCTTGTTGCAGCTGCCACTCAGTCTTTCAAATCGCATACATCTTTGATGTCAGACCATTGTTCCACTAAGGTGCAGCTCACTGCTTTTTTCAACTCAATCTCTTTTAATCTTGCAAATCAAATAAAACTCAGTAATGCAGATAATATGTCAAAAATGTCCTTACCTCATTGACATTCCCAGTGGAAGCCTACTTTTGAAATAATTTCTCAGCTAAGTTCAGACATGTTCTGTAAACCATGAAACATCATTGAGAAGTGCTTAGTGAACATCAATTAAAGGAAAAAGATGGCCAACAGCTAACATAATAATAGTTAACTGCAGGGTTTTTGTGGAATGTATGTAAAAATAAATTAAAATTTTATGTGCATGCTATGATTGTTAAATATCACTTTTTTATAAAAAATAATACCAGATTGTACTGCTAGTGATATATCAGTGGGCAGAATAACAGTTGACTAAACCTGCTTGGAAAGTTGTGATATTACAAGTAAATGGTCGTTGCAGGTCTTTAAGAAATGCAGCCCATTATGGGATTTATCCTTGGTGGTAAATATTTCTGTTGGCAGTTTGAAGACATAAAAAAGCCTTCACCTTGATATAACATCATATGCATATCTGAGATGCCAGCAGTTTTTTCTAATGTGCAAGATTTAGATAGGAGGGACAGAATAGGCTCTAACTCATATAAAGATGTCTCAGCTTAGTGGACCAGGAAGACAGCAAAGACTTGGGACCTCTGCTGCTGAATGGTATTGAAATGAGCCTCTGACTGTGTTTATGCTGTGATATATTCATGGGATGTTTACATATTTAAAATGACATACCGAATATAGAAAAGGAATATATTGAAATCACATAAAAAGAGACAGCTAAATTATATTCCTAATATAGTTTTGTTCCTTTATCAATGCGGGAAAGGTAGATTTGACAGGTACAAAGTTTTACAGCACCTAATCCAGGTGCAAAGTCAGTGTCAGTTGAATGCAGATATCACAAAACCACAGAATGGAGAATGGTGGAGGCTGGATGGACCTCTGGAACTCACTAATCCCAGCCCTCCAATCAAGCATGGCCAGCTATAGCCAATTTTCCAGGACTGTATTCAGGCATCTTTTGAATGTCTCCAGTGACTGAGACTCTACAACCTCTCTGGGCAGTCTGTGTCAGTGCTTGGTTACCTTCACAGTAAACAGCGATTTCTGACTTTCAGATAGAAAATGATCAGATTTGTGCTGGATTTTCTGTCCCAAGCCCTTCTTCTGCACAAGGCCGGATGGGGCTGGAAGTTTCAGCTGAATCCTTACACTTGAATCCTTGCCCCAATCGTGACAGGCAAGTTTTCATAGCCTTTCTGTTCAAAAGACTGTTCTACTTCTTTGGGACTGAAATACATTCATGTTGTATTCTTTAAAAATGTAAGGACAACAGGAAGAAAATAGATTGTGAACCATAAAAGCCAGAAAAATCAAGACTCAACCATTTAAGTATTTTTCTTGATAGTATGGGGTTAGCCATAATAGTATATTCTTTAGCATTTAGTCCTGCCTAATGTGTTATTGTTTTCAGCATGAAGATTTCTTCATCTGAGCAAGGAAAAATCATCTTGAAATTAGTTAGGATTTTCAAGGAATCAAATTAGTTTACCTATAAGCCTTACTCCCTAAAATTCTTTTGATTACATTTTTTTTTTTTTTTTGCTTTATGTAGCTGTATGCTTTCCACATGGCTCCTGTTATATGTGCTGATCTTGCTGTAAGCTCCTTTTGGTTCAACAAAACTACTGCCCAGTAAAAACACACTCTAATGCACAACTGACATGTGGTGGAATGCTCACCCTGGAATATGTATCTTTACATTTCTTTATACATATATATATATATATATATATATATATATACACACACACACACATATATATACACACTTTTTGAAGGATGGAATAGTGTTTTTCTGTAACAAAGAAATTCAAGGAGATGGTGTTTTTGTTTTATTCAGTTATTTTTTTAAAAATCAGCTTGAAATCATAAATATATACTCAGTGTCCAGTGATCCATCATCCAGTGGCACATACTGCTGTAAAATGTACTTCCAAGAGGCACATGGAAGAGCAAAAGCAGGAGTGAAGGGAGGCTTAGCTCAGTAGCAGTAAATCACTTTTAAGTTGTCTCTGGCGGTTTTGCAGATCTGGCAGTGCAGATATAAATGTGCCATGCAAAATCTTTTCTTGTGATTTGCCATAGAAATTTCAGCCATACTATTTTTTATATTTGTTCTGTGAAGCCGTGCAGATATATTAACATATATTTAAGGCATAAGTAAAGAATTGAGATACAGTTGACATAAAAGCAGTGGATCTCCTTTTAGAAGCCACAATAGCTGAAAAAAAGTCAAGTCTTTAATTTTAGATGGGCCTATAGACAGAAAATCAGAATTTTAACCACTGTCCAGTCCTTTCCTCCTTGTTTTAGGCTGTATTTACCATGAAAGTGAAATATAAAATGGCTATAGACTACAGATTAGGTAAAGCAGTTAGACTTACCAGGGAGCAGAGATCACTGTGGAAGCATTTGTCTTCAGCAATAGTTATTAAAAAGGTTAAAAAACATAGGGGTTTTAGGTACTTATGACCAGCTGAACTGGTGTTAACTGGACCATGGTGCTTGTTAATATAGTTCTAGCTTTTGTTTTAAACATTTGCATCTATTTTTAAAAATCTGTTTCTAGATCCTAACGATTAATTTTATTCCATTTATCTTTGAAAATAATAATTGCACTTTCCTTTTATTTGCAAAAGTAAGATCTTTTTCTCTCATGCCACTATTAATAGCTAACTGACTTGACTCAGAACAAAACTAATCCTGTTCCAAAACTAAAAATAAATTAATGAAACTAGCACTTAAAATTGCAAATATATTATAAAAGATTACTCTTCTAACAGGAGAGTGGCCTTGTGTGAAAAAAGATGTGCTGCCCATATGGGAAAAATAAAAATTATTATTTGTTATTTCTGGGAAAATACTGCAAGAAACAGCTATTTTCCAATTACCACTTTTGTTCTGATTGTACTAAATTCTCCTTTATGTACACTTGCTACCAAAAAGAGTTTGAACGGAATTGGTACTATAAATATTTCAGAAGCAAAATTTCTATGTATATGAATTGGCACATAATTAATTTAGATTTGAGAATTTGTATAAATAGACAGTCACAAGTGATGAATTCTTTCATAATTTTGAATATACCAGACTTCATACTGAAGAAAAAAGATGTTAATGAAGTACATTTTCTCCAGAATCTGGTCTGTGGACATTTTAAAGCAGAAAATATATTATTACTCAAATGTATTATTGAGAACTTTTAATTTCATGATAAGGCAGTACTTGAAGATTAAAATAAAGATAGCAAAATCAGAAAGCATTTGTGGACCACTTCTTCAGGGGCATTAATCTGTAAAAGTCTGAAGAGTTTTCTAGCAAATTTCTGCTCTACTGTCTTGATTAAGAATGAAGTCCTAAACTTAAAAAAAATAGGCTGACTAATTTTTTTAAGTATTGCAAATGAAGCTTGTATGTATACAGATATTGAAGGTCTTCTTCTCATCCTGATAAGAAATACCAATCACTGTACGTGGATGGAGTATAATTTGCAGACTACCTTAATATGGCATCAATAAAGAGACACAGATGTTAATACTCAGGATAGTTGATGGAGATTTTTTTTAAAACTTACAATAGAAAAGAATTAACTTTACTTTGGCATAAGATCATCAAGAGTATAGCATTGTATTGTTGGATGTTAATTTTGGTAAATTTATGTTGAAAGTAAATGTGGTATGAACAGGTGCAATTGCTATGACTTCTGTGCAAATTCATCCAATTATATCAAAAGTTATCGATGACTTACAAATTCAGTTTTGCTTCAGTTTCATTGGTTAAACTTTGTCTGAGTAGATTTATCTTCTTTTCAATCACGGTTTGTTTTGTCATGTTTACCAGTTTTCACAGATGCTGATTCTCCTAGAGGGTATTTTCTTAAGGGATCTATTCAGTGAAACTCATGTTGCAATTTCCAGGGGAAAAAAAAATGTAGAAATAAATAATATTTTGTCATGTCCTTTATAAATTTTACCTAGGATTTTTCCAGACAGTGTGACTGAGTTTATGGCAACAGACACTGGTCTTTTTAGTGCTCACTGAGAACAAAGGAGAAGCCCAGAGAGAGCTGGAGATACTGTAGAAAACATTTTTTTTCTGCCCTCAATACCACTGTGCTTTCATAATCTCTTTGTGCAATTAGTTCCTGGAGGATTGTGCCCAACAGACAAAGCCTGACCCTGAGAACAGGGTGTCACTGTATTCAGTCCAAATCTTTTTGATACATATACCTCTGGGGAGTGAGTATGGCTATGCCGAGAGCTAGTATTTCAAGGAAGCCACACAAAAATTGCTTTCAGTTGAGATACTGCAACTATTGGCAATAGATTTCAAGGCCAGAAGGAGCTGCTGTGGTCATTGCAGTCTATGCCTCACCAGAAAAAAAATTTTGCCTGGTAGTCTCCTTAAGTTGAAGAAACATGTTGAAATACAGCACACATTTTAGAAGCATGTTTTATCTTAAGTTCAGTGTTTCTAATGATGAAAAGATCCCTTCCCTTGGCAGATTATTTGGTGGTGAATTGCTTTAATTTCTAAAATTCTGCCCAGCTTTTCTTAAATTTGAATTTATACAATTGGTTTTACTACTGGGTCTATTCCTCTCTTTTACCCAGCCATGACAATTACGTGTGTGCTTCTCAGAACATATCTCACTATCTTCAAAACTTGTTCTTCTTAGGAAAATATCACGCCATATATAAACAAAACTTGGGTGTGTGGAGTGGTCTGGTGTTTTTTAAAATTTAGTTTGTCTATGACATTTTACTGAGAGCAGTTACTTACCTATGAAGGTGGTGACTGTCAGCCTAATCAGCTGACTTTACAAAGTCTCAGGAAGTTTCTGATTAAACTGGGAGAATTCACAATATTCCAAGCCTGTCTTTCATGGATGGTTATTTAATGGCATTGGTTAGTTCTGGCTTTGTTTCCATTGTAAACATCAATTAAATGGTATTTGCAAATGCCTTTGGTATTTGTCCTAGGTATTGATGAACTAAATTTATTTCATTGAAAAGAAAATGACTAGAATATTTTATGATAATCAGCATAAAGATTACAATATGTTCTCTGAATAACTCATGAAGAACATTTCATGGATCTGATTACCTACCTGGAAATTATGCAAGAAGTGCTGATGGTATCTATTCTTATTTATATAAGAAACAACTTGATTGTAGACGGACATTTCACTAGAACCTCTATAATTACTGAGATTTCAGGTAACTGGCAGCAGGTCTTGCACATATATATTCAAAGGGTATATTTGGCCATGGGGTTGAGATGTAATGGTTGGCAGAAAATGTAATATTATCAGTGTGATCAAGGTTGTATGTAGAATTTGAATAAACTCAAATACACTCCTGAAAAAAGGAAAAAAAAACCCAAAAAACCAGGAGAATTTGAAATGCGGAATGATTCATAAGCACCCACAACCAGCTTTAAACAGAAATTAAAGACATTGTGGTTTATATCACGTCTGGACTTCATATACTTTGGATTTGCTTCTTATCTAATTCATAGGTTTGTTGTATTGAGTAACTTGTATTGTACAAAAAGGATTGGCTTTTTTCCTATTATAGGTTCAGCAGATTTTGGAATTATGATACTATTGTAGTTGGTTTTTCTAGTCTTAAATTATTTTGTGATACAGTGCAGCTCTGGTCAAAATGGATATAATAGAACTTCATTAGAAGTTAAGTGTAGCTACTGATATGCAGAGAGTGCACTATGCATCTAATAAAGTAATGCTGTGACAATCTTGTGTGTTGTTGCAATTCAGTTTATTAAAAGTCTCAGCTATAAGTCTGTAATCTTATATATTTAAGTAGAAAGTTTATTCTGTGAAAACTGGTATTTTGCCATTTTTTAAAAAGGGAAGACAGGCAGTTGCAAGAAAGAGGGAGTACATCCTCTAAGGCAGCTCTATTTTGGCCAACCTCTTATATGTCCTGGATTCAAATTTTCTTTCCACATTTTTGAAATTTTGGGTCAGCATTTTATCAAATAAAATTCTCATAGGACATGAATTAAATACGATGTAGAGCTTATTGGGTGTTTTAACTTGATTTTTCTTCCTCATAAAAATAGATTTCATCCAATCAATCGTAAATAGAAGAAATTATGTTTCAGTAGAATTATAGAAAACTTTTTCCTTCATCTAAAACATTTTCTGTCCAAAATAATTACTTGTTTTCAAGTAGTAACTACACTCAAAAATTACTTCAGAGCTGGCTTATTCTTAAGTATATAAATATTACAGGAGGATTTAATATTCTCATGAAAGGAATGGCTAAATTTAATCCATTCAGAACAATTAGGGGGTGCTGAAGCAGGGAGTTCTGAAAGGGTGCACCCACTGTGGGTTGTCTTGAATCCAGAGACATCTCTCATGACGAAAGTCCTTCTCTACTGCAGTGAATTCCACAGAACTGTAAGCCCCATGCCTTCTGGTGAGAAAAAAAGAGACCTTAGAGGATGCCTTTTCCCCCCCACCCCCTTCCCCAGTTGTTTCTCTGTCCTTGTATATGGTCCAGGACAGCTCTGAACTCTGTTTAATAAATTTATTCATTTATTTAATATTATTATTTATTTGATTTGATTTATTAATTAAAATAAATGGAATTTATTTTAATTTTAATCAATTAAAATCTCATGTTTTAATTTATTCATCAGCAACTCTCTTACTCCTGTAAATCAGTTCTGTAGTACTGTAGTTCTAGGGCAGAAGTCATAAAAAAGTGATCTTTTGAAAGTATTATGAGTAAATAACTTCACTAGAATGAATTCAGTAGGAATTGAATGTCATTGTTTCCACCTGAAAAATCGACTGCCTTCTCCAGGCATCTAGAAAACTTCTTGCAAGATGATAAAAGTTCTCTTTATGTTGAGCTACGTGACAATTAGGCCATGCAAACTTTGTAGTAGCCCTAACAATAAAGACATATTAAAGTAGTGCCAAGATGTATGTAAAATAACAACTTCATAAGATCTACATATATAATGGACATAAAAAGTGATGTACAAACATGAATTATAGAACATAAATATATTTCTGAATATTTTTATGTTATAGTATATATAAATATGCAATTTTCTTACATTTCCACTGCATGTGAGTTTATTAGCTCTTTTCCATCTAATAATTTCATTCAAATTCAATGTTCTAAAATGTTCTAACAATTACAATTAAGTGTGTGATTAAGTGTGCACGTACTGAGGGCTGTATAATGAGGCATACTCTTGAGACTTTATTGATACTTTCACTGAAGATTGAAATGATTGATTGTGATGTCAACAAGGCCATCACTGAACACGGATGAAAAATGACTGGAATGATGCTTGGTGCTTTTCCTGCTTTTCCCATTGTTTCTCTAAGAAATCAGCACTCCTTAATATGGTTTAGGTAACACAATCTGAGTTCTTATGATATTAATCAAAAAGAAATGTACAAATAAAGATATGTTTCAATTAAGGGACTAGAACTAAGGGATTTACCAATGAGTTCAGACATCTCTTTTTTGCTCATGAGAGGAAAGAAAAAAATTTCAACACATATGTTGTGATTTCAGTCCATGAAGTAGAAAGACACAGATCTTTAAAATCATATACAACTGGATCAATATTTGTCTGACAAGAGAAACACACTTGATATATTATTGATTGGGAAAATAATCTGATATTGGAAATTCCTGACCACCCATGAGATATCTGTCCCTGTCAACCCACAGGGACAGATATCTCATTCTTCATCGTGTTCTCCATTTCAGCGGTAGAATTTTGTTAATTGAGACCCTGCTTATAATCCAAAGTGAATTAAGTGTGGGGAGAGCAAGATTCTTGTCAGTATTTTTCCAGGTTAAGCAACAGTTTGCTGACTAAATCTTTAGCATAAGATAAATGTAGTTAAAGTGTCAGGCAGAATTATTCAGTCAGAATTTCTCATGCACTACTGAGAGCGAGCTTTTAGGAAGCATGAAATTATCCAGCAGTCAGTAAAGCAAGAGAGGAAAGAAGCAGAGTGTGTATGAAGAATTTTCCCCCCAAAAGAGCAGTGCTCAGGTTGGCCTGGACTCTTGCCCTTGTTCTGCCATTTGCTTTGTAAGGAGGCCTTAGTCCTTACAGCCTCAGAGCTGGCTAGTGACTTTTTTGAGATACAGCTGGAAACTTCCAATAACAAATATTGACCTTTTATATCAATGGCTACATTTCCAAATAATTTTAAGAGACAATTGAAAGTATGCTCATGTTATAAAATTTTCTAATTCTGATTTAAAGATTCAGTGATAGATATGTTATCATGTTTTTCAAGAATTATCAATAATTAATTTACTTTTCAATATTTTTAAAGACACAATGCCTAAGGTTTTATTCTTCTAAGTCTAGATATTGTTTTCCTTCCTTTTCCTGTGTTTTCCTTCTATAGTTTGAAGTGTTCTTTTTCTGCTTATGTCAGAATCCTGTCACTGCTTCAATTTCTTGTACAAAATTAATTTATTGAGCTCCTTAAATTGCTTATTCTTTGAACCCACTTCCAGTTCTCAATATTCATTTTTACAGTAAATAAATAAGAACTAGGCAGGCTGGATTCTGTCTGGCAATATTGGGTACCTTTGGGTTGGAAGGTAATGTAGTTGTTTGAAATTCAACAAGGTTGTAAAATACTATTACTCTCCTTCCAAGGAGATTGCATGAGCAGCCTCAATCAAACCCACCTTTATGTAGAGAGAAGTGAGAACTATAAAATCTTCAGCACGACAAAGCATCTTTTCTCATTTAAACCCACAGAAAAATGTAAATCAGTTGTCTTTTTCCCTCCATCACTAAGATAACATTTACAATGTATCCCAGGTAGAAGAAGGGATGAAATATTTCTCTATTAGACTTGGCTGAGCATAGTGTAAGAATATGATTTAAAAAATAAATGTCTTTGAACACTAGCTTTTGGGTTGTTTTCCTAACATCTGACAAGTGCTCAGAACATGGTATGTCTGCTCTTTATACCATCTAACCATTTGTAAAGCCTAAAGATGAAAAATTAATTTCCCAAACATATATACAGAAAAACAAAATTAAGCAGATTGTCTAAGAGATATGATACTCTTTTAAGTATCTGAGTGCAATACATATGTGCTCACCATAATTAGAAACTTTGCTAGGCACCAACAACTAGGTCCTATATTTACATGAGTAGCTGTGATCTGCTTGTGGGAGCATTCTGCACCACTTTCAGTGTATGCAGTTTCAAAACACCTGAGAATATTTTGTTTTCAATAGTCAGTATTATTAAAATGATAAAAGATGCATTCCTTATAACAAGATTTTAAAAGATAATGACAGACAACATATAAAAGCAGGTTGTGAGAAAAAGTATGTATAGCAGCAATGTATAATAATATATTATTAAAAGATAACAAAAAACAAAGAAAGAAATGATAATTATTAATAACACACTGTATTGATAGCCACTGAAAAAAGAGACTAATCAGAAAATGAAAACATTACTTCTAGGGAATATCCCCTCTAAATTATATATCTCAGTTCAGATTTGAACATGCGAAACCTAATTACCTTGTGCATTTGCCAACATACTCTTCAATTATCAATCTTGCTTATAAATGCCGGCCTTATTCCTTTCTTTATTGTAAAATTAAATAAAGGACTGAAAGTATTTTACTCCTGCAAATACAGGACATTATAAATATAAATAATCTAATAGCATATGTATAATTTATTATTTTCAATGAGAAGTCACTCAGATATTATTTGCAGGTAACCATGATGATTTTGCATCCAAGATTAAACTTCTTAAAGTATTATTTGGAGGTTTTTAGTTTGTCTTATATGTAGTCCATGCAGAAGCCTTCTTTTATAAATACCCCCCCAACCTTTACCCACCTGTCTGGTACTTTCTTTTGTGTTCTGCTATACCATAGGATTTTTTTCCTCCATCCTTATCAATGAAATCTTTTAGTTAGTGGGATTTTAATGAATGGTGCCGAAAAATTGCTTCTTTTTGCACCTATTTAATTGGCTTTAAGTAAGGCCCGGGTTCAACAAAAGTCATGCTTAATTTTAAGCACTTAACTACTCTCATGAGCTGCACAATGAACTGCTTGAATAAGGTTTGTCACGTCATTCTTGCTAGAGCATAGTCTAGTGACTAATTGAAAAAATAATGGTTTCAGCTGTAAACAAAACAGTCTAGCCCCTATTGCTAATATGCAATATTGCTGTGGTCAGCACTGACATACAGAATCACTTTTCCTTTAGGGAACTATGCAAAGAAAGTTTTACCTTCTGGAACCAGAGGCCAGTGAAAGCTGGCATTGATGCCAAAAGAAACAGTTTGGCCTTTTTGTCACCTGTGGCTGGGGGTGTCTTTTCAGTGCAAGTGCCTGGATGCTCAGTCCAGCCAGTTACCTGCCAAATTACCACTAACATCAGCTTTCAACACCTCTCATTTCCCAAGGAGACCTTGTTACAAAGATGTATAAAACCACATCATCGTAAGCATTTCAAAGAAGACCTCCATCACAGCAGGGGCTCTGACATCAAAGAAACAGCCTTTCTGGGGGAACAGCGTAAGTTTATTCCTAATATTCTCATCAGTGGAGCCATATCTGTACGTGCATTTCTTGTTTTTTTTTTTTTGTCCTTGCCTTTTTGTCCTAACTAAAAGTTCCAAGGCTCAGAGATGAAAAGAGGAAGGTCAGGGAAATATCTTATGTAGGCCGAGGTCTTGTACTTTTTAGCAACTTTCTAAGGAATTTAAAATGTGAGGGAATCTTTTCTTTATTTTTATTAAAGCCTCTAGCGCAAAAATGCATACCTGCCTGGTCTGAATTTTTCTTCAGATATGGTGTTGTTTTTCCTTTTATAAATACTCATATGGATTTTTAATGGCTCTGTGGAGCTGAATTATTATGTATTTATAATTAATCATAAATTGACTAAGGAATGATGAATATCTGAATTCTATCCTGATCTCACAAGCTGGAAAAAGTATATAAAATACATCAGGCAGTACAAATTCCATTTTAGGAAGTGAGATTGAGAACCTAATACTGCCCAAAACAAGCAGCCACTGTGGATGAATGTTTTTTATTGTGAAGGCTTCAATATTGCCTTATATGATACTTTGTCCTTGTTTCCAAAATTAGCACTTTTTACAGTATAAACACTTTTATTTACATTATTGCTGAGAAGAGCTTTGTCTCATGTTTCTAGCAGATTTGGTTTAAGCCCAAAATTTAATTATAAATTAAGCTAGTGTATGCTGAAACTTACTCAGCGATGTCAATTAAAGGCAAACCTACAATAATAATAATTATCCTATAATGGCCTAAAAATCATTAGTTATAATCTTTAACATTCCTGAAATCAATTGAACTTCCTCTTTCTTTCACTTAAACTGCTAATTTCCTTTGTTATATATTTGTTTTAGAACCAATTTTAAGTGCCATTTGGTAGCTTCTGTTTCAGCTGTACAATTAAATAGTGCCAGTGCATGACAAGCTTGAAATAACTGCCTTTTCAGAGTACATGAGAATGACCTGCAGCCCAACACCTGATATTATGAGTCTGTTGTGTGACCAAATAGACCCTCCCCCCTGTGTGAATCTGTTGTGGGTCAGACTTTTACAGGTATAAGTGTGGGCCAGTGAATCTAAATAATTCTGCTTCCCAAGGCCCTTTTTCTGATCCCACACCAAAGCTGCTCCTACATGCATGAGATAAAAGGACTGAACAGAGTCCTCACACCTCTGACCCTCTGTCTCAAAATGAAGGAGCCACCATGCTGCATCTGACAGATTCATTTCCCTCTTCTGGGTGGTTGAAGTTGGGAAAAATTGGTAGAAAATTGCAGGAAATGTTTCCTTTGGAAATAGCGTGCTAAATGCCCAGTTAGTGCACATTTTAATATTGTTGTGCTGTTTTTGCATTGATTGTGTCCTTGCACTCATGGTTCCAACTAAACTATAGAGAATAAACCCAGAAATGTCTTGAACACACAGTAAATGCCACGAAATCGCTCGCAATTCAAGATGCATGCTACTCATCCATGGTGAAGAGGTACATGATCTGAAGGCTGAAACAAATATCACTGATACTGTGCAACTGTGGAGTGGGGTAAGGCCGGCTGGGTTGGGCACAAAGTGTCAGGTATTGGTGAGGCAAACAGGCTATGCAGAGATTCAGTGAGGCCAAACCTTATGTAGCAAATGTAAGATTGATTCCCTGCAGGAATATTGTTTGACACATAAAGCCATACCTTGGGTTATTTTCTCTGGAGGAGTAACCAAATAATTTGGGAATACAGGTTTATATGTGTGAATCTCACTGTTTTATATGTGGCACTTAGCCAGGTGTTTTCTGCCATAGAAGACTGGCCTTAATTTCTTAAGGCAAATTAAGGTCTTAATTCTTATACTCTCTGATCTTTCAGACTTAGCAGAGATTATTGTCATACACCAAAACAACAACAACAAAAAAGAAATTTGCCACTGCAGCATGAAATCACATTTAAAAAGAAAAATCATATATGTATAATTTGCAAAAAGAGCTGAGAATGGGCACTGCCTGAAGTGTGACTAAAAAAGGTTGTTGTCTAATCAGCATAGGCACTGAGATTTTACTAAGCTTTTGTTGCTGCATGTCACATTTGGCTTCAAGAAAAAAACTTATCTGATCTCTTAATTTTTGTTTGTTCAGAGTTCCATTTTTTTCTGCTTGGTCTTTTCTTCATGTCAAGGCTACAGATATCCTTATATATCCTTACAGTATTCTCTATTTTCTTTTTTGGAACCTTCCTCTTAAATCACAATATAAAAGAACCCACTTAGTGCCTACCACTATTTCACACTGAATAACAGGAAAATACTCATGGCTGAATCTCAGAAAGCCTACAATGGAAGGCCTTTTGAAATCTAAACCTCTGCATTTTCTTTCCAGCCAGAGATGATGAAAATAAAAAAGTATCTCTTAATCTGAAGAAAAAAGGAGAGGTAGGAGGTTTTCAGAGCGCAAATGAGAGAGCACTTTTATAGTGATTCAAAATACTTTGTCTATTGAGGATATTCAGTTGACAAAGCATAAGGCTAAATTTGGAGTTGTGTATATAACTAGGCGGAACTCATAATAGGTGTCATTTCAGTGAATGCTGGTAATAATGATGTTTGTGAGAGAGAAAAGAATGGTAAAAAGATTCTTCTTGACATTCATTTTAAAGGACATCATAAGATGAAGAATACATAGTCACTAGAAAATACAAAACTAGAAAATGGGAAAAAAACCCCAGTTGTAGAGAATAAATGGTAATAATTGGGTTTTTGGAACTTAAACTTTATGCAGTCCTTGATTTTTCTTAAATGAAAAACTCTTTTTTTCTTATTTTAAAAATATTTATACCATGTTTTTTAATATATGATGGGATACTGTCTTAGAATATTTGAGCACGCACCCTGCTTAAAATACTGTTGCCCCTCTTCCAGATTTCAAAGGCAAAATTTTTTTTTTTTTTTATGGTTTACAGGGATTGTGCCTAGGCTGAAATTTGTTCTGTAGTAAGTTACTCCTTTTTTTCAAGTTTTGTTTCATTTTGAACAGAAAATACAACAATAAGTCAGTGTTTCTGTTGCTAATCATTTCTGGGAGACTGGCTATAACTTCAGTAATTGCAATCTTTTTGACTGGTGGAATTAGTAAGAAGAAAATTAAATGAGATGAAAAATTATAACATATTTATCAAGGGGACACAACTGCATAGAATTAATAGTTCTTCTTTCTAAGATCACAGAAAATCGTAATTAAGGGTAAAAAAGAGAGATTTTACTGGTTTATAGCAGTGAATTATCTTATCCAGACGTGGTTTAAATATACTCCAACTTAGTGTTCCCACTGAAGCACTCCAAATGATGCTGCTCACTCACTCCCATCCTTTTCCCTCTCCTTCTGCCATGGGATGGAGAGGAGAATTGAAGGCACAAAAGGTGACAACCATGGGTTGAGACAAAAACAATTTACTGGAAACAGCAACGAGATAAGAAAACAAACAGTAACAATCAACAGTATTAATAAAACAGTGTACAAGGGAAGCAAACAATTCACGAGTGAATGCTCACCACGTGGAGCCCAAAACCACCAGATCGTTCACTTCCTGCTACTTGACCAGAAAGAACTCCTTCCCTCACCACCACCAGCGATGTCAGGTGGTTCAGAATAATGTCTAGGTCCCAGTCATGCTGCTACTGACTACTTCCAAAATTAGCCCTGTCTGGGCTGGAACCAAGACATATGATAATTTAATATACGGCAAGTAAATATTTGTTAAAAGTATTAAAACAGAGGTCATATAACTATTTTAAAATGCAGTGGCGGCGGCTGACCTTAAGGTGTGTCCCGGCTAGCTGTGGCCAGCACCGCCGGCAGCACGGGGACACTCTCCCGATCTGGGACTCGGTCAGGGGAGCGCCTAAGGCTTTTGCCTTAAGGGACGAGGATCCGTGGCTAAGAGAAATATAGGGCTGCTAACCCACCGGACTCCAGAGGTAGTGGAGTCTGGACCACAGCATAACAAAACACAATACAACATTAAAAAATTATTGTTTTACAGACACATAGTGTACACACGTTGAAAGATGGTCAGGTGTTTTAGGTTAGTAGGTAATTTTCTTATTAGAAGGATTTATTTTTAAATACATTTATTGTAGGTATAGACATCTACCAAGCAATAAAGACTTGTATTTCTGATGAATCTTGTATTGCTATTCCAGACCTTGTTGCCTGTTGGGATCCCTTTTCCAAGTCAATCCTTTCCCAGCAAATGAATATATATAAAAATCAAAATCAGGTAAATAGTAAAAAGCATGGCTCACCCACTAATTTCAATTAAGTGAGTGGCTCTACTTCTAGAAGTCGTGCTTATGCTTCCTGGCACCAGTATTTTTCTCTTTTTAATGATAAAAATTATCAAGTACAGAAGCAGGGTCAAAAGCTTTCTTCAAGTACAATACAGTTCTACTGTACAGCAAATGTTCACGTCTTGACTTAGATCAAGATCCATTTTTGCCTCCTGCCTAATACTGTTCTGTGGCTCTTTGTCATTGTCCCTGGGTAGAACAACCTGTCAGTCAGTTGAAAGTGCCCTTTGCATTGGTAATAGTATGCTGATTTATGATTCTTATAATGTGAGTAGTCACCTTCTAAAAGAAATCTGGACAGAGCTTTTCATTTGAAACTATATCTAGAAGTATTTCTTTTGAACGTGCTATGGTTTAAAATCCAACACATCAGTGTTTATGTGAGTTAGGCACAGATTTACATGGTTCTCTGGGTTTTTTAAAATTAAACTGGTTCTTAGTATCACTGGAATGAACAGCATGCTAAGAAATTCATAACTATATAGCTGCAACATCTTGTCTCTCTTAATGTAACTTTAGACTTGATTCATAACACAGTTTTTTCCCCAGAGACTCAAATGAAAGTTTCATTTTCAGTATAAATGTACCTAACCAATGTTAGGCAATCATAAGTGGTGTGAATTATATTGATCTTAGATTTATAATCTGCCTGAACCTAATCCTGAAAATCATCTGGCTATTTGTAAGGAATATCTTAGAAACTTTAGAAGACTTATGCAGTCATTAAATTCTCATCATATGCACACATTTAATAGGATTTTTTTGTTGCTAATCTCAGCTCAGCAGACTTAGTCCTTCCCTTGTTGCCACTATAATTTATATGTAATCATAATTTGACAACCTTAGTCTAAAGCTGCACTCTGTCCTCCAAGGAAATTTAATACCTTCTGCTCTGTACACTCATAGCATTTATCACTCTAACAATAGGTGTACATGACCCTGTTCATTTACCCTCCAATGTGTGCAAGGAGTTGCTTCAGTACAACCAGGTTCCCAACATAACATTTCAGGGACTGTTTTTAGCTGTTGACTTGCATATGGGGTGTTGCTCTCTTCAAACTGAGTTAAATTTTTCAAAGAATGTATTGTTTCAGTGAATTTTCTTACCTTGCTTTCTGATGTTATGCTATTAACAAAAAGTAAAAGATGAGCATATATGATTATCATGGTTTTACAAATATACAAACCTGATTTGAATGTTTTCTCTCAATTGGGAAGTGCAGCTAAGATTTGTCCCAAGGCGCACAGTTAGACATTTCTGACTACCAGATAGGTGTTTTGCATTCTTTGCCAGTTTCCACCTCTTCTGTTGATCCAACTTTGTGGTAGTCATTCCCTGACCATCAGCCAAATACCCGCCAGGATATTAACACTCATTCTCCTCTGTGGGATAGGATGGAATCCCCAGGATGAGCAATCTCATGGGCTTTCCTACCTCTCAGCCCTGCTGAACTCAGACTCCTTTACTCCCAGCAGAAGGGGCACAAGGAGAATGGGGTCAGGTAGCATTAGTCCACAGCAGGTTCTTGCTGCTGCTGCTTATTGCCTATCACAGTCACTTCACACCACCACAGACCTGCAGTGGGCTGCAGAGTGAATGCCTGTTCCAGCTTCTGTTTGCTGCCTCCTCCTCATCCTCTTTCTCTTCTGACCTTGCAGCTGTTTTTTTTTTTTAACTTTTTTGGTCCCTTTTTCCTTTCTCTGAAAGAGTCTGGTTGAGGGGCTTTTCTGCCTTTTCTTAAATATGCTTTCCCAGAGGTGCCATCTTCTTGGCTGCAGGACTCAGCTGCTCCCTATGATGGGTTAGTTAGAGCAAGGCCAGCCAATGCCTCTTCTCACAGAGAGAATTTCTACATTAATTAAATATAATTAAATATAGACCACTTAAGAGTTGTTTTGTTTTTATGAAGGAAGGATATAGTGAGCATGTAGAAGTGACTTCCAGTTTGATAATTTGAAATCATTTGGGGAGGAGGTTTGGACCTTATCTACATTGGCAAGTTTTCCTTGGCCAATGAGAATCCTTCACAAAACTGTGAACCTGTGAAGCTAGAAATCTTCTTGAAACTTACACATGTTTAAACAAGTATATTCCTTCAATTAAATTTTTTGCTTGATGTCTCTAAAACAAAAATGTCACTAGTCATTGTGCCAAAGGACTAAGGGTTCTATCTAGGTACTTTTATCATCTTTCTGAGGTAGTCAAAAGTAAGAGCCGGTTGTCCCAAGTGAGAGCTCTAGGGAGTGAACAAAGATAGACATTTGGTGTAGATGATTTAAGTGCGATAGACATTTGTGTAGATGATTTATGTCCCTTTAAACTTTCTCTTGCTTTCTGCTCAATCCCACCCCTAGGTTAGGTGAAGCCAATATGAACTAAATAAACCAGCTACCAGCTCAAGAGAGGAGGGAAGGAAGATACTTCTGTCTTTCACATCCCTGCAGCTGGAGCAGCAGATAAGTTGCAGCAGAAGTTAGTCACATCACTTTCATATTTACAGAGATTTCCTGGATCATGAGGATGTTCTCCTTTCCTGGATTCATCAGTCTTTGCTGCTTTGTGATTTTGTGAAAGACTCAAGTACATGAGACGTTAGGTACCTCAGTATTTTTGCACCATGCTTACAAGCTCTAAAGAGCTGGGTACTAAAGTAAAACTATAAAAGGGAGATACTAAGACTAAATCTCCTGTCTGCAAAGGTCTTTTCAGCCAGTTCCTGACATTATTCAACTCAGTGTGACCAAAATATTGTTGAAGTTTTATTTAGTTTTTGTGGCTGTTGCTCTGTCATTTCAGTGACATGGACTTTTGTAGAACTCAGGTTAAAGCAGAAGTCTGGACTTGAGGCACTGAAGTATGTAGGTACATGCATGTGTTGCAAATCACCAGATCACAGGCACAGTACCATCCAAAACTACAGCAGCAAGATTCACCAGATTTCAATTCTTACGTATCTAAGTAAATTAAAATTCAGACCTAAGCTGTGAACAAAAGAGAACTTTACCAGTTAAATATCTGAAGTGTTTGGAAAATCTTTGCTTCTCTCATATTAAAAAAACCCCAAAAAAACCAAAACCAAACCAAAACAAAACAAATTATATCAAATAACCAAATAACTTCTAGGAGTGAAAAGAATTGTCACATGGAAGACACTACCCTGAAAAGATTGAAAAAAAATCAGTTTCTCTGAAATCTTTCTGTCTTCAATTCTATACAGGAAGTCTAAAATAAATTACGTTGGTAAAGCTCCCTAGGCATGAAAACAAGGAGGCTCAGAATTATATGCTAGTTTTTTAAACTGTGCATTCTCTTTATGGCTCAAGGTCAGGAGGTACTTTATCTGCACATCATGTGAGTCATTAACCACAGCTGCATTTGTAGAAGATAAGACCACTGTCTTTATACAATCAAGTGCAACATCCAACCAAAGTACTTGATTCTGTCATTGATTGTCATTTCCCTTCAAGAACATTACTGAGACTCCAGTGGCAGAATTTAAAAATAATATATCCATTTAGCACACTTGATGCTGACTTTGACAATGTCTGATTACTCTGTTTGCCAATTTTTGTTTTAGCAATGACTTCTGATTGCAGTATCTTGCCACAAGCTGCACCAAATAATCATGAAAGGATTGGCCAGCTTATCAAGTACTGCATGATTCTTGCTGATCTCAGTGTTAAAATCTCTGGGACGATGGGTGGAATTGAATTTTCTCCAATATTATGTGGTAAGCAGAAAAAAATTATGACTAGAAAATATCATTACTTTTATCCAACAGTCAAGGGTGTCTGTTTGGTTCAATATTAGCTATAGATCACCTTTGTGCACCATAGACCTTTCAAATTACATTTGTGAACACTTAATTGCTTTCTTCTCCATGTTCCTAGCAGTTGCACTTTGTACCCTTTTAATACAGTGAATTATGCCTCTTGTCAAGAAGGCAACTGTTTGCAGGAGATAAAATGCAGAGCCACAAACATTCAGGCTGCTGAACTTTTTGTGCGTGAAATGCTTCTTTGTCCTACTTTTAAATATTTTTTAATGTATTTTAAAGCAGGAAAGACAAACAAAAATGGAAACAATAAATAAAAGAAACAATAAATAAAGAAAACAAAGAAAATCCTGAAACATTTTTGATGAATACAGCCAAAAAGTCTAGTGAGGGAAAATGTGATTCCGAAGAAAATTGAGCTCTGCATTTTAAAAAGCTACTTCTTTTCCTAGAGTCACTACAAGTTGTGTATTATAACATTTACAAGAAATGCTGTGGGCTTATTTTAGTCTGTGAATGATCACTGTTTGTTGGAGTTTATTCCCTGGCAGCATGATGTATAAGAAAAAAATTTTGTGGTTACTTTATTAGTGGTATACTTGTGCATTTCTCTGAAGTAGTGAATAATCATTTAGTTAGTTATATAAATAAGCTTGGTGCTAAAGAGTGAAACATATATTTTTAGGCACAAAAATTTTGGTTTTATGCAGTAGTCTTTTGATTTAGCTGTGGAATTGGGCTATGGCGTTGTTAACTTTCATTTATTGGATTGGGAAAATCCATATATTAAATCTCATTAATTACAGCACTTATAAAATGACAAAAAATCAGATCCTTACAGACTTTAAATCATATAAGATATTTGTCATTTGTTATATAGAATGAATGCACTGATACCCTGTCTCCTCCAGTGAGGGAGGTGGGGTGAAGGGGAAAGGAGGCTTGTAATAATTTCCTACTGTGTTCATTTAACTTTATGATGGTTCCTCTCAGGAGACCATAATGAAAAGATAAGAGACTAATGATCCATAAATTTAACAGAACTCAGATTGAGCAATCTTTCAGTCTGACAAAATTAATTAACATTAAGACACATTTTCTTGAGATGAGTGTGTATATATGTGTGTGTGAAATAAAGCCCCAAGGTAAGAACACTTCTTAACTTCTAAAAAGTTTGCTTTTAGACTGCAGCTTTAACTTTCCAAATCTGACTCCTTTTAAAATGTAAATTTGCTGTTTTCAGTTTTATTCATGTTTTGTTTTAAAAAATACATCTGTCACTGCTCTTACTTCACACTTGATCTTTTATTCAGATATACTGTCACAACTACTTATTTAAGTGACAAAAATAAGGATTTTTTAATGATTCCTTTTATTCTGATTCTATCTCTAATATCACAGGTAGGAACATAACCAAGGTCTTGTATTTGCTTGTGGTAAACCAAAACCAACACTTATACAGTGTATATCAAGTCCCATCCCAGCACTGACAGCTTCAGTTCTTGTATGGAGAAGCTTTGAAGACAAGTGGAATGGCCTTGTCACCTACTCTCTCAATGACTCAGTCATTTCATAGTGTAGACATCCTCACTAGTGAGTATGAGAGTATATTCAGAATTAAGTTCTCTTTGAAATGATTTTCAAAGGAGGTTAAATTTCCCTCCTTTGTAGTGAGTTGCTGACACAAACAAGCATAGGCAGACCAGTTGCGCCATAGAGTTCAACCAGGTGAGTTGCACCATTGTGTTCAAGCAGTTGAGTTGCACCATTAAGACTGATCTTGACAAGGTCTGCCCATAAATACAGGCTCACCCTACCTCATTATGATACATGCATCTGCAAAAAATCAGTGTAACTGAGGAATTTAGGAACATTTGCTAAGATTGTAACAACACAATTTGGGCTTGTACTGTAAGTGATCATATCCTGTATTATCTTTTATTTAAGATAGTAATGAGTTCTTGAGGACTGAGGTTTAGGTTTACGCTTATACAAACTGAAGATAGTAATGAGTTCTTGAGGACTGAGATTTAGGTTTAGGCTTATACAAACTGAACTGTCTTGCATCATTCACAGACGGCCCGTTCATACTTGCCTAGCTATATTCCTGCTCTTTTATATGCCTGAGCATGCTGAAGTCAAATTTCTAATGGCAATACAGAAAAGATCCTCATTCTTTTCTGCTTGTGATTTTGGTGGGGTTGTTTACATATTTTTCTCCATGGCAGTAAAGCTAATAAAAGACTGTAAGTTATGTGTTATACAGATGACAGACACACATTTCACAGGCAGGAATTTTGGTTAACAGACTTAATAATTCTAACTTCATCAATCAATCAGAGATAATAAGTTGTACAGTCTGATTATTTTTCTGCCTTTTTGCTTTGTTTTTCCTCTACCTACTTGCTGCATGGCAGAAAACATTCTGTCCTTGCTTTCATGCCTTTTTCTGCTTTGTTTCTAAGGAGCAGTTTCAGAAAGAAGCAGTTCATTTTGCTGTGTGAATTCTTAGTGCCTTATCAACATTTTGCTTATTCTCTCATCACTTTTCAATATGACAGCGCTCCATATACATGCTGGAAGCAGTGCTCTTCATAATCATTCCCTCTTCAGTAAAAGTCATTAAGTCTACATTGTCAAATCTTACCTTGATTACAAATGTACATATTTTCCATACTGCTAATATAAAATAAATGTCATGTATTTTTATTTGCAGCTCTAGCAAAGTGGTTGATATTAAGGAGCCATTAAGGAAACCTGAATCCCAGATCATTATTCATTCAACAGTCAAAAAAAGCATCTGTGCATTAGATGCTATTAGCACATGCAGAATGCCAGATATAATGATCCCATTAAATCAGACTTGATTAATAGTTTATAAAGACTGATTTTATGTTATTTTTGGAAGTACAGTTTATATTATCCATCTGCATTATTTTTTTGGAAATACTGTTTCAGTGAAGAACAGTCTGAAGGCCCTTCCTTGGCAAGTATACAGTGTTCCATCTTTTCTGATCCACTGCCACCTAGACCAGGGAGGTAGAAGGTCATTATTTGGAGAAGATTGGATTTCTCCAAGCTTGTATCTACAGAAATATGCTTTTATTACGTGCCACCGCATTAACTGTTCTATGTACTTAAAACTTGCTCAAGGATTCAGCAAAAGTTTCTACTTTCTCTGTCCATCAAAAAACAATGTTATTGTATTTATAGTTTTAGGTGTGCTGTATTAATTTAATCAAGTTAATTGGAGACATGACCTATGCCACTTGTAGCATTGAAATGAAAGCACTGAATTTCAAATGGACTTAGTCCAGTGGGTATTTTCTTTTGCTGAGACAATGTCTGTGTCAGTATATTGAGTTTTCCCTTGTTCCCACAGAATTCCCTAATGTGACCTCTTGTTTATGACTAGTGGCTAAATTTCCAGGGCTGCCAAGAATGACTGAAAAACATCCCCTTTCCCCCTTTTTTTCCTTTTTTTTTTTTTTTTTCTTTTCTTTTCTGGGCTAAAATTGTGTTTGCCTTTACTGACCTAGCAGTTTGCTTGGTGGCTTTCCAATGCACCTTGGTTCAGATGAGTTGCATAGAAAATGTCAAGGCTTGGTACCTGCTTTTGCTCTGTCAGACTCAACCATTGCTGCGTCTTCCTTTGCTCTAGCTACAGCTTTGCTTAACTCTGGTTCTGTCTTACATGAGGAGTGTGCACAGCTTTAAGTTCTCTTCAGAGCATGGTAAGACCTTTATCAAGTAATGCTTCATTTTATGGATTGCTATGAAGGATTAACATTATCAAAGATCTCATCTCTTCTAATCACAATCAGGACCATTTTTTCCCCCTAGCAGAAGAAGGAATTGTAATTCCTGTATTTGGGAAATTATAGTTAATCCATACTCTCTTCCTTCAAAGGAGATCTTGATCTTTATCTTCAAGCTTAATCCACACACAAAGATTATCTCTTTTGTCGTTTTAGAGGAGCTGAAACCTCAAAGGTCTGAAGAAGTTTTTCGGGTTTTTTTAAATTCAAGCTTCCTTTCCTTTGTATTCCAACAGACGTTACATATTTTTATCATATTTTGAAAATGCTTTTTCTTGTGTAGCTGTCTATTTCAGCTTTTTATTGTCCCGAAAGAAGTTGCTGTTAAGAACTCATGCAAATTTAAACAAAGATGCAGTTCATAGAAACAGTGGATGGACACTCTCATCAAGGGGAAGGATTGACTGTTTCAGCAGGCAACACACCCCTGACTGTTTTAAGCACAAGCCCTTCAGGAGAACTCTTACTTTTGCTCACTGAACCACAAAATTGAAGTACCATGGAAGAAATCCAGACATGCAACAATGCCAAAATATGTATCGCACTATACTGAAAGGCTTCAAAATTACTGTATTTACACAAGGGTATTACTGACAAAATAAATGAAATTTTTATGGTCTAAGAAAAGAAACAATTTTAGTTAACTAGCATTTTTCTACTGCTCTAAAGCTTTTATTGGGAGCAGAGGGAATTTGTACTCAGTGAAGTAGATCAGTGAAATGATAATTTGTCTTTGAATGGAGTACTTTTATCCCATTAATTTCAGCCATTATGGTGTGAGATAAGATGTAAGCCAGTGACTAACTGAAAATTAAGGTCCTAAAAAAAAAGCCAAAGAAACAAAAGAGTACCTTATGCAGTATTATACAAAGCACATGCTAGAATTAATTTTTACTCAATCTTTTATTGTAGCCACTTTTGACCTTGATTCTTTATGCACTTAATCATGCCTGCTTCTGCTATATTTAAATATATTCAGCTTACTCATCAGATCTTATTTTAAGGACATTTGATTAAAATCCTTTCTTGGTGCAGTTAAGAGAAAAAGAGCATTTCAGTGGAGACATGCTTTAGGTGAATGTATGGCATTGAAAATCTTCCTTCCTTTCCTATACTTCAAATGAAGGAATCATTTAGTATATTATAGAGAAGCATACTTGAGATTGTGTTATTTTGAAAATTAATATGGCATTGTATGCTGAGTATTACTGATAATAATATTTTTACAAAAAAGTGTAATCACTGATGTTTTGAAAGTACATTTCAGGGTAACAAGAAAAGAAGAAAGGATCATAGGCATATGAAGGAAGGAATGTTGTCAAAAGGAATCTCCAGAGTTCAAGACATTTCATTCCATCTATTGCACTGAAGCTGGATCATGTAAAACTACCATATGTTTGTCTAATCTGTTCTGGAAAACAGTGAAGGATAGTTCATCACATCCTTGGGTAGGCTGGTGAAGTGCCTCATTACTCTTCATTAGAATGCTTTTACTGCTCCAGACCTGAAGCCTTTGCTGAATTTTACTTGTTCTTCCCCTGAAATGTATGAAGAACAAACCATCTTCCTTTTTTCTAACTGCTTTTAAGGTAATGCTTTCTACCAGCCAGACCATTCTTTTTTGGACTGAACACAACCCCTAATTTTCTCCTGAGTCATGCTTTATAAAACCCTTTGCATGTTCACATTTCTTCAGTTTTCCCTGCTGGAATCTGCAGTTTGCTAGCATCATTCCTAAGACATCCAAAATGAGCCTGAATCCTTCAGGGACTCCATTCTACCAGTAAACAGGGCAAAGAAAGCTACCTCTCTTGTTCTGTCTTGGACCTCCTAGGACACATCCTGAAGTGAGACCTGTCTTTACAACAGCAGTCCCTTATGAATTTATAGTGTACCTCTGATCTTTGTATGCCCTTAATGTGTTTTCTGCCTGATGGATTTTTCACCACTGGGAATGATGCATTCAGTTGAGTTGTGGCTATTATTGTCCTTGAGTACTTTCTGCTAGAGTTTTGAATTTGTCTTGTTGAATAGTCTTGTTGGGACTGCCCAGATAAAATTTCCCAGTAGCTATTCTTTGAAAAAGCAAAAGCTATCCTTTACTAATCCTTTGGAGATTGCAAGTAAATCTTTCATCTGAAAAGGAGAACAAATTCAGTCTAAGCTTTTAGAGGCACATCCTGGGATGTCCACCCTTAAAGCCACAGTTCCACCCACAGATTGTCTTTTGTTTGATTCTTTCCATAGTCTGGCAGATCAAACTTCTATACAAGGACTCTACAGGTTCTGCTGTAATGGAAACATGAAGAAAAATAAAATACTTTAAAATAAAACAGGTTTCCCAGTTCTATGTTTTTAGGTTCCATCAGGTTTATTTTCCACTGTCACCCACAAAATTTATTGGAAAAGAATGATCATTATTCATGGACGCTCTGGGCAGAATTTCCATCTGCTCACCAGATAGTCCCACTGATATTGCTAGTTAGCTAAAATATATCATAACATCACCACGTTCCTCATGTTGCAAGAGGATTAGATTTAAGGCTCCCTGGGTAGTTTTAATACTCACTGTTAGAAAATGTGATGGTAGAAAAACTCAAGGCAGAACTGAGAACTGGGTGCTACATGGCTGTGCAAGTGAACCACTTCCAAATGGGCAAATGCACCTCGCTTGCATGCACACAGAAGGCAAAAGAACCCTAAGAGGGTTTCTTGCCCTCTACTCAGCCATTCCCTCCTTTTTCCTCTGCCAGAGTTGCTTGTTGCTCCACCTTTGCAGACTGACAATCCCACTCTGTGTGTTTGCACCTCCTGACAGAGAGGGCATAAACTGCTCATAGAGACTGCAGCTTAAGCAGAAGCTGGAAAGCTATTTTAAGTTGATAATAAAAAGTTAAATACATTGTCACTTTCTAAAGTGATAATCAGGAAACATTAACCACTAATGCTTATTATCACAAAAGCCAATTCTAATCAGCTTTTAAATCAGCTTTTAAATGTATAATTAAATTTAAATTTCAGTAATTTTCTGAATCTGGACTATGTTTTATTTGGGAAACCCTGGGAGACTGCCAAGCTAAAAATATATCTTAGGGACCCAGACCTGATGTGGAAACTTAGTACTTCTGCAAGGAACACAGAACCTATAGAAGGTTCTACAGAGATTTATAGAATTTGTAGAGGGAAATCCACAGCAGGGTTTTTAACAAAAATGTGCACATGCAGCTGCAATCTGACTTGTGTCACTGTATGCCAAGAGGCTGAAGCCATAGAATGGGTTTTATAAGTAAAGCCATTTGTGTGCATGATCAATGTTAAATTAATTATTTACTTCTTCTGGGGAAAAACCAGAATAATAATGGAATCATTGATACAGTCTTGGGAAAGGCTTTATTTTGTTTTGCTCTCATTTTCTTCAGTAGCTCGTAAATATCTTCAAGAAGTATAATTTCCAGAAAAACAATTGAAAGGACACTAGAGAAGAAAGGAGAAAGAATTGTTCTTGTCACAGAAGTAAAAACAATGCTGTGGTGTAACCAACACAAAGAGTAATAATATAAAGCCCAATTCAGAAGTATGTTTTGGTTAATTTGTTTTTGTTTTTTGGGGTTTTTAGGGTTTTTTTTTGTAAATGAGAACAATAGCCTTATTAAATGCTTTACACTGAGTTTCAAAGAACTTTAAAAATTTTCCTGCAATTAGGTTAATTCTTGTATTCATTATTAATTGACTGGGAATTAGAACCCTCTGGAAAAAGAAGTAAGGGGACAGAATCAAAGAGAAGATATTATACTGCAGAATCTTCAGTTGTAAAGCAGAAATTAGTGCAAATGATTTTTGGTGGTGGTAACACACATGGTTTACAGTAAAAAAATAAAAGGTGGAGCTTGTAGGCTCTTTATTCTATCACATATAGCTCAGTCTATTTTATTCGGGCTCTCTGATATTGACCAGTTTTTCTAATTCCTCTCAGATTTTGATCCTCACAAACAGATGAGGGGAGTAGAGACAGAGGCAGAGGGACATTATTGTGTATATATATTAGGTCTCCCTTTATTTGTAGGCACATCCACTAAGAATATTTTGAATCTTTCAGTCCATTTTATTATTTTCTTTTTTCCTTTTCTTTTTTCTTCCCCACTGTCTACCAGCTGAAAACTGGAAATGTGAAACATTTCCATAAGTTCTCAGTTTGAGAGCCTTGGCCCAGCTCTTAGACCTGACTCTGTGTAAGAGGTTGTGGAAGTGTCAAAAACACAGTACTTGTTCTTAACTCACTCATCCCCAGGAGAAGAAAGAATGGGAAAAAACACAGAAAAAGTGACCTGGGTGATTCTCAGCACCATCCAGGGAGCAGCAGTAGCTCCTTTGGCACTATGGAAGAGGACAGCAGTCTGATCCATGGAAAAGGTCATTACAGATCCAGTTACCATGATTCCTTACAGTACATCCAACTTCTATCTCCCTGCTGCTGACAAGTCAGAAAGGTTTATGTGGGACCTTCTTCTGTGTCACCTTGCATATCCTCCCTTCTGTTCAGTACTTGTTTTCCATTTATTTCTCCAGTCTGATGAAATGGGAAAAATTACCTTCAAGCCAAACAAAATTAATGATGAATAGCCATTAAGGAAAAAAACAAACCAAATATGAATAGCAAAATATAAAGAAAAAAACCTATCCCCCAAATCCTATATTAAAATAAATTTTCTTAATGCTTTGCTATAATTACAGATTAGCTGACTTCTTAAAATTAAGAAGAAATATGTTCTATGTCTTAAAAAAACGTAATAAACCTAATAGAGTTGTAAATGTGTGAGTACATTGTTACTATGGATTATGCAGTATTTAATGTTTTTCAAAGATGAGGAAGAAGCACATTTTGCTTATATGCTTCATGTTTACTTTAAAAAAAAAAAGACAACTCCAAAATTAAAGAAGTTTCTCCTTCTCCAAAAATGATGTTATGACTACGTGACTGGAATATAAATCTATACTATGCAGATAAAAGCTGGAGTGAATAGGGGTGTCAAGCTAGGGTTTATACAGTGAAGACCAGATAGAGTTATATTTTCTTTTATTCCATTTATTCCTTACTAATAATGTGGTCATCTTCTATGGATTGAAACTCTTTTAATTACTACATTTTTCTTTCCATTATATGCCAATTAGCTTTTAAATACAACAGAAGAGTTAAAAGACGGCAATGTGCCAATAGTAAAAATGCTTACCTGGAAAATAAAAATAGAGTTTAAATACTGACTGCCAGCACCATCCTGGGGATGCTTTAGGATGGCTGTTGTTTGCAGGTTGGAGCTGGTGATCTACCTATTCTATTCAGTTCCAGTGAGACATATCTGGTGTGCTGGGTCAAGCTCTGGGCTCCTCAGCACAAGTATGATGTAGACTTACTGGACTGAGTCCAGTGGTGGGTCATAAAGATGATTAAGGAATTGGAGCATCTCTTACATAAGGAGATACTGAGGAAGCTGGGCTTCCCCAGCCAAATGGTGGCTTGTGGGGGAACTGAGTATTGTGCATAGATACTTTTATACACAAACCAGTTGTTCTGTCTAGCTCACAATAACATTCATACGAATATTCTGTCAGCATCTTAGTATTTGTATGTTCTACTTCATTGTCTTTTATTTAAAAAAATTTCTAGTGTGAAAAAATTGGAATTAAGTGGGATTCTAAAATGTATCTGCTGTGGATGGCTCAGTAATCACAGCAGTCCTCTCCAGAAAACCAAGGAATGCAGGGCAAGTCCTTCTGTGTGTTACATACTACCCTGAGAGCAGCTGGATGAGCTGGTTATTATTCCAATCTTATGTTATGTGAAAATTTGTTTCTGGCTTTGGATTGTCTGTTTGTTTTTTACTTTTTGGTTTTGCTATTTTAAATATTTTAATAATATTTTTTGTCTTCCTGGGAGAATGGTTATTGCTTTGTTTGTTTAGCTATTGTTAATTTATTTTGTTTTATCTAGCTGCTGCCTCTGGAATACAAATTTGGAACACAGAGGAAGTAATTTTAACTTCAGTGTAGCAAAGATATTTAGCTTTCTGCAGTCCTCTTAGGAATAGTCTGGTATCCAGTTCATCTAGCAAGGAGCAAATAGGAAGTTGTGTGTCAGCCTTGTGCAGATGCTTTAGACACAAATATTTCACTAGAATAAAATAGAATGCTAATATCCATTATACCTTTTTAGCATATAGGACTACAGTCATGCCCACCTTTTGACCTTATGTTTTGAAAATATTTTTCTTTAAGCTCTTCTGTGTCGTTTTGAATGTCTCTGTTTTATGTGGTATAAAGGTATAGTGGCTTTCAAAAGATATAGAAGTAAGGTGTACACTCAAGTCAGGGGTCAGAACTCTCATATAGCAAAGGATTAAGTAATTACTTTATTTATGAAAGCTAGCACATCAAGCTGGCATCAGGCACTTTAAAACAGGACCTTATTTCATTATGCTGTGTTGTGCTTACTTATTTTAGGCTGTAACTGTTGGACCCCTTAATTTAGCTGACATAATGCACATAAATACTGAAGCATAAACATTTTATCATATAAATTGCTGGTATGAGACCTGTATAAATATAGAATTAAATCAGGGCCTGAGCAGCCTAGCTTAATCTCCCCCCTCCCTAGCCTTTGCACAGCTTTTGCACAGAAGACAGGGAGCAGAGCACAGTCTGTCCTGTGGGCTGTGCCTGTGTTGCCCAGCCACGCTTCACCTCCTTGCTGAGCTGCTGGGAAAACTGCAGCTCATCCTGCAGCAACGGTGCTGCACCAGGCTCAAAGCTTCCAACAGACAGGAAGGGAGCTCATTGCTAATGGAGAAAAAGAAATTTAGAAAAATGGTCTGGAGGAGACTTCTAGGAGGAGGGCTTTCTTGTCAAAATTTGGGCACAGAAGAGGTGATCCCGTGAAAGGTAAAGCACTTGGGAAGCGGCTTTCATAAATTTCATTTTCAGTGTCTATCTAGATCAGCCCTGAATCTCTAATGAAGGAAAATCAAAAGTCGCATTCTATAAGCTCAGTCACAGCTGTTGTAAAGTTATTTTTAGGTTAAGTTCTCAAAGTTACAGAGACAAAACACTGTCAAAGAAAGTTTCAACTGACAAAGAAGAGAAATGAGATTTGTTAATGCTCATAAGACCAGCTATTGTGATAAATGAACAGTTTCTTTCCCTTATGCTGAATAACATAACCTTTGTTGGTATTTGTTTTACACATACTCATGTATTCAAAATGCTTCAGTATTTTACAAGAATTAATGACAGTTTTCAAAGGGTCAGGCCATTTTTCGAGAAAAAAAAGAAAAAAAAAGGAGTCAGTGAGATGGAAATGAGCTGCCCGTACTGTCAGCTTTTGTGCTGTGTGTGGCCCCAGAGTGCAGAATGCAGCAAGCCAGCACTAATCCTGCAGATGGACACAGCACCATCAGCTCCTTCAGGAGCCACGCTGGGGGTTTGAACCAACCAAGTTAACACCTAATTTTGTTCGACGTGGCATCCTACAGAGAATATCAGTCTGCTTTTTTGTTGTGTAAGCCCAAGCCACAGCTTAGTGCCTGGGACTGGTTTCCAGACCACTGCTTTATTTACACAGTTTGGTCCATCTCCTGGCCACCTTCCTATGTTCTTAGGACAGCAAGCCTCTTTTTGAGCTACCATGGGGGCACAGCAGCTCCTTCCCATGGCAGGAATATCTCATTACTCTTGTTTCAAACAGAATCACCTTTTAGCATGATCTGTCTGAATAGAAATTACACCTAAGTGTGGAACACCTTTCTTTAGTAAAAGCTACCAATAGCTGAAACAATAGATTGGTTTTTAAGTATTTATATTTCTCAGTACCTGGAAGCTTGGACAGTTTATGCTCATGCTTTTCCACTTTTAGTAAGATTTTCTGGTATCTCCAAAAGAAATATATCACCTACATTTTAGAGAAGACAGTAAAATTTTCCAGTACCTCTTTTTATTTAGATTTCATGAAAATATGATAGAAATTACATGAATATCAAAAAGGACAGAATTTGTTTTAGAGCCTAGCAATATTAAGTTTCTCACCAAGCTTGTTTTTATGAGGCAGTATTGGAAACTTTGTTGATTTTTAATATTGCATGGTCCTAGAGACAAAGAAATAGTAAATCTACCTCATCCTTTCTTTTTATAGACAATAATACAAGGCCAGCTCTCTGTGAAGTGTGTTTTCTTTGATTTGTAACAAACTAATAGAAAGCTGAGAGGAAAATAAAACCATGACTATGCAAATTTGGCCAGAAAATTTTCCAAATAAATGAAGCATTAAATTCAATGATTTGATATGATGGCAATAACGTTTAGGGATTTTTGTAAATCTTAGCAGTGAATGCAATCTTTCTTTCACTCCAGGAAAGCTGTAATAGCAGGTGTCATCGCAGGCTACTTTGCTGACAAATTACACTTGTGTCAACAAGTTCATTATATAAAAGGTGTTCACTAACCATAGGAGTGATTTAAGAGAAAATAAGTTTCCCTCTTCCTACTGAAACCCATGATTTTGACACCTAAGTCAATCCTTTTACTCCCATAATGACACTGAGACACAGTGAGAAAGAGACTTAGGGGTGAACCCCTCATTCACAATGTGCAATAGTTTGGTTGCCCCAAAACCTCAGTGAAGGCACCCTTCTGATAGATCACTATATGGGTATTAATTGTATTCTTCCTACAGGGCTTGGGTGGCAACTGCAGGGCTGCAATCTCAAGGGACAATTTTTTCCTGAAGCTCCCTTCCACTGTTGAGAGAGGGAAGTTTTCTTGTGTGAAAACTGTGTTCTTCAGTAAGATTTTATCTACAGCTCACATCTCAGGCTGAGTTCAGGTCTAGCCTAGCCTTGCAGGAAAAGAAACAAACTGTGGGCAATAATTTAAATATAGCTGTATTAAAACTATTGCCATGTCATAGGGAGAAAAGGACAGCAGCCTTGAATCAATTAGCGAAGATACAGATATCAACAGAACAGTTAAATAGATTTCGAACAGATATCACAAGAACAATTAAACATTTTCTCTCTGCTGAGATGATGTAACCATGGATCCTTAAGACGCTTCTGCTGAATTTGTGTTCATATGTGGCTCACTAACAGATTTGATTTCTCCTCCGGAGAAATAGCTGCTTTGGATTTCAGGAGAAAAAACCCCAAATTTCCCAAAAAATCAACCTGTCAATCAGCAATTGCCTCCAGTGTATGTCTTCTCTCTCCTTGGTATGCAAGAACTGGGCTTTTCTCTCAAGGTCCTTTATTGCATGCAGTTCAGGCTAATCCAAGTATAATTCAGTATGTGATTTTCTAATAATAACTCCTTCTGGATAGCTGGATGCATGCAGAGATTCTTTTTGAACGTCTAATTGCCATTTTTTTTTTCCCCTAACTTAAATATATGATCAGGCATAACTGCTAACTGTAACAAGCTGATTACTAAATTCAGGCAAACCAAAAATATAAAGACTTATTATTTCATTCCATACTTCAAAATCAGTAAATTTCTTTTTTTCTGTCTATTGGTGGCTAAGACACAGGTTTAAGTTAGCATGACCAAGATATGGCCCTATTCTGTAATCAGTAGAAAGTGTAGTACACTTAAACATTTCTTTTCCTTTGGCCTGCTGACAGTCTGTCTTCTGTCATCTGCAAATTTAATGAGTATCTAATGAAGACATAGACTTGGAGTCCAATCTATGAGGAGCCCAGAAGTAAATTTAAACTATAGCAAGTACTAGGATCTGGTGAGAGGTAACAGTACTTTTAAGGCTTGTTTGTAGTGGTAGAACTGATGTTTCTCCTCCATCTCTGTTACCATGAAATTTTGCTCCCTAAATGTAAACACTATTTGGCTACTACCAATTTATTAGTAAGCCTGAACACCTGTATTGCCAACAGTTTTTTTCCATACCATGGTAAATATGTGCCTCCAACAAGACCTCAGATTGGGTTACGCTTCTTGAAGATGCTGTTTACTTTCAAGTCAATAGGAACAGTGATGCTAAGACATACTAAAACACCATAATGATGGTCCACTATCAGCTAACATCTTCATTAGCACATTTTTATTGTATTTTGTATATGCAATTATCCCCTCATGTATCTGCCAAACCTGACATGTCACCATTCTGCCTTTAATTGTTATGAACGATTTGAGGGAGAATCTAGTTGAAGAATGAGAGCAAGAGTGGAAAAAAAATAAATTCTCTCACACTTCTATGTTTTTTTCTCCCCTGCAGATTTGTTTTTTTTTTTTTGTATAGGTTTTTGTTCATTTTTCTTCCTTTGTGTGTTTTTAGTACATAGAACCTCTTGAATTATATTCCTGAAAAGTAACTGAAAAAAATTTAGTGACATAAGTAAGTGCGTTCTCCTGATTTATCGGAGTTTGTCAGAGGCAAACACTCTAAAAGGATTTTTGTCTGTTTTCTTCCAATTGCACTGATTTGGGGCTTCCTTAAAAATACTAAACAAAAAAGTGCTCTTAATCAGGAGAACAGTGAAGCAATATGTGACATTTTATGCAGCAATCATGCTTCATAGTCAACAATCATTCCAGAATGCTTTGCTTGCCAGATATCTATGATAGGTATAAATATCTAGGTGGGATGATAAATTACAAATAGGAAAGTCATTGTTTTGTTTCTCATGGGAAAGATTCTCTAAACCATTCTAATACTCTATTACCCTGTTCAGCTCCAATGCCACCTTCATCTCTAGAATTGGTATTCTTGCTTCACTGTCAGATGTTGTGTACATTTAGAAGTGTGTTCCACTAGGATTGTTTTATCACAGACTGCCTTTTACAGTCCTCTCTGTTGTGGAACTCCATAAGCCCCACACAGTGCTCCCCCCAACACTGTACTGCTTGAGGAGGTTTTATTGTCAGTCAGATCCCTTTCTGTCCACTTTCTGCTGCCAAAAAATAGTGCTGAAAATTGCATTTCAGATGTGCACTTTCATTTCCTTTCTGGGAGACCAGTAAAATATAATGTTAAAATCAGTGAATGCCAGAAACTGTTATTTATCTGGGATTTTCAGTACTCTGTCTTCTGCAAAAACACCTGTTTCTATTTATGGGTCAATTTTTCAGCATTTTCAGACAAATTAAATGACAGAAAATGTTGAACTGGGAAATAATTTGGTCTCAAGTTTGCTTTTCTAGATCTAGTTTTAATTTTGGCAATTTGCAACATTATTTTCATTCTGGTGTTTTCATTCTGTGGTTTTCATTCTGGTTACTTCCAAGGCATGACAAGAGAGTCAACTTTGGAAGGAATGTGTGCTGTCTATAGACCATTTTTGCATTCACACGTTTTAACATTACCCACTCTATTTAAGTCTTACAAGCAGTTTTCTTCCTCCCCTTTTTTACTACTCTCGTGTTCTTTGATGCAATTAGAGAGAACTAATTCCCATATCTTTGAAATACAGCATTGCAGGGGGAAATTGAAGTGATTGGATGCCAGGCACAGAAAAAAAGGTCCACCTCCTGTGCTGTACACGAGGGTTCTACAGTTACCCCCCAAAAAATATTCTTTCTCAAGGTCTGCTTTCAGTTAATAATTGAAAGTCTGCAGTAGATTTTATGGAAGGTTAGGAGCAATAGATAATATTTTTGGTGGAAAGAAATCTTGTGAGAAGTATGACGATACAATTTATAGTGTAGTTGTGGTGAAATTACCTAGGTAATTTTAATCTAAAGTAAAATTATTTCTAAAAAAAAATATAAAGACAATAAAATATATTCATAGTAAGAGTGGCTAAGTTTTTTTAGAGTACGTCTTTTTTTTTAAAAAATAAAATATTGAAGAGCTATGCAAGTGTAGAAGCCTTATTACAGTGGTACTGTGTCATATGCCACTAAACTTTTGAAATCAGGATTTTCATTACAGTTGCTTGTGCTATCATTTTGAGTAGTTTATAATTCATTAGTACAAATTCAATGCAGGCTAAACAGCAACATACAACTTTCCAATCCAAGGAAAATATTTCTTCTAGTAGATTGCTTTTATCAAATCACAGGACCCACACCAGTTGGTTTTTTTTTAATGTGGACACTGATGCTGCTTGCTTTTGTTCTTTCTTTAGGACATAATCTTTTTATATTGAAAAAACCCCAAAACCAACCAACAACCAAGAACAGAAAAAGCCAAAGAAACTTCCTTCAAAAAAATCACAGCTGTGTTCTCTCTTAGCTGATGTAGTGGTAGAATAGCTGTCCCTTGAGTATTTTAGAAGACATTCTAAATCCTTCTAAAAGTGGAATATGAAATTTATTGTTATTTTAGGCAAACTGAACAAAAACTAAAAAAAAAAAAAAAAAAAAGAATAAAGCTCCAAACCCCCAAGCAACTAACTAAACCCAAGAGCAGAAGCAAACTTGGTAAGTGGGAATTAGTTAAATTTCTCTTTTACTGGATCTCCCAAATAAATCCATTCTGATTGTTGCAAAACTCATGCAGGCAGGTGCAAGAAACACAATCTCCCCATTGCCCTGATCTGGTAATTCGTTGAAGGGCTCTGCTACTCCCATCTAGCCTACATGCTTGTGTTTCATTTGTGTGGAAATCAAGAGCTGCAGAGATGGAATGAAAGCCTGGGCTACCACCAGACCTTAAGACTGGGTTGCAAGCACATTGTTGAGAGAGTTCCTGGACCAGACAACATGGATGTGCTCCTGGATACAGTACTACAGATGTCACTTAAAATGTGGAGGTTTTATTGAATACATGAAAAAAATCTCATCCAACTAGTGTAAATAATTAAGGTTAAATTGTTAAATTTTTGTGAATAAAATATATGTGCATATCGATGCCATTCACCCTCTTAAAGAAGAAATTGCTTGCATGACATTAGGACGGGTTCATTGGTTCACTCTGCATGTCTATTACTAGAATGTCATTCAAAACAGATGCACTCTGCATTGTAATCTGAGAGTAATTAGGCTCAGTAATGAATACAGAACAGTGTAACAGCTTTCTCTCATGGGCCCCATCAGCCATGGTGTTTTCTCTCAGCACAGCTGCCATGAACATGAACAGAAAAGAATAATTCTTGTGATGTATCAGTCAAGCATTTTCATTGCTCAGAAGTCTCAAAGTCAATAACACATACTCTGAATTGGATTTAAACGACAAAACTGGATTTATGCCAAGTATTTCTTTAAAATACAAAACTTTAAAAATCCTGCTGCAGTTCATCACTTCTTGTTGCAATGAGCTACGTGTTTATGTTTCTCAGGAACAGGAGTTCACAGAAGCAATGGAATTTAAAATGGCAATTGCAAATGACCTCATGGAAAGAAAAATCACTTTAGGAAGAAGTAAAAATGATGACTATGCATACTTTTAGCAGTGTAAAACTGCTAAGCTAACAGTAAACCTTGTTATCACAGCTCTGGTTTATGACAACATGACTGATGCAGCAAGAATAACATTTAGTTCTCATCTTTGCACCGCTTACAGAGATTATGGTGTTAATGGCTATCAAAACATAACTTTCCTGTCCTATACTGTAGGTTAAAAATGTGTCATAAAAGACACACAACATAGGGATGTCTATAGCATAATGGGAATTCTGTATGTGCTATTTCATAATCTTTTAGGAAAAGTTCAAGCAGGAAAAGCTGTATGTAAGTAGAAGTGGGAGAGGTTGATGCGGTTTCCCAACAGACTTCATAGTCAGATCTTTTGTGGGTGTGATGCTAAACGATGATAAAATCATGGAAAAAAAAGAGTGTCTTTAAAAGAATTTAAGTTTAAAATATTTATTGCTTGACAATGAATGTTCTAAGAACATACACATTTTTTTAGAAGTGAGAATAAAACTGTAATGTACTAATGATCTCAATGGTCTCAGATGCATACAAGCTAAAGTGTCCTAGAAATACAATTTCTGCATTAGTTGCTGGCATAGTAAAAAGACCTGGCCTGTTGTAATGATTGAAATTCTTTAGTTGAGGTTGGACCAAAAAAAAAAAGAAAAAGGGAAAAAACCTAACTGCATAGCTTTTTAAATAAAAAATTGTAGAAATTTCCTTTTTTTTCTAACATTCAGCTTGCATGTGCAACCTTGTGACTCTACGGAATATATTTTCAGGAAATAAAGACAAAACCTTTGTTTATTGGACAAAATTTTATACAGGGATATCAAGTAACATACTGAAATCAAGATGAAAATATCTTTTTACTACATGTTCTTGAACTACAGTAGTATTTCAGTTTCTTTTGGTTTCCAGCCTTTATTTGTTGCTTTTTTTTTTTTTTTTTTTTTTTTTTTTAATATTAAGTGTGAATTTCTCCCCTGCTGCACCAGTTTCTCCTTCATTCTTAGTCTGACTCCTTTTTCTCTGCAGTTTGGTTGAATTCCAGTGGGAGTCATGCTATAATAGATCTCACACTGAAGTGATTCCCTGCACTATTTTGACTAAGTGATAGTGACAAGAATTACCTAATGCCAGTAACTTTTGTTCTTATTTACCTTATGACTGTTTCTCTAGCCAAGCAGCGTGAAGGAGCCTTCATGCAATAAAGAATGAGGCACAATGAATTGTTTTCAAATTGAATTCCAGCACATTTCAGCATACCTTGGTCAGTCTGTTGTGAGTGCTTGTCATTTAGCACAAATCCCTGTTATATCCTTCCTCCTTCTTGGTGCCTCTTATGGTTATTTTTAATTAAAGTTTGCACTTTGTATAATATTTCAAATTTTTTTTATGGGCCAAAGAACACTGCAAATCTGCATATAACATATCCCAGTGTGAAACCCTTCCAGTCTGAAAACTCTCTTGTCACAGTACTGAAAAGTAAATTCAGCTTTTACTAGACTCAAGCTTAGCCATTGCAGTTCATTGTTCCTTAGTAACAAAAGAAGTTTGAAGAAACTGCTTTATTTTTCAGTTGGTTTTACAATATATAGATATTTTTTAATTTTAAAAGTCAAGATTGTGGTTTTTTTTAATCTATTCTAGATATCCTTTTATGTTTGTCTGCATTGCTGTTAGTGTCCAATAAATCATGGGTTTTATTCCTGATTTGCGAGTGGTCTGTTGAATGGGTTAGGGACATCTATTTCACCACTTATGTTTCCTTTTCTCAAAAGCAGAGCTAGTGCTGATTATCTCTTTCCTACAGCACTCTGATGTCTGCTGAGGAAAACTACTATACGAATGTGTGCTTTTAGTAATAGTCATACAAAAGGTACAAAGTAAAACAAAACCAAAAAAAGGTCCAATTTTTACTGGGCCTGCTTGTCATGATATCAAACTTAAAGAGGCTCTCATAAGGAAAGTTCTGCATCATAGAAAATGGAAAGATAATCTAAACGAGAACAAAAAGAAAGCCCATGAAACATGACATTTTGAGCTTAAAGTAGAACAAAATTTGAGCAGTGATTTGCAATGCTTAAGCTGCTAGTAAGAGATTGTTTGCTTCTTCATCAGGTATAGGAAGACAAACAGAAAATTTGATGACCAGGATTGTTGTAGGGTATTCACAGATGAACAAGACACAGCACAAGACACAGATTTTTGTATTAGTCTACTGCTTAAGTCTTGAAGTCTTGATAATTCTCACTTCCTCACCATTCTTTGCAGCAGAGGGATTGGAGGAGTTAGAGAAATTTGTTGTGAATATGCAGAAGGAATTAGACCAAACAAAATTTAGATAAGTCTCCAGAAGCGGGTGACATTTGGAAGAAATCTTTGCAGTAACTCGGATGTGAAACTGCGAAGCATATGGCAAAGCCTTGTAAACTGTAACTGTAAACAGTGCAATGCAATTTCTACTGTGCTAGAAGAGTAACTCCCATTACAAAAAAAAGTCTGAGAACCACAGAGGGCAGCCTGGTAATGACAGAGCAGAAAGGCTGATTTCCACCCTGGCAAGGTAAACATATCTAAAAGATAAGACTATTGAGCACATGGCAAAGCCAGGGATGTTGAGAAAGACTCATTGAGCTTCAGTAAGTGAAAATCCGGACTCACACACTTGATGGAGTACTGTGGGACTATCTGACTGAGCAGTTGCACTTATTATTCTTTTTGTTTTAAGAAAAAAAGGTAAGCCTCCTCTCTTTAATTGCCCCGAAACACCCCAAATAAATTTGATTCTTCTCTATGGTTCAGCACATCTGCAGGATGCTGGTATAGTTCCTTTTTCTTTCCCTCCAGTGGATGAAGAATTTTGAATCTGAGCATCCTGGTGTTTTGCAAGCCATTTTAAGTGCCTTGCAGATGGCTGTGGCTGGACAGGAGATTATTTGCAGCTACATTACTGTTTCAACAGATTTTGGGACATTGCCATGGTTGCCTGATAGCAGGTGTCCTGCTTTTATGCTTAGTTAAACCAAGACTTGGGTTTGTCAAGAAGGATTTAGGTCTTCACATTGGATAGATTTTTTGCTGCCTTCTTCTGTGGCCTAGGTTGTAGTTTACTTTGAGGGCAGTTTGAGTGAGTAAATTTCCTATTCTTCTGTAAGCTTTCAGCACATATACACTCTCTCTCATGCACATAGAAACACACATACGCACACACAAAGAAAGAAACAGTCTCTCATGTCCTTGTATCCTGTTCTGGGTAACTTTTTGTCTGGACAAAAGGGCCTTAAGAAATGAGGCACTGAGAGCAGGGGGATGGGAGCAGGGGAGACTGCAGCAGGCAGGAAGACCACGTAGGAAAAGTGTGCAGTGCACTGGCAGCTTGGATGACCCGTCCATGATATAGTTCTCAGAATGTTCTCTTATGAGAATTCCCATTCTTCTACAGGCTGTGTTTTAGTTTCTAGGCAGTTTTTTTAAACTTTTGTCCTCCACCTTCTTTTCATCTGATTTCATACCGTGTGATGCTGCTGCTACTTTCCCGCATGGTGGCAGGTGTATTATCGTGAAAATCAGACAATTTTTTTTTTTTGCTTGGTTGCTTCTTTGTAATTTTGTTGGTTTTGCATGGCATGGGTTTTGGTAGCAGGGGGGCCACAGAGGTGGCTTTTGTGAGAAACTGCTAGAAGCTTCCACCATGTCCAGCAGAGCCAATCCCTGATGGCTATCTAGATGGACGTGGGTCAAAACTGGGTCAGTTAGAGAGGTTAGTAATGTCTAACATATTTAAGAAGAAAATCAAAACAAAGTAGGACACAATTTTTTTTCTAGCTAGAGAAGAGGAGGAGGTGAGAACATTTGAGGCAAAACAACATGGTGACGCCAAGGTCAGTGAGGAAGGAGGGGTAGGAGGTGCTCCAGGCACCAAAGCTGAGATTCCTCTGCAGGCTGTGGTGACATCATGGTGAAGCAGCTCTGCCCTTGCAGCCCATGGGGATCCATGGGGGATGCAGAGATCCACCAGCAGCCCCTGGGAAGGTGCTCTTGCTGGAGCCGGTGGACGCCTGGAGGAGGCTGTGATCCAGTGGAAGACGTGGTGAAGAGAGTGGGTCCTGCTTCCAGGCTGGAGCAGCCTGTCCTTGGAGGACTGCACTCCGTGGGATGAGTGACCCAAGCTGCAGCAGTTATGGCAGTTGTGGGAGGACTGTGTGCCTGTGGGAGGGACTGACATTGAAGCAGTTTTGGGAGGACTGCTTCTCATGAGATGTGGACTCACACCAGGGAAGTTCATGGAGAAACTGTCTCCCATGGGAGGGACCCCACAGTGCAGCAGGGGAAGAACTCCATTCCGGGGGTAGCGGAAGAAAACCTCAGGTGATGAACTGACCAAAACCCCCACGTCCTGTCCCCTGTGCTGTTGGTGAGAAGGAGGGAGGAAAAGGTTTTTAAAGGACTTATTTTACTTCTCATTATCCTTCTCTGATTTTGTTACTAATAAACTCACTCTCTAAGATGAGCCTTTTTTGCCTTTGGAGTGTTTTCTCCTGGTCCTTAACTCATGAAACCTTTGTTTAATTTTTTTTCCTGTCCTCCACCCAACTGTAGTAGGGGAGGGTGAATGAGTGGCTGTCGTGGGTGCCTGGCATTTGGCCAGTATCAAACCATTACAGTCACGCACATAATTTTTCTCAAGTTTCAAATTCTTCAGGCTAACATTTGGTAAAGTTTCTGGTCTTAGAAAATCCATTGCTTTGATTAAATGATTTTCTGCAAGATGAAATGCACTACTCACTTAAATCATCCTCAACATAAAGGAATGGAAGATGGAAAATGAGAAAATGCATGGGGTTCTTGGGATGAATAAAAGTTTCAAGCAGTTTACATATGTTTGTGGAGTTTACCTCAGCTGACAGGTAAGCCCCCAATGAGTCATTATTTGCTCCTCTCTTATGGAATGGGGTGGGGAATTTGAAGGGAAACAGTGAGAAAACTCAAGGTTTGAGCTAAAGACAGTTTTCTGTGTGTAGAGGGAAAAAGAAAAAAAAAAAGAAAAAAACAAGTGATGCAAATTTAACTTATCACCAGTCAACCAATTCCATCCTCTGAGCACTGGTTACTTGGGAAAAAATTCCCCAGGTTTTATTGCTGAGCATGATGTTTTTTGACAAGCCTCTCTTCTCGAGAGAGATATTGAGTCAATTGTTCTGCTTGCATCCTCTTCCAGTCTCTTGCCAATCTCCAATATACCTGTGGGCAGAGTGAGAAAAAGAGTCTTGGAACTGTGCAAATAATGTTCAGCAGTGGCTAAAACATTATTGTGTTATCAACATTGTTTTAAGAATGGAATGGAATATTTCAGTTGGAAAGTACCCACAACAATCATATAGTGCAACTGTTAACTCTTTAGTCACAGATCCAAAGCACAGAAACATATGGGTTGCTATGAAGAAAACTAACTCTTTCCAGCAAGACCCAGTAAAATATGAATAGAGTTTCAAGAGATGAAGAGTTTTTAAAACAGCTGAGGGAGAATTTGATAGAGGAGCATTCAGAAATGCAACAGGGTACAACGATTCCCCTTTTCCCACAACAACAGGTCATTGGAACATCAGATGAAATGGTCAGGCTGCAGGTATAAATCAAAGAAAAGGAAGAGCTTTTACACACAGCATGCAGGAAAAGTCTGGAACTCATCACCAGGGCTCCTGTGGAGGCTCACTCTGTAAATAGGTTTGAAAAACTCTTAGGCAAATTTATGGAAGAAAAATCAATCAAGAGCTATAAGACAGGATGCAGATATGGCTTTTACCTCGGGAAAAAAAAAATCCCCAAATGGCAGACTGCTGGAAACCAAAGAAATGGGGAGACAAAGTAGCAGTATCCTTTTTTTGGTATTCCTAAGCTCTCTCAGCATACATTGTGTACAGGCCCCTTTCAGAATGGGATAAAAGCTACATGGACCTTTGCTCAGTTAAGTTGTTTCCTTCCCTGCTCTTAAATTTATATTCCTTCATATTAGATGGAATTCATTTCAGATTATACTTTTACAGTGACTCATTTTTAATAGAGGGGGCCATGGAAGATAGAAACCAGGATTTCCTGACAAAGACAATTTAAAATGTTCCCTATCTACTCCATTTATTTGTGTTAGATGTTCAAAACTGATTTCTTCTCCAACAGGTGATTTCCATTCAGAAACATCCCTGTTCATCTGTGTCTTAACCATTGTTTGAACCATTTGCATATTTTTTTTTCCCCCTCCAAGTGGTCTAATTTCTTCCACGGAAGGTTTTCAGAGTTTCTTTAAAACCTTCATTCCTTATCTGAAGTCTGTGATGTTCCTTGACAACACTCACCCCTCCCATTTCACAGATCAACCTGATCAGGCAAGGAAAGGTGATTCTGGTTAAAGATGGACTAAAATAGCTGATTCTAATTAGAGGAGGTTAGAAAATACTCAATTTCAGTCTGCTGCTTTCATTATAGACAGGTTATCCAGTATCTAAATTAGAAGCAGCAGGTATCCTATCTGAAAATAAATTGTTTTTCCTTAAATCTGAACCTTAGTTCTTTGGTGTTACTTTCCCTAATACTACAGTCTGAGTTAGTGGGAATAGCCACATCAAATTCTGTTTTAGAGCTGTAAAACTTGCAGCACTGGTCTATTCCCTGAGGGTGGTGTATGGACTTCAGTGAGGGCTTTTAGACAACTGCTTCTAATATAGGTAATACATCCAGATAAAGCACCTGTTACTTGGCAGCTTGTGTTCATTAGTATGTTGAAAACATAAAGACTGAGGCCCATCTTAAAAAGACTGCCCATAATGATGTAGGATTATAAGCAAGGCATTTTACTCATATGTCTTCAACTATCCTATTTTCTAATTTATACAGGTTTAATAATGACTTAATGAATTAAATTAAAAGCCCATTTTAAATCCATCATTTTTAACCAAGAAAGAGTTGAATCTGAATTTAAGATCAAATTAAAATAACTAATAACATGTTTAAGTCAGATTTTCTATTTTTGAATTGTGCAATAAAGTAGTATTGGCATTTAGGTTCAGGCTTTGCACTAGTAACAAATGTAGTGCTAAAGAATTTTAGATATAAATATTTTGTTCAGAGAAGGAACCTACATAAGCCCAAATATTTATCTACAAATTGACTCAATGGCCCTATTATTT